>NC_142775.1:7385879-7719093 GCF_988280905.1 Pimephales promelas
CTCGGCATGTTTGTCACAAGAAACAAGCGCTGGCATCAGGCGTTTCACAATACCAAGTATCCTACGCAAAGTCCGACTCAGGAGAATGACTCCCGAGGACGCGAGTCCAGTAGTTCCGCTATTGGAACAGCGTGTTCTTGAACGATCTACTACTCCGTTTATTTCTGTATGTATATTTTAGGCAACAATAAAACGAAATATGTTGCAAAACACCACTCTGCTTCTTTACGATTTCATTTCAATACATTTTAAACATTATAAGCACACAAATGTGGTTCAGGCAACGCCTATTGATTATATTCACTGCATGTACTGTATGTAACGTTATATTTATAACAAAACTAAATATAAAACACAACCCTGCCTCTTTTCGTTTAAATTTAAAAAATATTAAACATATAGACGAATCCGACGAGCGTTCTGTGTAGGCTGCCATCTTGTGGCGACGCCATTACTGAGCTGTTACACGGGCATGTAGACATATGCACCGGTATGTAAACAAACCTCGGTGATAAATAACGCGAACTCACCCTCGATGACAGCTACAGCCAGGCAGAATGACTTGTTGGTTTGATCTGTGACTGCAGTGGCCTCCAGTCACAGATGAAGGTACAAACGATCTTACAGATTAACGTTATTTATGCAAATAGCTTGGCAAGCTAGCTAGGCTAACGTTTGCTAACGAGAAAACTATAAAAAGATCTGTCCATTTGGCAACAATAAATAAATAAATGAATGAAATCAAATAAACAAATTCATGTTTTTCATTTGTGTCCATTATTTATCTTATTTTCACATTGCAACAGGCAAGGGTAAGGTAACGTTACAGCTAGAAAGTATACATAATATCGACCAATTAGTGTTTTTAAACCATGGAAAGAGGTCAATATAACAGCAGGAAAACAATTATGTCACATAACGTTACATTTAGCTCAGGAAAGCCATTTAATGACCATAGCATGTTAATTGAATAGAAAAAATAGCAAGAGAGGAGATTTTGCTGATCACTATATCACATATTTATTATATATTTTTTACTTATGTCATTAAATAATTGTTATTATACACGAATGTCCGCGTCTTGTACTCGCCCAGGAAATCTGTAAACCGTTCGGCACCAGACAGGGGCAGTCGACCCGGGGTATTCACAGTATTTTCTCTTCAAAATTGAAATTTTACTGCCACCATTGAAACAATTTATAACGAAAACTGTTTACCCACTCGATATTATACAAGGGATAACGTTGTAAAGTTAGTGACAGTCGTAAATCGCGGGCTGTTTATTCCAGTGGACGCAAGTTGCAACTAAAACAATAGGAGGCAATGGCGCAACGCTACCCAGCAACAGCTCAGTAATGGCGCCCGCTTACTTCCGGTAGTTTCGCCGGATTCGTCTATTCCAGGCAATATGTAATGTAGCCTATTGCATATCGCATTGGTATAAATGTTGCAATAAACAACATTACAGATCTTGTAATAAAATAAAAAAAAATGACAAAACTATCTCTTTTTGTTGAATTTCAGTTTTATCAATAATAGCAATTAAAGTATAAGTAAAAGGTACAAAAAGATATACAGTAAAGCTTTGAAAACATAAAGAAACAATTCAGTCAGTCAAATATACAAATTCAGCGCTCAAAGATATGAAACTTTACTTAGCCTTCTGCCCAAACTATTGGCCAGGGAACGAATTATAGATTCACGAGACCAAAGATCGCCTGTTGGGTTTATACAAGACGAATTATATCTCATGTTTAACCACTACAGAGACGTCCGAGTCAGCGGCAAACATCAGAACGACTCGCCGAGGAAAGGCTGTTCCAGGCGGGGGACACGAGCGCGAGAGTTCGGTGATCGATTGGAATGGATCTCAGTCAAATTATCATGAATCTATAATAAACCACAAATTTGAGCCTTAAAAAACAAACTACTTTTTCGCCTGAAAAACTCTTAAAACTACATTTCGTGACACAATAACAGTAGTAATATATTTCAACCGTATGCTTCTAATGCCCTTGTATGAGCAAGTGACAATACTCTGTCCACCAATCACCGTTCTGCAGTGAGTCTAGCTCCACCTTTTAGAACCCTTTCACTGTGCTAGGTACCCCAACGGAAGGGTACCCAATCCATTCACAACTTTTGACAGTGGAAACGCAAATAATTGCGTACCGAACCGAACTGTACCGTACCGTTTCAATGGAAACGAGCCATAAGTGGTACTTAACCTAAAAGTAGGAATTCTGTCAATTTACTCACCCTCTAAAAAATGCAGGGTTATTTCAACCCAAATTTGGATCATATATTGACAAACCCAGTAATTAATCCCAGTAACATTTTAAATGACATGTTTAACCCAACGTTGGGTTGGTCCATATTTTACCCCAAATTGGGTTAAAATAACTCAGCATTTTTTTTAGGAAGTGATCGCGTGCGTATGTATGTCACGCATTGTTTAAACAGAGATTTCGGAAGTTTTACCTTTCACTAAACATATTTAGATTTTCGATATATCTAAATATGTTTAGTGAAAGGTAAAACTTCCGAAATCTCGGTGTAAACAATGCGTGACGTATATACGCACGCGATCACTTCCGGCGTCACGTTGGAGACAGTTCAGTTCGGTTCAGTTGTACATCTGTTTCAGATCAGTTCGACGGCTGTTAACAAGAGGTAAAAACGATATAAATACTGTTCGTTTTCTCACACAAACCGCTCGTTTCGTGTCTTAGGCCATCAATGTGTACTTACATTTACGAGTCATTAAATAATGTTTAATTTTGACTTCTCTGTGCATGCTCTTGAGGTGGGCTCCATAGACCTGCATTATATGTCTGACAGACAAGAACGGTTTGACCAAAAAATGTCAAAATTGAAAATGCTGTGGAAACAAAGACACCTACATCTTGGATGCCCTTGAGGTAAGCTCAAACATATCAAAAATTAATTTCAAAGTGAACTATCCCTTTAAGCTGCAGTTTATAAAGTGATTGAGTCTCTTCAGAACACTTGGATTAAATCGTTCAAATCGTATGGTTTTCTTTTGCAATGTCTTTATGAACTTTTTGATTTTTGTTCTAGTGTGGACTTTTAAGGGGGTGATGAACTGAGAAATCAAATTTTCAGAGGTCATCATATTATAAGAATGTCCTGTAAGCGTCAGAACCGAAAACATCCTTGTTTGTCCAATAAAAGCTTTTATTGACACCAGGCTCAGCAAACGACTAGTTTTTCAAAGTGGGGAACTATGTTGTCAAAGAGGATAAAACCCCACCCCCGCAGAAGAAGATCAACGCCTACTTCAACACGGCCGGTTTAGCCCCGCCCACCGTTTCGCAAATTATACGCATAGCTATGCTTTCTCTGGATTCCAATAGGACTGCATGGCGTTCCAGCAGATAAGGGTAAAACATTGTCCGTCTGTTCGTCTTATTTCACTAATGATTGTTTTGTAAACAAGACTGAATTTGCAGACCGATTAAGATTAAAGAACGGTGCTGTGCCATCTATATTGACAGCAATGGTGCACACGGACTCTGGGTCGAACATATGGGCGAATCATTCCGGTTGCCATTTTACAGCATTGGACGTTTTCAAAACAATTTCCCCCAAGTGCATCGACAGGTGAGTTGAAACTCATTATAATATGCAAAACTGTTATCCACTCACAGCAGTGGGCGTTTACTTCCAAGTCTCCAATGCGAAACGCCCATAAAAACCAAGCGTTATTCAGCTAGGCTCAAAGCTAGGGTAGTAAATAGCCTATTACTTATTCATTTTGATGTTTTTGAATGCACAAACCAAGCGAACGTCATGAGTTGACCTTAGACAACAATACAATAAAATTTAAAATGCCAGTTCATGACCCCTTTAACCCTTATGCTGCATTAGGGACATTTTTGGTCTTTTGCAGTTTAATTTCTTTGACCATTTTGGCTGTTTTAATGCAAATGGTATGAAATTTGGCAAAATTGTGACTTTTTGGATACATGTAAAAAATGTGATCCCATTTTGCAAAATATGTATAACACACACTGTGTAGATCAAATAGTAACACTCAGCACCATAAAGACCAAAAATGGCCCATTGAAACCCATTAAAACGTTGTTTAAATCTGAGGCTGTCAGTAATACATGAAACATGATTTTTGCACAAACATCCTTTCATTTTGAAGCAAAAGCATTATATTTGCATTATATAGTGTATTCCACCAGATGACGTCACTACATATTTATTCCCTATGGGTGGAAATGCACCTTATTTTAGGCAATAGGCAATGTTTAATAGGTGGCCATTTTTGGTCTCTAACGCGCTAAGTGGGATTTTTTGCAAAGTGGGACTGTGATAATCCAAATCTAAAGTTTTCTCTTTGCATTTAGTTTATTGAAAATAATTGAATTTTTGTGTTTTTTCCTCTTATACAAATCGATGGTTTCGCAAACAAAACTGGTAATTAAAGGGTTAAAATCCTGAAATTGAATACATTTTTGGTAGTTATGATGAGGACTGATGCTGGTCAAAAGATTTAACTTGGTAAAAGTGGAAAATAATAATAATATATAATATTTTAGGCAATGTTTAATATGTGGCCATTTTTGGTCCTTAATGCACTCAACGGTGTTAAAAATCTAATGCAGCACAAGGGTTAATGGATGGACAAAAATGATGAAGGAATATTAAAAAGATCAACAAAAGTCTTATGGGTCTGATGATAATTTTCATCTCTTTTCATCTCTTAACCACACTCTCAGGATAGTTCCCAAGTACTGTATTTTACTTTTTGGTATGAATTTGTATAGGGTTGTGTTTAGTGGTGAACTTAGTGATGGACCTTCAATGTGACGTTCTTCTACCTACAAATTTCTGATTGTACAAATTCATTTGAAATCACCAACACATACAAAACCCAGTGACTTTCTCCAATTTCTCCAAGCAAACAAAATCACCATGGAATGACGTACCATTGAGTTCATGGCGAAGTGGTTGTGCTGAGTCTGTAGCTCCACAGCATGCTGGTAGCTCACACCGATCTCTGTGTGGCTCTTAAGAAACAACTCCTTATTGTGACTGATCCAGTCAAACATCTATAGAGAGATGACAATAGAAAGCCATTACATATAATCCCAGACCATTGCTTTATGAAGTTTACACATCACTACGGTTGGGGGTTACATATTAAACAGACAGCACACATAATTAATCAAACACACAGACTAGCGTACGACAGACTCAGGGCAGATAACAGAATGACAAATGTAAAAACGTCAACCGCTTAGTTTTAGCAGAAGATAAGATATCCATTCATATAAGCATGTTAACATAGGGAGACATCACTGGATTAACAGTGTTTCTGTTTTAGTAAGAAAAAAATGACAAATCATTGTGTACAATCAGAGAGGTTTGGTGTTTTGTCATGAATTAAGATAAATCCTCTTGTTGATTAACTGCTATGCTAAAACATTGCCATCTGTGGGATCATATACTGGAGGGTACATATACTTGCAGACAAAAAAGTATGTGAACCCTTAAGATTTACCATATATTAGATGTATAAAATAGTTGTAAAAAATATATTTTCCCAACTTTAAAGGAACACTCCGACTTTTTGAGACTTTAGCCTATTCACCTTATCCCCCAGAGTTAGATAAGTCCATACATACCTTTTTCATCTCCGTGCGTGCTATTAGTCTGTTTGACGCACCCACCCCTAGCCTAGCTTAGCACAAAGACTGGATGTGAATGGTTGCAGCTTTCATACTAATCCAAATGAGTGACAAAATAACGCAAACGTTTTCCTATTTACAAATAACAAAGTCAAATGAGACACAGACATCTTTTAACCGTATGAAACCTAGGAACTGTTCTCTGAAGGCGAAGCACTGCTACTTTGGCGGAGTAATAACCGCATCACCGGAGACACGCCGTGGTGAGGAGCAGTGTTTGCTCAGAGTTTGGGTAACAGAGTCAGCAATTTATAAATAGGCCTAGTAAAAGCGTAGTTTAGTCATGGGTTTTCGCTTGGGTTTCACAGAATTCCAACTAAAAACGCTGACTGGATGAAGAAATGGCTAACTTACTTACTCTGGATATTGATCCAAACACACCTAAATAGATTATCAAGGGACATTATGTTTGCTCGGTACATTTCAATGAGGACGATTATTTTGAAAAAAATGGAATTAGCCACACGGACCATAATGTGCTGAAGGATACGGCTATCCCATCGATAGCATAGACAGGACAAGTGGATCACCTGCGGCTGAGGTAAGTGTTATGTTTTTAGATGACCTACTGTAACAGTGCCATTAGCCAGATCTAATTTAATGTTAGAGACACTATTATATGATTAGGGTATGAATATGTTTTTATCTTGATGCGGCGCAGACGCGCTTGGAAAAAAACGAGCGCGTTGAACTTGCACCCTGCGCGCTGCGCGCCTAGCCTAAATTTGAAATAACCATGGAAATAACAAACTTGAGCGTGCAAAAGGGTACGATAGGCTGTGCATTGTGCAAAAACAATTTGTGCTATTACTTTCCCCTTATTCTATCCTATAGTAATGCAATTATACTGTATATTATATGCTGTTGAATACATTTGGTTCAGCTAATAAATTGCATTTAAATAATATTGATTCCTGTAATAATAATTATTTATTCATGTTCTGTGATATTTATAAATCTGGATGCGTTTTTGGTTGGAATTCAATGAAACATGGTACTGGTCTCCCCTGTTTATTGTCACAGCTCATACAATAAAGCAAACACCCATGATAAACTATGCTTTTCTAACGTTAGTAATTGCTGACTCTTTACTCCAACACTGAGCGAACTCTCTGCTCCTCGTCACGGTGCGTCTCAGGTGATGGTTATCACTCTGCCCAAGTAGCAGTGCTTCGCCTTAAGAAAATATAGTATTTATACAGTTAGAAGATGTCTGTGTCTCATATGGCCTTGATATTTGTACAGTCTGTGACTATACAAATCACAACATGTAAATAGGAAAACGTTTGCGTTATTTTGTCACTCATTTGGATTAGTATGAAAGCTGCAACCATTCACATCCAGTCTTTTTGCTAAGCTAGGCTAGCGGTGGGTGCGTCAAACAGACTTATAGCACGCACGGAGATGAAAAAGGTATGTATGGACTTATCTAACTCTCGGGGGTTAGGTGAATAGGCTAAAGTCCCAAAAAGTCGGAGTGTTCCTTTAAAGATTAGTCCCAATTTTATGACTAGATTTTTTACAAATTGTGAATGCTTTTTCAAAGGTTTATCTACATCTCTAAACTGGCTTCTGAAGAAGCTAATTGGAGTCAGGATGGAGTCCAAACAGACGATCAAATCAAATTGTACTGTATGGGCAATTGATTCAAAAATAATATACTGTTGTGACTGTACATGTTTTACTCATCAAAGCTTCAGATAAATATGTATTGCACTGATTAATTCATAAACATACTTTAATTAACAGATGGAAAGCTACATAATGAATAATAAACAAATATGCAAATACCAAACGTCATTACAATTCTGTCCACGTTTCACCACCATGGCCTTCACTGCTTTCCGAGTGACACAGAATTTATCCTTCAATACCGAATAACTATCCAAAATAAATGTTTAATTAGAACTGCAAACGAATTGCACTTGTAATCAAGATAAGAGCTGAGAGACAGGATAATTGATAATCTAGTTGACTGCCTGCATTCCTATTATATTAAATGGATGGTTTAATCGAATAAGGCTGGGCTCGTTGTTAGAGAAGTTGGACAGAGGTATTAATTAGCAGAGTGACTGCTTGCTCTTGGCCATTTGACATAAGGAGGCCTGGCACAATGACAGACAAATGATTTTCAATCATGTTCACCCGCGACGAGTGAAAGGTTGTGTGAGCAGTAGCTAAAAATAAACGCCTGCGCTCTAAACGAAACAAAATCATCAGAACAAAGCACTTATGTGTACTCAGTATCAGACGGGCCCATTTGAGCGATCGTCTGGCCTTTCAACTTGTGTCTGAACAATTATCTCAAACTCTGTTATCATGAAGTGGGGTGAACTTAGAGTAAAGTCACATTTTAACCCTATAAAGCCTGTACACAAATTGCCGATACACAAATTTCTAAAGCTACGTTCACACCGGACGCAAATTCGAATTCAAATTCGCGCCTGACGCGTCTAGTTTGACGCTTGACCACTTTGTGTTAATTCGCGTGTCAAGAGCGAAACTGGCGCGCGTAAAAACAAAAGTTTGAAGCGAAATTTACGCGCGTCAGAATCGAAATCCGTTGGCGGCCATTGTTTTTAGGGTGACCGAGCATTCATTGTATTTTCTCTGGAGAGCAGAACAGCGGCGTGGGGATCATCGTCGTCGAATATTTATGTCCACCGGACCCTTCGGAGCCGAACCGTTTGGCGAGTTTCACCATTTGCTCGCTCCAGGAGCTGCGCTGGATGACGGCCGCTGTCAGCGGTACTTCCGCCTGTCCCGCGCCCAGTTTGATGACCTGTTGTCCCGCATCGGAGCGAGGATCACCCTCGCCCTCATCCATCTAATCTAGCTGTCATTTATTTTTGTTTTGATGATAAATAGAGCCAGCCTTCAAAAGTTATTAACCTGTCCTGTGATTTTTTTTTCTCTCGCTCACGTCCAGACACGAATTTATGCACATATATTGATTGTCTTTACAACATAATACTATTTCATATAATCTAGCTATGGAATGAATAACATTCAATACAAAATGAACATGTCTCGTATATAGAAATAATGTTTTAAGTGATAAAACATTTGCTTTGTTGTGCATAATCCCACCATGCATTTAGTCATATTAACAAATTAATTTATTGAAGCATCCAGACACTTCACCACGTGAGCAAGCAGCTAGGCTCCTGATTGGTTAACGCGGCGCGAATTCACGGCAAAGTTCAGATTTTTCAACTCGGGCGGCAGACGCGAATTCGCGTCAAACGCGTGAATGCACAAATGGCACTAACTGAATCATTCGCGCGTAACGCGCTTAACGCGCCAGATGCTCAATTCGCGCCAGTCGCACGAACTAGACGCGCGAATGAGGCGTATTCGCGTCTTCCGCGCCGCGCTCCACGCCTCATTCGCGCCGCAGGAATTTTTCACGCGCGTTAAGCGTCTTTGCATTGACTTAACATTGAAATCATTCGCGCCTGACGCCCTATTCGCGTCCGGTGTGAACGTAGCATAAGGCTTCTAAATTATCAACACGATCCAAACTTTACTGGAAAACCTGATGCACAGAATCTACTACAAGCCTTCTGTCATCTGATTGATTTTTTATTCATTCTCATGTTACGCCACTCGTTTGAGCTTCTGCAACAGCCAGAGAGCTTAATTTCTGTGTTGCATAGCATGTTTGAGCTTCAGCAAGAACCAATGAGGTTCATTCTCGTGTTACGCAGCACGTTTGAGCTTCAGCAAGAACCAATGAGGTTCATTCTCATGTTACGCAGCGCACATGCCATAAACAGCCATCATTTTGTCAATTTACACACGGTTAAACCCATGCTCTCTTACCTTCTCTGCATCCTGTTCAAACAGTCGGAGCTGAAAACACTGATCTAGCTTCAGTTTTCTGAGGTGCCACATCTGGTGCAGGTGCTGTCTGGTGCTGTGGAGTTTATCCAGCAGACTGGCAATCTTCGGAACCACACTCTGGAAGTCGGCACTTCCAGAAATACAGTTCCTCCCTGAGAAGCCATCGCTGGAGCGGATACACTGCAACAGTCTTTGACCTTCGTGGTCCAGCTCTTCCACTGGAGCCTTCATCACCTTCTTCTTCAGCTGAGTGTGCTCATCGATGAGTCTCCGAGATCCCTCCACGTCCACCGGGAACTCCTTCTTAGCCAACATCTCCTGCAGATCTTCCAGACGGGAAAGGAGGTGAACGGCACTGGCCAGGAACTCCTCGAGAGCAACCCGGAGCTCGATCCATTCCTCATGATTATATTCCAGAGATCCCTCAAAGTCGTCCGTTAACTGAGACGGGTCCACTAATTTGGTCAAACCCTCCACAGACACCATGCTAGTCTGTCAGTGAGAAGGGAGAAATAGACATGTCAGGTTAAGGTGAAAGTAACTTGTTGGATGTGAGCCATGAATGAATCATAACATGGAAACATAAAGTTTAACAGCTTAACAATCGATACACCAAACTCTGCGCAGACAAGCAACTATAGTCTGGGACAGGGAAGACAGCTACTCAATAATTGCATTTTTACCTCAAAGGTGAACTTGGCACTGCCGAAGTTGGTCTTCTGTTTCTGCCAGAAGTTGTCTGGTTTGATGATGAGAGCGACGCAGATCTCAGCTGGAAACGCTTCTTGCAGGGTCTTCAGTAACGGCTTTATCAGTTCCCACTTAGAGCCGCGCATATCGATAATCACAGTGAAGCCTCTCTTACACACGTCCTCACTGAAACAGAAAGACAAGGAGAGATTCATAGAAACATGTAACAATTACTAGACTACTTAATGTAGGCTAATAATAATAACAGTACTGTTTGAAACATTGTCCTTTGACATTGTGAGTGCTTACTGAAGACATGTCAAATTTATTTCACAGAAAAAAGTCAGTTATACCCAACACTAGTAAAACAGTTGCAGACCAGTTCAAATCAGTTGTCTTACTGTTTTTGAAAAAAGAAAAAAAATATGCTTCATTGATTAGAATTTTAGTTCCTGAATAATAAAACCAACTGGGAACATTACTTGTTTAATGTTGTAATGTCATAAAAAAAAATGCAGCAGCTCCAAGAGATACATATACAGTGGGTATTCAGACCCCCTTAAATTGTTCAATCTTTTTTATATTGCAGCCATTTGCTAAAATCAAGTTTTCAAGTTCAAGTTTTTTTCCCCTCATTATTGTACACACAGCACCCCATCTTGACAGAAAAACACAGAACTGTTGACATTTTTGCACATTTATTAAAAAAGAAAAATTGAAATATCACATGGTCCTAAGTAGAGTTGGGTCCGAGTCCACCTTTGTCGAGTCCCAGTCGAGTCCAAGTCGTTAACAATCGAGTCCGAGTCCAAAGAGGGCCAAGTCGGACTTGAGTCCGAGTCCTTAACATCCGAGTCCGAGTCGAGTTCGAGTACCCCAACTCTAGTCCTAAGTATTCAGACCCTTTGCTCAGTATTTAGTAGAAGTACCCTTTTGATCTACTACAGCCATGAGTCTTTTTGGGAAAGATTCAACAAGTTTTTCACATCTGCATTTGGGGTATCATCTGCCATTCCTCCTTGCAGATCCTCTGCAGGTCTGTCAGGTTGGATGGTAAACGTTGGTAGACAGCCATTTTCAGGTCTCTCCAGAGATGCTCAATTGGGTTTAAGCCAGGGCTCTGGCTGGGCCATTCAAGAACAGCCACAGAGTTGTTGTGAAGCCACTCCTTTCGTTATTTTAACGGTGTGCTTAGGGTCATTGTCTTGTTGGAAGGTGAACCTTCGGCCCAGTCTGAGGTCCAGAGCACTCTGGAAAAGGTTTTCGTCCAGGATATCCCTGTACTTGGCCGCATTCATCTTTCCCTCGATTGTAACCAGTCGTCCTGTCCCTGCAGCTGAAAAACACCTCCACAGCATGATGCTGCCACCACCATGCTTCCCTGTTGAGACTGTATTGGACAGGTGATGGGCAGTGCCTGTTTTTTTCCACACTTCACGAGTTCACACTTACATATAATTTTGAGTGAGTAAGATTCAATGCGTATTTGGCGTGCTGTCCGGAGGGAGGGCTCCGTGCTCGGAATTCTGCCCGAACCCAGAGTACTCCCCCCGTATGCAAGTGATTTTTTAGAAAGAGGAGTGTGCAGGACTAGGAGTGTGGAGAAGGGGTGGAGGAGGGATGCTGCAAACTGCCAATGGATCGAGGTAAGACTGCTGAGTCTATATATACCCTCTTATCATTGGTTGCTGATTGCTGATTGCCGTCCACTCGTGTTAATTATCTGAACGTGCTCCTCCCGAACTTAGTTATTAACAAAACTTCATTTCACGAGTTCACACTTACATATAATTTTGAGTGAGTAAGATTCAATGCGTATTTGGCGTGCTGTCCGGAGGGAGGGCTCCGTGCTCGGAATTCTGCCCGAACCCAGAGTACTCCCCCCAAAAGGCTAAAGAGCAGAGGACAGCCGCCGGACTTAAGACCCCCCAAAGAGTGCCAAGAAATGGCGGGCTGGCATCTCGAGAAGGGGCCTGGATGCTTGGTCAGGGAGGCCCGTGATGTTGGCTCACTGCCTGGACTGATGGCCCTTGTTGACTGCGAACAAGGTGTGGTTGTTGTATACTTGTCCAGGAGGTTTTCGCGCTGCATCCACTGCAAGACCAAATATTCGCTGAAATGAAAGAGAAAACATGAGTGCTCTACTTGGAACTTTCTCGCTCCGTCCGATGTGAGACCAATGCTCGCTGGATGGAAAGAGGAAACCTGAAAAGAGGAAAATGAGTGCTTATCCAGAAGATTTTCTCGTACTCTCGTCCACGGTGAGACCGAATGCTCACCGGATGAAAGAGAGAAAATTTAAGTGCTCTACTGGGAAAGCTCTCACTCCGTCCGCTGTGAGACCAATGCTCGCTGGACGGAAAGAGGAAACCTGACAAGAGGGGAAAAATGAGTGTTTGCCCAGGAGATTTCTCGTATTCCATCCGCTGTGAGACCAGCTGCTCGCTGGATGAAAGAGAAAATTTTAAGTGCTCTACTGGGAAAGCTCTCACTCCGTCCGCTGTGAGACTAATGCTCGCTGGACGGAAAGAGGAAACCTGACAAGAGGGGAAAATGAGTGTTTGCCCAGGAAATTTTCTCATGTCCGTCCGCTGTGAGACCAACTGCTCGCTGGATGGAAGAGAAAATTTTAAGTGCTCTACTGGGAAAGCTCTCACTCCATCCGCTGTGAGACCGATGCTCGCTGGATGGAAGAAGGAAAACTGAAAAGTGGAAAAATTGAGTGCTTGCCCAGGAGATTTTTCTCACACTGCATCCGCTGTGAGACCAACTGCTCGCTGGATGAAGGAGAAAAATGTAAGGGCTCCTCTGGGAAAGCACTCACTCTGCTCATAAGTGATGGCGGTTTTTTGAGTGTCTAAGAAAAACGAAAAAGGGTAATTTAAACGTGGCATTGAGTGTGTGAGTGGAACTGAAGGGCTGGTAGCTTATGCGGAAAGCCGAATACATTTAATGAGAATTTCCAGTGTTATGGGGTGTCCGGAGTCGGGGGCGGGTGGGCTGGGATCTTTGGATCCCTTTAATCAGGGTTTGTGAATTGTTTAACTCCACAGAAGTAGTGCCGTACGACAGTTTATGGGAAAAACTGGATTGCCGCTCAAATAACCTTTAATAGGAGATAAAAGATTTGATTGGAAAGAGAAAAATCGGGGGAAGGCAAGTTATAAGAGACGTTATATTTATCGTTTCCTTTCTTTATGTTACCTCCGAGCGGTAATATAGGATTGAAGGGTCCTGGGAGATACCGCTTGGAGGATAAATTTTGATGCGTGCGACGTTAGCTTGGAGACCAAGCTTGCTGGACAGAGGAAATAATCAATTAAGGGTTTTAGCAGGAATAATAATTCTAAATGGTGATGTACTGGAGAGAAAACATCATTGTTATAGCAGTGTAGAAAATAAGCCAGAGGAACAGAGCTCCTGCGGGAGCAGAGAAGAGGTCACTGCTTGAGCAGTGTAGAAAATTATCCAGAGAAACAGAGCATCTGTGGGAGCAGAGGAGAACGTCACTGCTGTGGCGGTGTAGTAAATTAGCCAGAGAAACAGAGCTCCTGTGGGAGCAGAGTAGACATCATTGCTGTGACGGTGAAGAAAATTAGCCAGAGAAAAGAGTTTCAGATGGAGCAGAGGAGACGACACTGCTGTGGCAGTGTAGAAAGTTAGCCAGAGAAACAGGGCTCCAGTGGGAGCAGAGGGGACGTCACTGTTATAGCAGTGTAGAAAATAAGCCAGGGTAAGAGAGCTCCAGTGGGAGCAGAGTAGACATCACTGCTGGGGCCGAGTAAAAATTAGTCAGAGAAAGAGAGCTCCAGTGGGAGCAGAGTAGACATCACTGCTGTGTCAGTGTAGAAAAAATAGCCAGAGAAACAGAGCTCATATGAGAATTATTCAGAGAAACAGAGCTCCTGTAGGAGCAGATGAGACATCACTGCTGGGGCAGAGTAGAAAAATTAGCCAGAGAAACAGAGCTCCTGTGGGAGCAGATGAGACATCACTGCTGGGGCAGAGTAGAAAAATTAGCCAGAGAAACAGAGCTTCAGTGGGAGCAGATGAGACGTCACTGCTGGGGTAGAGTAGAAAAATTAGCCGAAAGAAACACGGCTCCTGTGGGAGCAGAGTAGACATCACTGCTGGGGCAGAGTAGAAAAGATTAGCCAGAGAAACAGAGCTCCTGTGGGAGCAGATGAGACATCACTGCTGGGGCAGAGTATAAAAGATTGGCCAGAGAAACGGAGCTCCTGTGGGAGCAGAGTAGACATCACTGCTGGGGCAGAGTAGAAAAGATTAGCCAGAGAAACAGAGCTCCTGTGGGAGCAGATGAGACATCACTGCTGGGGCAGAGTAGAAAATTAGCCGAAAGAAACACGGCTCTTGTGGGAGCAGATGAGACATCACTGCTGGGGCAGAGTATAAAAGATTGGCCAGAGAAACAGAGCTCCTGTGGGGGCAGAGGAGACATCACTGCTGGGGCGGTGGAGAAAATTAGCCAGAGAAACAGAGCTCCAGTGGGAGCAGAGGAGACGTCACTGCTGGGGCAGTATAGAAAATTAGCCGGAGAAACAGAGCTTCAGTGGGAGCAGATGAGACATCACTGCTGGGGCGGAGTAGAAAAATTAGCCGAAAGAAACACGGCTCCTGTGGGAGCAGAGTAGACATCACTGCTGGGGCAGAGTAGAAAAGATTAGCCAGAGAAACGGAGCTCCTGTGGGAGCAGAGTAGACATCACTGCTGGGGCAGAGTAGAAAAATTAGTCAGAGAAACAGAGCTCCTGTGGGAGCAGAGTAGACATCACTGCTGGGGCAGAGTAGAAAAATTAGTCAGAGAAACGGAGCTCCTGTGGGAGCAGAGTAGACATCACTGCTGGGGCAGAGTAGAAAAATTAGTCAGAGAAACAGAGCTCCTGTGGGAGCAGATGAGAAATCACTGTTGGGGCAAAGTAGAAAAATTAGTCAGAGAAACAGAGCTTCTGTGGGAGCAGATGAGACATCACTGTTGGGGCAAAGTAGAAAAATTAGTCAGAGAAACAGAGCTCCTGTGGGAGCAGATGAGACACCACTGCTGGGTCAGAGTAGAAAAATTAGTCAGAGAAACGGAGCTCCTTTGGGAGCAGAGGAGACGTCACTGCTGGGGCGGTGGAGAAAATTAGCCAGAGAAACAGAGCTCCAGTGGGAGCAGAGGAGACGTCACTGCTGGGGCAGTATAGAAAATTAGCCGGAGAAACAGAGCTTCAGTGGGAGCAGAGTAGACGTCACTGCTGGGCAGTGGAGAAACGTACCTGTGCAAATGAGCTGTGGTGTGAAGCCGAGCAAAAGCGGGAAGTAGATTGGGGCCTGGCTGGCCGATTATCATCTTCTTGAGCGCAAACAAAGATGCGAAAAAGAGGGGAGATTTAATCTTTGCAGGATTATGCACATCTTTATTAACGTTTCAAAATGGCTTAGGGAACTTTCACCCTGGCAGTTATGTCCGTAACGGGGAATGGTTCGCATGAAAAATCGCTAATGTGAACGCCATTATGGGAACCGGGTGCGCACTGGGGTACCGGACCCGAGACTACCTGGAGGAGGTGGTGGTAGTACTGACTACCCAGCACGGACTCGGGTGCGCCCTTGTTCAGGAAATAAGGTATCCTGTGCATGCGTTTTAGCTTATTGTGATGTATTCAGTTAAATAAGTAAGGGGTGATAGTGTTGAGGAATTACCCTGGATACGAGCGAGAGTGAGCCTGCAGTGTATTCGAGCATTGTACGTGGAATCAGAGCAACATATTTGTAAATCCACTGTATTCTTAAGGGTTCGTTTGCAAGCAGCAGAAAACCACCTTATGCGACACACGTACAATAAACCTGTATTGTTCACTTAACTGCGCATGATAAATGCAAATTTACTAAAAATAAATAAGTAAATACACAATATTTACCCACGTTCTGCTTTCCATCGAGCGCCGTGCACGATTGCAATGACATAAGATGCACGCGAACGCACCAAGGTTCGATAGAATTAAATTGGGTGTGGAACCGGACCCACGCTGCGGGGGGCGTCGGGGACAAATGCGCTCGGACCGCTGCAAACACAGGATACAAACCATATATGGCATTTCACCGTAACAGGCCTAGTGTAAAAGCTCCGTTGTTTCTCATTTATTTATTTGTCATTTCTAAGGGTGGTTCCCTGCCGATTTGTTCGTTCTGGATTAGTAAACCAAATGGTGAAGCTGCGGGTTAGAATTGGTCTGAACTTCGGAAATCTTAAAAGAGGAGTCGATTCCTGTTAATGGAATCGATTCCTAGCTTTGGAATCGACTCTATATTCCTAACGCCTCGGATCGAGGAATCGATTCTTTTTGGGATCGAGGAATCAATTCTTTTAGAATCGATTCCCAGCCCTACTGTTTACGTGTGAGTTTTACGCCATAAAGAAGCATCGCGTTTAAGGAACGCAAATCATTGTACAGAAACTATTTATATCGATCACAATTAGTATCCGGATAGCGTAAATGCTCGACATTCAACGATTGAAGCGATGCGAAGTTCAATCAGGGACGCGAAAGTTTTCAGCTAAGCACTCACAGAGTTGACCCGGCAGATGTTTGAGAGTGTGGATCAGCCGGGACTGGATCTGCAGCGTGGCTTAACTTACTTACTGCCTGTTGCGACGGCCGACGCTGGAGGAATGTCCATTCCTTTGCGTTAAGATGGCAGCATTGCCTTGTCCATATCTCTATGGCAGGAATTATTGAATGGTCCGGTTTAAAGATACCGCGGAAGTAGATTGCGGATGTTTCGCCCGGGGTGGCGATGACCCGTTTGTTTGGCCTGACGCCCATGGGATGATACCGGGTTGCGGAAAAGATTCCTAATTCTGGACGAAAGATTCTCTATCGAAAACAGGAAGAGCTAGATTCGGACATGGCCAAATGCTGCAAACTGCCAATGGATCGAGGTAAGACTGCTGAGTCTATATATACCCTCTTATCATTGGTTGCTGATTGCTGATTGCCGTCCACTCGTGTTAATTATCTGAACGTGCTCCTCCCGAACTTAGTTATTAACAAAACTTCATTTAGAATTAAGGCCAAAACATTCTTGGTTCTTGATCTTGGTCTCATCAGACCAGAGGATCTTTTTTTATCACCATCTTGGAGTCCTTCAGGTTTTTTCTTAGCAAACTTTGAATGAGGAGAGGCTTCCGTCGGGCCACTATGCCGTAAAGCCCCGACTGGTGAATTGCTGCAGTGATGGTTGACTTACTACAACTTTCTCCCATCTCCCGACTGCATCTCTGGAGCTCAGCCACAGTGATCTTTGGGTTTTTTTTTTTACCTCTCTCACCAAGGCTCTTCTCCCCCGATAGCTCAGTTTGGCTGGACGGCCAGCTCTAGGAAGGGTTCTGGTCGTCCCAAAGTCTTCCATTTAAGGATTATGGAGGCCACTGTGCTCTTAGGAACCTTAAGTGCAGCAGATTTTTTTTGTAACCTTGCCAGATCTGTGCCTTGCCACAATTCTGTCTCTGAGCTCTTCAGGCAGTTCCTTTGACCTCATGATTCTCATTTGCTCTGACATGTACTGTGAGCTGTAAGGTCTTATATAGACAGGTGTGAGGCTTCCCCAATCAGTATAAATAATCAAACAATAATAATAAACACAGCTGGACTCAAATGAAGGTGTAGAACCATCTCAAGGATGATCACGAGAAATAGCAGGACCTGAGTTAAATATATGAGTGTCACAGGGTCTGAATACTTACGACCATGTGATATTTCAGTTTTTCTTTTTTAATAAATGTGCAAAAATGTCAACAATTCTGCGTATTTCTGTCAATATGGGGTGCTGTGTGTACAATAATGAGTAGGGATGGGTACCGAAACCCGGTATTAAACGGGCCCCGGTACTGAATTTTGAAAGACCGCTGTATCGATAAGCTCGGACGTTATCGGTTCTGCTGTCGGTACTGGAGAAATTAAGTAAATACACGCAAGTTGGGCTACTATTTATTATTCCTATAAAGACGTTATCTTGAATATGTTTATATCGCCAGCCATTTCTATATATAAACTATATTTTAATTAAACCATTTGTCTGTGATGCAAATTTGCAATTCGCAGTTCAGAAGAGAGAGAGAGAGAAGAGAGAGAGCGATCTCTCACGCAAAGCCACAGCACGCGCAACACGACAGCCCTTGCTTAATGAGTGACAATGAGGACAGAACTAAACATTCAACGTGGTTACACTTTAGATCTGGGATATTATTCTAATATATTTTGTATTTCGGCTTCCAAAGATTATAAAAAGAAGATATTTGAGATAAAACCGTTAAAAAACGAGACGATCTGTCCAGCTTAACTTCCTTTACTTCACAGCACTGCGGAGCGCTGTCAGCTTTTCCTAAAACCCAAACGTAACCGTCAGAATCAGCACGATCGGCGATGGTTGCAAAGTGCTGTCTTCTACTGTTGCAAGATCAAGAAAATGGCTATTAAAAACACAAAAACCTGCGTAAGAGACGCTGTTCACAAGGCAGTGCGCGCTCCGAAGCGGACTGCAACGAGAGAAGAAAATTAGCCTATACTTTGTGCTTTGTGCGTCCTTAACTATCAAATATACATAAAAATGTCAAAATGACCAGCTCTGAGATTCACTTAAACAGAGTTTATTCACTTAAACACAATTATGTCTTAAATGGACGTAAATAATAGGGAGAAAATGATGGTGCATCAGTCCCCATTATCTGCACTCGGTCTTAAAGGGGCAGCAGTCTAATAGCCTAAACCTGCTGACGATTCAGCCATTAATACAAATCAAACAACAAAAGGCAGAGAAAATCACTTGCAGCTTTTGAATGAGTAACTTTATATTTAATAAGCATTATTCTATCTGATAAACTACAGTGCTATTTTATATTTGATTACTAGGTTTCTTTTCAGACAGAAACAATCACCTGAAAAGATATGTTGGTAGACCTTCCTGAAATTAAAGCACTTTGTATATAATTTGTATCTTTGATTAATTGTATTCTTGTGTTTGTACTTGTTTTTTTCTTGTGTCCTTTTTGTATAAACAAAAAAAGCCTGCACACTGCTGCATAACAAAAAGATATTTTTCTTCGTTTTGCTTTTTCTCTTTTACATTTCAAAATATAAAGTTTAATTATGTTTTTAATTCTTAAAATAAATTAATAATAAAAAACAGCAAAAAGAACCGATAAGAATACCGTTAAAGTACTGGACCGATAAGCGGTATCGGTAAGAGTAGTAATACCGATAAAACCTTAACGATACCCATCCCTAATAATGAGGGAAAAAAACAAACTTAAATGATTTTAGCTAAATTTGGCTGCAAAATAACAGAGTAAAAAATGTAAGGGGGTCTGAATACTTTCCGTACCCACTGTAGTTAGTTAGTAATTTGGATGCATTGGTTTGATATTTACTATATTTTGATAAAGTTTTAATATTATTATAATAGTTGTTAATATATTAATAAGCTGCATACAAGTGGTGAGTTTTTTAATTTATTGTCACTGTAATTAAAATAATTATTATTGTTTAATCAGCTCATAGTAAATTAGTTTATCAATTATTAGGAGTAAATATTTCACTTTATATTGGGTCAAGGAAAATGGGAAAATGTCATTAAATAATAAAGTAATCTTCATTAGACATTAATTTTCTGTTTTCCCTAAAAAGTTTTTATTAAGGGACACTTAATACTAATGCAACTAATGTATAATAAAGGTTGGTTTAAAGCACTTAATTAAGGACATTTTCCAAATTTCCAAGATCTAATCTAAAGTGAGAACTATTTAGAGCTAATGAATGGTTAACAAAGCATAAAAAAAACATTATCTAACTCTTTACATATGAGCTACTGTAATACAACAATTATAATTTAGTTAATTACAGTGACAATGAATGAATAACTCACTATTTTTAAATAGCCTATTAATATAATTATATTAACAATGTAAAGACTCAACCCGATTACACTAAATGCATCTTTATAGCACGCACGCATGTGTATTGTATTGTCGTGCAATTTGTAAGTACTTTATCATTGTATGCTTATTATAAAATATTGCCAATAAAATATACAAAACGTAAAATAGTTAAAATGATTCATTGAAATATACTCACATCTTACAATGGTGTGGTCATGCTGTATTGCAAAACACTTTTGTTAATATTGAGGTGGGATACGGGGAAGGTTAGGACAGGTTTGCTGGAATGGGTCGGTTTAAGGTGTAATGGAACATATACATCTGGTACTGTACCTTTCACACATAATCTGTTTCAAATACTCAATTTTTTCTTCTATACATTTCTTATACAGTACAATATACTTTGAGTGTGGACCACTTTTGATGAGTATTCCTGTCTGACTCATTTTAAATGAGTCACTTGACCCAGAGAAAAGGACAAAAAGAGAGAGAGAGAGAGAGAGAGAGAGAGAGAGAGAGAGAGAGAGAGAGAGAGAGAGAGAGAGAGAGAGAGAGAGGGGTGAGTGTGTGTCCTACAGACCAGAATATGCTGCACATTTTGCCTCATTATTGCATTTAAGCCACTTTGTTTCTTGAATTTCCATACACATGATATCACTCAGAATCTCTTCTAGCAAATATCAGCTTGGGACAGAAGCGGGTCATTTGTCTAGGCACCTTTTAAAGAGTTCCTGGATGATTGTTCTCATCATGTTAAGCGGAAACAGCACAGCTTCTATTTCTGGCTCATGCTTTTGAGGTAGCGCGCAGAGATTGGAAGATAAAAATAACTCTCCAGCGATTCAGTGATGGTAAAATTAACAAAACAGACTTCCGTAAGCCTCAAAGAGGGAAATAAAGATGACAGAAAGTCAGCACATATAAGCTCCTCTCATTTCCTGACATTCTTAGGTCTGAGTGGGAAACTTGTCAAAAACAACATCAGCTGCAAATTCGAACACTTTACTCCTTCGTTGGGATGAGCTGTTGCCAAAGCCACCTTGTCGACTTTGTGTTGAGTAATTCAATAGCTGGACATAAACACTCAAATTAAGAAAAACAAAGAACTTGCACATTCACCAAATGCCATCACAGACCTAATTATCATTTGTTTTATTTATCACAAAAATAAATATTTTATACCTATTATTGTTGTTGCTGTGGAATTTTTTTCTTCTTCTGCTGTTAGAACAATGCAAGAAGAAACATTTGGTGATACCCACAAACTAAGATTTTTTTTTCGTTTCCATTTTTTTTTTCTCTCATAAATTGTGATCATGATTAAAATAAATTAAAAGAGAGCACAAATTAGTATGGCCAAGATTAATGAATAAAACGGGGTCACAAATTAATAAAGGGGATTTTCAAGGAACTAGCCACCCTGAGAACTATTTGTACCCCTAAGAACATTTTCCTGGTTGCATTCGCATTGCCAGCAGGAACTCTGAAGTGATGACGGCGTGGAGGACCTTTGTTTTGACAGCACTGAGAACGCTCACAGTGCTGGCATTCTCCATTGTTCATTAGTTTATGATCTGTCCAACAGTCCTGTCTAATACATTATTAAATAGAACTGTTATACATAGAAAGTAGATATGAAAAGTTATTAGCATATGCCGTGTGGTTGATATCCAGTGTTGCTAGCTGAGCAGAAACACATCATGTTTCGCTTGGTCTTCTCAAAGTTGTGTTGGATTTTCTCCTTAGTGTAAAGGTTAAAGGAGTAGTTCACAAGATGTCCATGTCTTTCTTTCTCCAGTCGAAAAGAAATTAAGGTTTTTTATGAAAACATTCCAGGATTTTTCTCCATATAATGGACTTCAATGGGAACCAAATGGTTCAAGGTCAAAATGAGAGTTTCAGTGCAGTTTCAAAGGGCTTCAAACGACACCAGACGATGAATAAGGGTCTTATCTAGCGATAAGTCATATCTAACGATCGGTCATTTCAAAAATAAATAAAAAAGTTTAAGTTTTATAAGCACAAATGCTCGCCTTGCTCTGCTCTGTGATGAGCGTTCATGAATCTCCTGTTCGAACTCGTTCATCAAAATGAACAAATTTTTTTTTTCGAGTCATGACTCAAAGGGTCCTAGATAAGACCCTTATTCATCGTCTGGTGTCGTTTAAAGCCCTTTGAATCTGAACTGAAATCATTTGGACCTTGAACCGTTTGGTTCCCAATGAAGTCCATTATATGGAGAAAATCCTGGAATGTTTTCATCAAAAACCTTCATTTATTTTCGACTGAAGAAAGAAAGACGTGGACATCTTGGATGACATGGGGGTGAGTAACTTATCAGCAAAAGTTTTTTTTTTTTGAGTCAACTACTCCTTTAAGAGGCCCATCAATAATGTTTTCTATGTTTCTATAGAAACTAGAAACATATGTATAATGTTTCTATTTCTATTCGTAGAGTTAGTTTCTGGAGTAAATATATAAGCTTAAATCTGAGTTTTTACACCGTTTTTTATTTTATTTTATTTTTTTATGGCGGGTGGTGGGATTCGGCCAATCAGCACACACTAACATCACGGAGAGTTCCTATAGTGCTGATTTAGACCCTACTATGAAGTAGGCACTAAATTAGTTCTTCCAAAAGAGTTCCTAGAACTAAAATCATTCCCAGTTCATGCAGTGCGAACACACCAAAAAGTGTGTACTTAAGTTAGGTTAGGTTAGGTTAGGTATACTTTATTGTCCCGATGGTAAATTTGTTTTGGGCTCACGAATACAGCCACTGCAACACCCAACATATAAAACAAACACAATACATAAAAAAAAACAAAAAAAACTTTCTACCAGAAAGACTCTACCATTTCCCGACTGCATCTCCCGACTGTTATTCTCTAAAGAGAATAACTACCTTAACAATTATACATTTATTAACAGCCCTGCAAGCAATATTATGATATTATCGCAATCCGAGCGTATGGACTCTGCATTTCCTGCCTGAAGACCAAGGCAGGGGCACAGCCGACCTCCTGGGAGGTATGGGAAGGGACCATCCTGGTGGTGGTGGGGAGGATGGAGGGGAATGAAAGGGGATCTTTTATATTACAAGTATCAGAACATGATTGGATAGATGAAAAGGTCATAAGTGATGTAACAACTTACGCAAAAGCTTTCATTTCTAGGAACTATGAAAAGGTTCCTCCGGTGTGAGTAACACCTTAAGTTGGGGAACAAATTCTTAATTCTATGATATCTATTTTTTTCATCTGCATGTCATGTGTGGACATGCGTAGCTTCGGTGCATTCATAAATTCTTTCCCATGGCCTCATGGGACAGTAAAGTGTCCATCATATACACACTTCAGAATCTAAGAAGTAGGTCATGCATTTTTCACCTCAGTTTTTCGGGAGTATGTATACTAGAGTTCGAACTGGCATATTATATTCACCTATTATAGTGGAAAAACATTTGATTGTAGATGCAACACGTTTTATTTTTCCAATGTTATATTAAAGGTGGAATACCTAAGATTTAGATGCCGCTAGAGGGCGCTACATTTAAAACAACAACAACAGCTTTGCTTGATGACGACGTTGAGGAACGCAGAATGATGGGAAGTGTTGTTTTTAACTCCACCGTGGATAAATCAGTCAGACGGGAATTGAAAATTAGTTGTCTTGGATGAGGTAAAGTTCGATTTCTATAAATGTTGCGTTTAATGACATGCTTGCTTTTCATTAAACTGAAATAACCGCGAGAAAAGACCGGTTTAAAAGTAAATTAGTTATCACAGATGTTACTGTAACGAGTCACTGGACGAAGTGACTTATTTTTGTCTCAAATCGTTGCTAATGGATCCTGACTTCGCCCTATGCTGCAATATGCATTTAGTTTTGCATTCATTTACAGAAATCAGCTGCTTGAATAACAATAGCTGATGTTATTATTCGATTTTTCAGTTGAGATTCTCAATTCATTCAGTTAACGGATGCTCTGAGGTAAAGTTTTCAGAATGGAGACTCAGCAACGATTGTATTTAATTCTACAGTACAATAACATAGAACAGACATTATCTTCATTTCCTGTCATTAAACATAACAATATTGCTGGCCATACACTGATGAGAAAGTGCCCGTCCGGTGTTCGATAACGTTACTGTGGAGTTGTCCTAGACGTGGCGCGGCGCTTCTCGTCCGGTGTGCGACCCCCTTTACAGCCAACAGTTCACATTCCGAGAATAAATGAAAAGAATAATTGATGTTTGTTGCTTGAACTACAACTACCGCATTTGTCCAGGACTACACGCAGTACGAGCGGAAACCGAGGTAACGTGGATATGACGCGATTGACTGGCGACTCCCAGCTCACCCCTGCTCATACGCCCCGTTTCCTTGGTTAAAATCTCAATTTTCTCGCGATTTAAACATTGTTTGAAACATTTGGAATATTGTAAGTTATCATCTTAACTAAATATATAACACTGGCCTTGTGATTTTGGGATATTTTAATGCAAAAATCTTAGGTATTCCACCTTTAAGTCAATTGACTAGTCTTTTTATAATCAAGAAAAGCCCTTTTTACTCACATTTAGTGTTCATTTCGAATCCAGTTTAGCCACAAATAAACCCATTGTTCCAAACCTTTTTGTTTCATACGAACTTGCACAGCACAAGAAGGCATTTATAATACTTCTATGATGCTTTCTGTCCTTTTGGAGCTTCAAAGCTCCTATCGGAATTATTATTTCATTGTATGGAAAAGAGCCACACTCTTCAAAACATTTCCCTTATTACTTCACAGAAAAAAGTCAAGTCATTCAGGTTTGGAATGACATGAGAGTGAGTAAATGGTTATAGAATACTAATTTTTAATGTGAACACGAGCGTAGACAAGAGAGCGTGTCGCAAACACTATATAATGTGCCAGTGCAGGAAGCACAGGGCATGAATCATAGCCTGAAGGGAAGTTTGCACGCTGACTCAATAACATTGATTTCCCCTCTTCTCCAAACCAGCAGCCTGCACTGCTTTACACTGATCCGACACTGATGATGCAAGCACTGCTCCCGAGTGGAAATCGAACTGGGCCGGGTTCTGTGTCTAGTGTGATATTTATACATCCATAATGGATGTGGATGACTTGTTCAACTTGCTAACGAGGATAACTTTTGGTTGACTAAATGGAAAAAGCCCAGTTAATACAACGCATGGAGTCATTCAGACCCTCCTATACTAAACACACACATTTCAGACACTTAACCACATCACATCATGAAACAGGGTAACTGATACCTCTCAGTGAACCAGAATTGCACTTTTCATTTCATCTGCATGGAGTTTAAAGCTGTTTCGCGTTAAAGAGCAGCTGAAGGGGACTGAAGCTCAGATGCCTGTGGGCACCGACACATCAAAACACTATGAGCTCTGATGATGAATCATGGCTTGTGGGAAAGGCTTAAAGAGACAGGGGTCTCCATCCATTCCTTTTTCCTTTTTCAGTTTCTTTCTGTCTTTCTCCTAATTAAACTTGTATTAAGTCCATCTTTTGTTCACAGATTAGCTCACAGACTTTGATGCTGACATCTGAGGGCAGTGACAGCATTGATCAGTGGCCCAGACAGGTCAGCTGTATTCATAACACTCTCGTGTGTGAGTGTGTGTTTCAGGGCTGGTGTCCATCGCATAAAACTTTCTGCATTTTTTTTTTTTTTTCATTTTTCCAAAAAAAAAAAAAAAAAAAAAATCATTCTGAATGATTTATAAGCTTGCGTACCCATAGGGAGCTCAAGTTAGGTCCCCACAGTGACCCCATGAGTCTGTGTGCTTTCAGATATCAGTCCCAACTAGGATAGAAAAACATGTACACACACACACACACACACACAGCATGCACAATACCAGACCTGGCAATTTAAAGCAAAGGGTCCAGTTTATCTAAATACTCGAACAGGATATTTAATTTAATAGTTGTATACACACAGCTAACACACATCTAGAACTCTTAAAATAATAAATTATAGATTTTAGAAGCTAGCACCCCTCCGGTTCTGCTGGCACCGCTCCAAGCTGGATTTCAATCAGCATTTCCGTCAAATGCTAAGATATGCTAACAAGGACGCTAAAGACATCTGCCTCTTGAGGTTTACTACTTTACTCTTATGGCGCTTTTCCACTACACAGCACCCAGACAGCAAACTGACATTGAATCAACGTGGAAACGACGTCTCTCATGACATTGAAACAACGTTGATTTTGCTCATCGAATTAACGTTGAACCAACGTCAGACGCGGCATTCTTCAAAGCTAAATGAAAAACGAAAATTGGTTTGCTTTCATAACGTTGAAACAAAGCGTTGATTTCAAGTTGATTTTCCGTTAGTTTTGAAAGAATTGACTTGAAAGGCAATCTACTGATTGCAATGAAGTTGATATGAAAATTGTGAAAAGGGTAATTGAGGGGATTTCTAAACCATTAACATATATCTGTAATCTGTCATTTCACACTGGTAAATTCCCAAATGAAATGAAAAGGGCGAAAGTTGTTCCACTATACAAAACTGGTGATAGACACAAGTTTACAAACTATAGACCTATTTCTTTATTACCACAATTTTCCAAAATTTTAGAAAAACTATTTTCCAATAGATTAGATAAATTCTTCGATAAATATAAAACACTTTCTGACAGTCAATATGGATTTAGATCAAATAGTTCAACGTCATTGGCATTAATTGATTCAATCGAAGAAATCACAAATGCTTTAGAACACAAACAGTACACAGTTGGAGTTTTCATCGATCTCAAAAAAGCTTTTGACACAATCAATCATAATATATTAATTAATAAATTGGAACGGTATGGGATCAGGGGCGTAGTTTTGCACTGGGTGAAAAGTTATTTAAGAGGTAGGAAACAATTTGTGAAATTGGGGGAATACTCATCGTCATACTTGGACATTACTTGTGGTACTCAGTTCTGGGTCCAAAATTGTTTTTGTTCTATATAAATGATATATGTACAAGTTACAAATACAGTGAAACTAGTGCTATTTGCGGATGACACAAATATTTTTTGTTCTGGGGGGAATATACAGGAACTAGAGGAGATTACTACTTCAGCAATGTATAAATTAAAAAGATGGTTTGATACAAATAAATTATCATTAAACATTAATAAAACTAACTTCATGTTATTTGGTAACTCTAAAAAGAGTATACAAATTCGGATACAGGTAGATGGGGTGGACATAGAAAGGGTTAATGAAAATAAGTTTCTTGGGGTGATAATAGATGATAAAATAAGTTGGAAATCTCACATAAAACATGTATACAATAAACTTTCAAGAAGTATTTCAATATTGAACAAAGCGAAACATGTTCTGAACTACAAATCACTCCACATTCTTTACTGTACACTGATATTACCATATCTAAACTATTGTGTAGAGGTTTGGGGTAATACTTACAGATGCAGACTATTATCTTTATTTAAGTTGCAAAAAAGAGCCATAAGGATGATTCATGGTGTTGGTTATAGAGATCACACAAATGTATTATTTTTAAAATCCAAGACGTTGAAATTTACTGATCTGGTTTATGTTCAAACAGCACAAATAATGTATAAAGCAAAAAATAACCTACTCCCTGGTAATATTCAACAACTGTTTTTTAATAGAGAAGGGAGATATAATATTAGGGGTGAGAGCAACTTTAAACAATTATGTGTATGTACAACATTAAAAAGTTTTTGTGTTTCGATATGTGGAGTGAAGTTGTGGAACAGATTAAGTTCAGTACTTAAACAATGCCCAAGTATGACTCAGTTTAAAAAGCATTGTAAAAATATGATATTTGAAAGGTATAGAGAGGATGAAGATTATTAGTTAGGTGATAGTTTATTTATATATTTTTCTCTCTCTTATTATTATTATTAGTTTTTATTTATTTTCTCTTATGTAATTTTTTTGTTTTTTTTTTTGAAGATGTATATACACATAGGTATATATGTATGTTGTTTTTGTTTTTGGTGTTTAGAGACAAATAGATCAAAATATTCGGTCAACCGGTTAATTAGTTATAATTAGTTGAAGATGGGGTAGGATTGAATAAGCTTATGCTTCTTCCTACTCCTTTTCGGACATGTATAAGTTAAAAAAAAAAAATTTGTTTTTTTTTTCTTCTTTTTTTTCTACATGTTCGAAATAAAAACTTTTCATTCAAAAACTTTTCATTCATTCATTCATTCATTCATTCAAAGAATGACGCGTCTGACGTTGGTTCAACGTTAATTCGATGAGCAAAACAATGTCAGATCAACGTTGTTTCTATGTCATATTTCCACGTTGATTCAATGTCAGTTTGCTATCTGGGTACCAGCTCGGCTCGACTCACCTTTGTTTGGTTTTCCTCTGTTTAAAAGTTGTACCTGTTCCTGCTTTCAGGTCATTTTTTTGTACCACCTCCGGCGAGGTTCTGAGCAAACTAAGGCGATACTAAAATGTCACCCTTCACTGCGTCATCATTACACGCGCCAGATCGAGTGTCCAGAATAAACCTGCCATGTTTAAATAGTTTGGCCAGAGACAGTTACTAAACTTACTACTACTATTGAGGCAACTCGGAAGAATACGCTGTGGTCAAACGAGGAGGTACAGACTTTCCTTTGTTTGGTTGCCGAAGAGAGGATCCAGCAAGAGCTTGATGGGCAATGAGGAACAAAAGGTGTCCCTATGACGACTGGGTATTATTTGCGTCGGTACCGTCTGCAATGGAAAACGGAGCGAATAGCGAGCCGAGTCGAGTCAAGTCGAGCTGGTGCTGGTAATGGAAAAGCGCCATTACTAGCTGGCCTGCGTCACATTCACCCTCTAAACCTCGCTCCCATCCGGGTCACAGCATCAAAGCAACCAGCCCAACTCGAGCCACTCCAAACAGGATTCGAACTGGCTTTGCTGGACGCTAAAGTCACTAGTGCGCCTCTTAAGATCAAGGGAGTGAGGTTTATCAACACATAGCTATTGCTGGGCTTACATTACACTCATCCCTCTAAAACTCACTTCAATCTGGGTCACGGCACCAATGTAACCTCTCCAGTTCTATTTGTATCACTCCGAGCAGGATTCGAACCGGTCTTTCCGGCATGGGAGGTGGGCACGCTAACAAGGACTAGACGCTAAAGACCGCAGCATCTAACGTCAGTCAGCCACTTTACAAGCTGTCCCCCATTACACATGCTCTACTGCTTGAGCTACAGGAAATTCTTTTTTATAACTCTAGTACTGCGGCTGTCTGCCCTGAAAGGCCTGGGGTTAAAGCAGAGACCTGTTTGTACAGGATAAAGACACATATGCTCATGCCTGCTCTACAGTTAGTTTATTCTGAGATGTTAATTCACACATTAACATAAAACTCACCTGGGCACAGTTGACAGGTATGTTACAAGTCGTCTCAGGTCCTCATGTTTTATTCGGTCATGGTTACTCCTAGCGGGAAAGGTCAGGATGGGGCCACCTCTCTTATCACGACCTCCTGTAAACGACCCAGAGAGAAAATGAAGCCTTGCACACATGACACTCACAACAGAGCATGTCTAGTGAGCTTCCAACTAAAACAGCATTTTGGGGAATCACAGCTTAAGTTTTAAGGTGTAGAGGTAAATTATGTTTATGGAGCGCCAAAAGGAATTGCAATTCATCCACTCAGTTTATAAAAATTACTCACAGATTCTTAAATTGTCACGTCAGTTTGATAAATCACACCCATGGATTGGTAAACCATACCGATACATTTTCAATCTGTGACCTTATATTTGTAAAATGTACCTTCCCAGATAGCAAACTGACATTGAATCAACGTGGAAACGACGTCTCTCATGACATCGAAACAACGTTGATTTTGCTCATCGAATTAACGTTGAACCAACGTCAGACACGGCATTCTTCAAAGCTAAATGAAAATCGAAAATTGGTTTGCTGTCATAACGTTGAAACAATGTTGATTTCAAGTTGATTTTCCATTAGTTTTGAAAGAATGATGCGTCTGACGTTGGTTCAACGTTAATTCGATGAGCAAAACAATGTCAGATCAACGTTGTTTCGATGTCATGTTTCCACGTTGATTCAATGTCAGTTTGCTATCTGGGTTTGGTTTTTCAATCTGTACCCACAAATTCATAAATTTAGTTTTTGAAATCTGCTCCCAAAGTTTCTCAAACTGTACTCACGGATTTGTGGCTCATCTCACATCTCACAAGATTAACTGGCACACAAACCACTGTGCCTCAACAATATTTAGATTTTTGGATCAGTAAATTTAGCCAGCTGTTAATATGTCAACGCATGTGAAATAGCCACAGGTCAAAATCTGTGAAGTTTAGAGTAAACACCTCTACACTCAAGCTGATATATATATATATATATATATATATATATATATATATATATTTCATAGAAAAATCCCATAACATCAGGACCAGTCAATAACAGATCTTATTCTGGATGTGCTGTAGTAATTCCCAGTGCATTAAACAGGTCATGACATGGATTTTTAAAAAATCTATTCCTACTTGCTGCAGGCTCCCTTACAATGTTAATAAAGTTTTTTTTTTTTTTTTTTTTTTGCACAAACGAATTTGAAAAATGATTTTCATCCCTCATCCTGAGATTCTTTACAATGATCCATTTTTAAGGGGTTTAGGGCTTGTCAGTAAACGGCCACTGTTATGATTGGCTAATGTCACTGCTTAGGAAACGGTATCAACCGCCACTTCTTAGTGTTTTAAAAATATTATCCATATAAAACCTTAATTTGTTTGTGATGCAGCTGCTATCAGATACGATACAACTGCTTCATCTTTTTCCTTAAAGAACTCTCCAATACACTTAATCACCACACTTAACACATACAAAGTGTGTTATGTAGCTGTTTGTGCAAGTATAACATCTGCAGTTACAAAGCTCAAAGTCTTAAACCCAAAGAGATATTCTTTGTAAAAGTTAAGGCTCAGCAATGTTTTCCTAGAACACTTCATTCAGACACAAAGGCTGATTCTAAAAAGTGGGGCAATTCCATCTTTGCAAGTACAGTCTGATGCTTATGACTCACAGACACAGTAGTATGTTCATATTTTAAGACTTTGCTACTGACTATTCAAACGTGAGTTTTGAGCAGTATAGAGTAGCGCTTGTTTTTCGTTTCTACAATCACAAATGGAGACATGGTTTTATGTTTACATAGTGTCCTACTCCCCAAAGTTGTTCAATCAACTCGACAGGACGACTTAAACATTCCTTTAAGCTTTCATTTGTTCACTTGTTGGCAGACTCAAGGACATGGACTCGAGTACTTCAGAAAGTGAATCAGTAAACAGTATCCAGTGTAGACATTGACAGTGACTTTTGATGTGATGTGACACTTATACCAAGAGTAGGCAAATGTCAGCCATTAAGCAACTGAACGCCAGTGGGCTGGGAAATCATTGTTGTGTCCATGACGATGGGAAAAATAGGCATAAAGCTTACAAAAATTATTTAACCGAAGCTAATTTGGGTGGGTTTTTCCCATCCCCAATGTTACTTCTCTTTCTTTTACAGCCCTGACGAGAACATCAATCTCCTTGGCTGTGAACCGATTGTGAAGCGCGCCTGGTAAATGTGCCGTTATAATAGTATTGCGCCATGGAACAAGCGCGCCTCGTTCATCATGCTGTTAAAGGGAATGTGATTTGATGCTCTTATTGGTTTGTTTCCCGTTACGCCCAAACCACACCTATGAATAATGAAGCTACTTCAGACCAACCCCTTTTAGATTTGCGTCGAGCACAAGAGTCATTTATCCCGCCGGTTAAATAGCAACAGCGCCAAGATCCACCCACAACGTTACTTGCGCTTTGCGCTTGACACTTGCATTTTAGATCATCAAAATAGGGCCCAGGATGTTTTAATGATACAAATAACTCTTATATGTCAAAAGATGTCATGACCCATTTAATGTTTGAATGTTCTGTATTACATTATTCTGCATTACATTATTCTGCATTCATTATTTGGTTTAGCCCACAAAACAACAACAAAAAAACAAGTTCCCCACCAGCTGGTACCCCAGACAGCAATCACCAGACATTGAATCAACGTGGAAACGACGTCTCTCATGACATCGAAACAACGTTGATTTTGCTCATCGAATTAACGTTGAACCAACGTCAGACGCGGCATTCTTCAAAGCTAAATGAAAATTGAAAATTGGTTTGCTTTCATAACGTTGAAACAACGTTGATTTCAAGTTGATTTTCCGTTAGTTTTGAAAGAATGACGCGTCTGACGTTGGTTCGACGTTAATTCGATGAGCAAAACAATGTCAGATCAACGTTGTTTCGATGTCATGTTTCCACGTTGATTCAATGTCAGTTTGCTATCTGGGACACCACCAACACCAGAGCCAAACGATGAAATCCCAATGCCAAACGTAATTAATTCTCAAAACATGAAAGTAAAAGACAACAGATCACATTCAGAACATCTCACAGATCTCACACTCACCTGATACAAAGGCTATTTTTTCTCTCAGTACAGGGAGGACATCAGACGCCTTCACTATGCCTTCACTTCTGAAAGACCCTGTGAATGAAAATTGAGAAAAGCAAAATTATTTTCATTTGCAATCTAATTTTTACTTATTACGTACATTCCAACATAATACATAATCTTAAACAGGAAATACACATAGGCTACCGAGTGGTTCAGACTTGAAAAGCTGCATCCTCCTTACACGACTAGTTCCTCTGAGGCTGCCATGTCCTCATCATTTTTTTAAATACACATTATATAACAAACTATTATTGCAATACAGTGAAAAACAGCCACCTGATTAAATTAAATGCAGTTGTTACTTCGTTTTTCATTTAAATATAGATAATTATGTCAACATATTCAACATATTTTAATATATCAATAGTGATAATCTGATTTATTTAAAAATGGAAATGTTGCATTTACAAAACCAATGGCAGATAAAATTGCTGAAGCTGAAATAGGGTTTTAGGAGAAATGTCTAAGACATTTAAGATGGCTCTTAAGATATCATAAAGATAACCGAGAACTCCATAAGATCTTCTGTGCAATGAAAACGCAACCCCTAAGCAAAATGTTCCACTGGGTCTACAGTAAAATCCTCAACACACAAATATCTTCCTTCCTGTCCACATCTGTCTCCTCTGTATTTCTCATGACCAACCCCCTATCTCTCGGTCTGGACTTTTTAATCTGACTATCATAAAGCAGCAGAGCCCTCGGAGAGAGATGATAAGAGCCATCATAAACACCCAGAATACAGGATGAAGCCATCTGAAGCGAGGTGTCTCCTCATTACTACACTCCTCCCTGAGGACTCTCTCTTCACAGGAGTGGATCAATGCTGCTGATTCTTCACATTAAAGAGCACGCTGGCGACCCTGCTAATGAACGACTACATTACAGAGGTTCAGAGAGAAAGATAATGAAAGAGCTTCAGCAGACCGGCTGATTATGCATCAGATTCAAGGCAGATGTAGTTCAGCAGATGATTGAAAACATGGATAAAATGGATACATTTGCCTAACCAATGAGTTGGTACTAGGATTTGCTAGTGAGCAGCAGTAATTGATTACAATGAATTAGTTTGCGTGTAACAGTCTCATTTGTCGTAGGCTCATTGGAAAAGTATATTTATGTGAAACTCTAAAAACTTAGCTATACACACATTTCGCTGTGGTTCCCAGTTGAAATGAACACTAGTGGCGATAAAACCGCAACACTTTTATTCCTGAAATGATTATTACAGATTACATTCTTGATAAAAATAGATAAAGATAAATGTGCACAGTTCCTTATGACCTCAAAACACTGTTACCAAACCATAATAAATAAATCCATTTTGATGTTTGCTTCTATAATGGAGGCCAGCTAGTAGAGTTGTGGGAGTAAACCTTACTAATCTAGCCTTTAGACGCTGTGGTCTTTAAAGTGCCTGCCTCCCATGCTGTAAACGGCAGTTCAAATCCTGTTTGGATCATAGCGATTAGGACCAGTCACAATGGTGCCATGACCTGGACGGGAGTGAGGTTTAGGGGGGGTGAGTGTAATAAAGGCCAGCTAGTACAAAGATGTACAGATAAACCTAACTCCCCTGGCCTTAAGAGGCACAGCCTTTAGTGTCCTGGCTAGCGCACATCTCCTATGTTGGAGATGCTGGTTCGAATCCTGCTTGGAGTTGGTCGAGTAGGGCTGGTTTGATTGGTGCCGTGACCCAGATTGGAGTGAGGTTTAGGGGGGTGAGTGTAATAAAGGCCAGCTAGTACAAAGATGTACAGATAAACCTAACTCCCCTGGCCTTAAGAGGCACAGCCTTTAGTGTCCTGGTTATAGCACACACCTCCTATGTTGGAGATGCTGGTTCGAATCCTGCTTGGAGTTGGTCGAGTAGGGCTGGTTTCATTGGTGCCGTGACCCAGATTGGAGTGAGGTTTAGGGGGGTGAGTGTAATAAAGGCCAGCTAGAACAAAGCTGTGCAGATAAACCTCACTCCCCTGGCCTCAAGAGGCACGGTCTTTAGTGTCCTGTTTATAGCACACACCTCCTATGTTGGAGATGCTGGTTCGAATCCTGCTTGGAGTTGGTCAAGTAGGGCTGGTTGCATTGGTGCCGTGACCCAGATTGGAGTGAGGTTTAGGGGTGTGAGTGTAATAAAGGCCAGCTAGAACAAAGCTGTGCAGATAAACCTCACTCCCCTGGCCTCAAGAGGCACGGTCTTTAGTGTCCTGGTTATAGCACACACCTCCTATGTTGGAGATGCTGGTTCGAATCCTGCTTGGAGTTGGTCGAGTAGGGCTGGTTTCATTGGTGCCGTGACCCAGATTGGAGTGAGGATTAGGGGGGTGAGTGTAATAAAGGCCAGCTAGAACAAATCTGTACAGATAAACCTCACTCCCCTGGCCTCAAGAGGCACGGTCTTTAGTGTCCTGGTTATAGCACACACCTCCTATGTTGGAGATGCTGGTTCGAACCCTGCTTGGAGTTGGTCGAGTAGGGCTGGTTTCATTGGTGCCGTGACCCAGATTGGAGTGAGGTTTAGGGGGGTGGGTGTAATAAAGGCCAGCTAGAACAAAGCTGTGCAGATAAACCTCACTCCCCTGGCCTCAAGAGGCATGGTCTTTAGTGTCCTGGTTATAGCACACACCTCCTATTTTGGAGATGCTGGTTCAAATCCTGCTTGGAGTTGGTCGAGTAGGGTTGGTTTCATTGGTGCCGTGACCCAGATTGGAGTGAGGTTTAGGGGGGTGAGTGTAATAAAGGCCAGCTAGAACAAAGATGTGCAGATAAACCTCACTCCCCTGACCTCAAGAGGCACAGTCTTTAGTGCCTGGTTATAGCACACACCTCCTATTTTGGAGATGCTGGTTCAAATCCTTTTTGGAGTTGGTCGAGTAGGGTTGGTTTCATTGGTGCCGTGACCCAGATTGGAGTGAGGTTTAGGGGGGTGAGTGTAATAAAGGCCAGCTAGTAAGAACTGTGTGAGTAAACCTCAAGAGGTAAACTCAACTGACACAATAATATTTTGCTGCATTCATCTGTTTCGAAAAATGAGCAAAACTTGATTTGAAAGCGCCACTAAACATAATATTATTTTGTTGCTATTTCTGAGGCATTTACTGGAAGCCTGTACGTTTTAAATGTGTAACTTTAGGAATAGGGTTACCAGATATCGACTAAAACCACAAAACTCCAACTCTTTCCATAGGCTCCTACTGACTCTGTCTTGACTCATTGTTTAACCAAATGACCACATTTAAATATTGATATACAGTAGACGCAACCGTGCTGCATACTTCTTTATACACTACCTTAACAATACCTATTCGCACGGGATTAGTATTATCTGGGGACCTCGTGTGATTTATAAATTACCCCGCCACATCTGAATTTCATGTGGTGCATTCGCACAGGATAACCGAAACGTGTGATTTTTCTCGAATTTACTGACTTATCTCCCGGAAATGATGTCAATAGGCTATTGCTTGGAAATGTCTTTTCGTTATAGGTCTAGTTGTATGATATATTATGACATAAACAGAATACATGAATACATGCTACATGTCATTCATCTCCATCTAATCAATCGTTTTGATTTTTCTCTTCTGGAGATTTTAATTATTTACTTTCTGCAAATTCTGTAGTTGTGTATAGTGACTCCATTCTTCGGGAAAGATGGATAAAAAGGCGCACATGAAACAAAAACCTTGACAAAATGATATACGATCCGACCAAAACACAGAGATACCAATTCGCACAGGACTAATATTATCACAGGACCTCGGTGTTCGGCGAAATATAGTAGGTCATTTGGACTGGAATTTTTAATTTACAAATTACAGACATGGCCGATTCGCACGGGATTAAGATTACAGACAAACTCTGCAATTATTACAAATTACTACAGGTCACCAGATAATACTAATCCTGTGCGAATAGGGCTTAAGTGAGGATAGGAGCAGGCTTCATTCAATGTATATGCTTATAACTTTAAAAGTGCTGGCCTGGATGATTAGAATACGGAAAATATAGGAGAGAGGCAGCACTATGCATATGTACTTTTAACACAGTCTCATCCCAAAAAGTCATATAACTGACGTTTTGGGACGTATTTTGACCATACGTCAATATCCGCCTTTTTAGGGCCCCCTTAAACGTCGGTAGATGGCGATCCCGGGCCGTCATACAACTGACGCTTTACCTTTAACGTCAGTTAGGTTTAGGGTTAGGTTTAGGTATGGGGTAGAGTTAGGATCCCATAACCTCATCTACCGACGTTTAAGGGGGCCCTAAAAAGGCGAATATTGACGTATGGTCAAAAGACGTCCCAAAACGTCAGTTATATGATGTCTTGGGATGAGACCGGGTTGGTACTTTTATATTATTTGCACAGACGCGTTTCGGCGCGTGCCTTCTTCGGTGTGTGATTCAATAGGAAAGAAGGAATCTGTACTCTCTGTACCTCTAATAACAGGGTGAGTGGTGTTGAAGAGGTGGAATGAAGGAATAAATGAGAAAACGAGGAGAAACACAGGAGGCACAGAGTGAGGAATGGACTGAGAGGAGCAGTAATGGGGAAGAAATGAGGGATTGGATTACAGAAAGACTAAAGCTCAGACAGAGAGCTCAAGCTGCTCTATCTCCAGCCCCATTAATATGAGAGACAGCATCAGATCAAAGAACAGCCCGTCTGTCTGCGCTCAGCTCACTTAAACACCTGCATTAGTGCTCAAACTGTCTGTCCTCCTTGAGGGCGACTGGAAAATTTATAAAGGGGAGAGGGGAAGTGTACTTCCCTGTGCCTCTAGCTTTCTCTCTCTGGATATGCAGGGCAAGACATTGATATTCTATCCATTGAAGCCTTGTTTCAGCAGCACCTCATTAGTATGAATGTTTTGAAGAACATCAATAACCTCTTTTGGTTGAATTGCTTTCGACTTGCTCTTTCCCATTTCTCACCTCATTCTGATAAAGCTGTATTCATTTGCAATTCTATAATGCTGCAGGTCCAACATAAGTTGAGCTACAGTATATTGACAGCATTTCTGTGGTCCATTATTTGTCCATTACATTTATTTGACTTGTCAATCATGTTTAAAATCTTAAAAAAAATATCTTTACAGTAAAGACTTACTAAGGAAGTTTATGGACCCAGTGCAACAGAGGATTTTAAAAGCAGAAACATTATGCAGAACGCGTTCATATTTTGGGCGAATGTGAACTGAACGTACTGTATTACTGCTTGATGAACGTTACTGTGTGTGAACGCGTTCATTCTGGTGTCTGTGAACACACGCTTTCTCAGTTTAACTTTGTTCAATAGGGTGTCAGATTTCAGTGCCTTCCAGGCAAAAACCCGGCTATAAGACATGTAAACAGGCCTTAATATTAGGGCTAGGTATTGTTAGGTATTTCACAATTCGATTCGATTTCAATTCTTGAGGCTTCGATTCGATTCCGATTCAATATTGATTTATTAGTTTCGATATCGATTCAATAAAAAGTAAATACACAAGTAATTAAGTGCCTGAGTATATTTTTAAATAATGTGCACAGTATTACCAATGTTAAAGAACAAATTGACCCCAGCATGTTTGTTTCCTGTCATGGTTTATTCAGCAGAATAAACTGTACAATATTGTATGTGTTGAATACAAACACAACTGTGACAAGCACTGTACAGTGCTTTAAAGTCCCTATGAAATCAAAATTGACCATACTTACTTTATTTGCCTAAATCGATCGTTTTGTGGTGAACAATTCATACATGCAAGTCAATCCACACCAAAAAAATTTTTGGCTTCGTAATCTTTAATCAAAGTTTGAAAATGCCCCTCCCCTCTGCATTGGAGGACCTTGCCCGATGACGTAGGCTTTACGGTTGGGGTGTCTCCTTAACATCCATAACCACGCCCCTCCAACTGACAGCTGCTGTGTGTTTGCGAGCGCCGAGCGAGCATTGATTGACAGCGTGTGTAAACTTGCGTCATCCTCCATTTCAAAATGAAACACCCATTTTTCTAGATCCAATCAGATGGTAGTTAGGAAAAAAAGCCACGCCCACTATTTTGCCTCATTTAGTTTTCCGTTTCTCTCCGAAATACGTCACAACAATGGAGAAAAGTCGTTTGCAACATCCGGTTCACAGGGACTTTAACAACACCTCTAAAGTGCATGTAACTTAGTAGTAGAAAGGATATTTCTTTCTTCCTATACATTCAAGTTACAAAAGAAATGTAAACAGAAGCACAAAATGTGCATACTCAAAAAAAGTCTAATATTATTTTATAATTATAATTTTGTAAACAATAACACTTAACAGCTGATCACACTTAACAGCAATTGCGAGTTATCAGGCCAATTCTAAGGGGAAAAAAAGACTAACCTTTTTCCCTCTCAGAATAGTTTATATCTCACAATTCTGACTTTATATCATGCATTTCTGACTTTATAACATGCAATTGCGACTTTATATCACGCAATTCTGACTTTATATCCCGCAATTGTGACTTTATATCACGCAATTCTGACTTTATATCTCGCAATTCTGACTTTATATCTCGCAATTGTGAGAAATAAAGTCAGAATTGCGAGATGTAAACTCCCAATTGTGAGAAAAAAAAAGTCAGAATTGTGAGATAAAAAGTCGCAATTACCTTTTTTATTTTCCATTCTGTGGCGGAAACAATCCAAAATTACCCCCCATGTGATCATTTAAACGGGTTTTTCGACAAAGTCGGTGAGGATGGGAAAAATCTTACATTTCTGTGCAAACTTTGCCTGTCGATAAAATAATTGTTGTCTGTGGTAATAGTTGAAATAAAGTCGTTATTTTTGTTGTTTTTTTGCGCACAAAAGTGTTCTCGTCGTTTGATAAACTTAAGATTGAGCCCCATGTAGTCACTTGGACTATTTTAACGATGTCTTTAATGACTTTTCGGGGACAGCAAGAGCCAGTCCCTCAAGAAGCCTATGGACTGTATGCAGGAGCGATCTTAATATCTTAAATATCTTAATTTGTGTTCCGAAGATGAACGAAGGTCTTACGGGGTTGGAACAACATGAGGGTGAGTAAATACTGACAGAATTTTCATTTTTGGGTGAACTAACCCTTTAACATTGCCATATTCAGTAACATGCTAAAACTATTCCGGGAGTTGCCATGATTGAAATATGTAATCTGTTTCATATATGTAATATGTAAAGTTTTCAATGCATTTCTCATGCCAGTCACTTATAAAAATATGTAACAAAAACCTTTTTCAGTCATTCTTCACAGGCATTTAATGCCTCATTTCCTTTTCACTTCAGTCTTCAGTGCATTGATGAGTGAACTGGAAGTGTAATAAAAATGAGTTGAAAGTGTGCTAAGAGAAGTTTAATGGAGGATCCTACTGCGTGTAATAGCTTAGACCCTTTAAAGAAGGTCAAAGATTCCATTAGATAAAAAAGTGAAGGAAGGAAAGGCTACATAGCAATGAATGTGACCTCACTAGGTTTTGTATCTTGAATAGGGCCTCATTTTCATCTGTTTACAGGCAGCATAGCTTTATCCTTTGTTAAGAGACAGCTGGTAAGCGCTGAATAAATAGTTAGTCGGTTGCAGCGAGCATTTGTCATTACTGTCATACAAACATTAGTGTTTTCAGCATCTTGAATGTATTGAGAGGAAACAGTATCAGACGAAAAGCTAGTTCCTCTAGTTTCTTCATGATTGTCTGGCCTCACAATCATTGAAAAAATGAGCGCTCTGTGACAATATAAACTACAAATTGCAGAGGACTTTATCCTCAACATTAATTAAGTGAGAATAACACACAAGTTTAAGTGGGAAGACTTGGAAAGTTGGGTGCTTGTGCATTTTGTGCACACAGATTGTCTGCTTTGGATCTTGTCTATGCATGTTTGTGGATCAGCAGCATTTATAAATTATTTTCTTGCCGTAGGAAATCTCCATTAATCTCAACAGCAGCGTAACCAGATATAGTCCACCATTACCAACTTCAACTCTGTCCTCACTGAAATCTAGTTATCTGTTACTATAATGATCCAAAAAATGACAGAAAACTTCTCATTAACACTAATAAAAAAACAACAGTAGCAACACAGCAATTTGCCCTAGCAAACCCCCTCCTCCTGTTGTCAAGGACACTGTAACCCCCAGCAACACATCCACAAAGGAAACCAGGTCAAGCCCATCCCACTGAAAGAAGCTCTGGCCTGCTTTCTCCAGCATGACTCTGGTACAGGTGAAATATTTTTTACAAAACAGACCAGAATTACAACACACACTCAAACACTGATATGTTAAAAAGTAATCTTTGCATATTCCCTATAGCAATGGAGTACAGCAAACATTGGATGCTGTTTGGATACTTTGTTTCTGTCCTCGGAAAAAAAAGGAAAAATGGAGATTCAGGTAATCCACGACACAGATTCCAGAGACTGGATTGAACAAAACACAAATCCTATTTAAACAGGTCCCCACTTTGGCTAGGTGAATCGAGTTGTTGTGGACACATGGGGATCCTGTACTGTACTTGATGTCTGAAATATCCTCCTAACACACCTATTAGGTCAATAACACACATTTTTGCTAATGCTCTGTAATAGAATTGATCATGAGTACAAATAAACAGAGAGTAAGATCATTTCTGTTAGTGTGAAAAGTAAAAAGGGCCTCTGAAATTACAATATTTCTGTGTCCCAAAAGCACCGTTCTGAGGTCCCAAACGTTTCACTTAAAGGGTACATATCATGCTTTTAAATCATTCATTTTTACTCATAAATCATACATTTGTGGTCCATATAAAGCATAACTTCAATGCTTGGGTCTGACTTCCTCATTATTATAGCTCCACAGGCCCCTTTTCTACCCCTTTTCTGATGTGCTTCTGTGAGAAAGTCGTTTCGAAGCGGCCCCTTTAAATAAAAAGGAGTTGCGTCTTTCCCCGTTCAACTCCCCGCGTTCGGCCATTATTGTAGTTTGATGAGAGAAATACGATTACTATAGCTTCAAAGAACATTTTTATTCACACGTTAACAAAATGTCAACAACCGAAGACTTGTCCATCAAGCCTTACATATTCGAGCCAGAGCGAGCGAGTTGAAAAAGACGACGACGAACCTGTAGAACAACGTCATCATGTGGATGCAGTGGTATGTAACGTTAAGTTAACAAGTGTTATAAGTGAAAGTCGACTATTTCTCTTGTTAAAACAAGCACACTGACAAGATTAATGACTGGTCTGATCTTACCACTAAAAATCTGTATTGATAATAATATGATAACTTACGTTTAGAAAGCGTCAGAAAACACAGCAGCTAAATGATAGAAGGAATTCACCCCTCATTCAGACGAAGTCAATCGGCAAACCCTTCTGTATACTGGCGGAGGTTGTTGAAGTGGGGATCCTTGAAGTGCTTCAGGTCACTACATCCAACAACCGAACATTTTGACTAGCCCTCTCGTAACTTCTGCATCATTGAGCTTGGACTACAAAATCGGAGTGAGAAATAATAATGGCGGATTGCTCGATGTCTTGGACCGGTAGTCAATGTCCTTATTTGTCAGTTAATTCCGCTGTGACGTAATTATTCAAAAAAACGTAATAGAGAACAGAAAAATCTGAACAGGTTGAAAAATATGACCAAAACAGAATATAAAGATATAAACGAAGCACCTGAAGAGAATAATTTCATCTTTTCTGTACTTATAAACACTCCAAATATACAACAAAATGCATTTAAGGGCTAAAAAAGTGGATTTTGCATGATATGTGCCCTTTAACAAAAACAAATCATCGAGAAAAAGTGCACTTTATTGTATTAAATGTGCACTTGTAGTGTAGGCTACTTAAAACCTTAAAAGTAGATTTTTTTTCAAATACACTAAAATTGCATAAAATAAAAGGCCACTTATGTGTTAAATGTTTTGACATCAATACCATGGGAAAAAACTGCCGTATAGATATTTTTAATATCTCATAGTTTTGGAGCAGGTATAGGCTGATGTCACTCTAAGACCTGGTGCATGGATTCATTATCCTGTTACACTAACACAGTCTCATCCCAAAAAGTCATATAACTGACGTCTTGGGACGTCTTTTGACCATACGTCAATATCCGCCTTTTTAGGGCCCCCTTAAACGTCGGTAGATGGCGATCCCGGGCCGTCATACAACTGACACTTTACCTTTAACGTCAGTTTGGTGACTGGTTAGGTTTAGGTCTGGGGTAGAGTTAGGATCCCATAACCTTACCGACGTTTAAGGGGGCCCTAAAAAGGCGAATATTGACGTATGGTCAAAAGACGTCCCAAAACGTCAGTTATATGACGTCTTGGGATGAGACCGGGTTGGTTACACATGCGTTTTCTTTTTCAACTGTTTACGTTCACTTAAAACATCACTGACTGTTAATGTGAATAGAGGCCAAGGCCGGCGTTTTGACATTATTTTTGTCTATTTGACTGTTTAAACAAAATAAGCAAAGAAAAAAATCTCAATTTAGTACTGAGAGGCAGCTTTATGTGTGTGCCCTTTGGATGTGAGAACAAAATCTGTGGGAATAAGTAAAATGATGAGCAATATGCGCAATCCTACAAATGCACAAAATTCAAGCCCTGTAAGACCAACAATATTGGGTAACACTTTAAAATAATGGTCCGTAGTTAACAAGTAGCTATGCAGGAAGTAATAGGTAGTACTGCATTAACACCGAAGTTAATACTATTAACTAATATGGAAGCAATATTAACTAAGCATTAAGTAATAGGTAATTAGTACAAAGGTAGTTCCTTGGTAGGTATGTGATTGTTACTAAAGAAATATATCCTCATTGAGAACTACTTGTGAACTAAGAAATAATAACCAATTAATTACTAATCACAAAAGTAACATATCTAAAAAGTGAACAATTGTGGGGGTTTTACTCTTAACGTGGTCATAACATTTCAGAAGCATGTGCCTCAAATGGGTTCTTTGTGGAAACCAGTTTATGAAGTTTATATATCCTCCCAAATACATTAGCTAGGTTGAGATTGTGACCACTACTCTTGCCAGGATGGACGCATGTTCTCTGTTTGTTTAAAACTTAAACATAAAATAATCCTAATAAAGACAGTAAAATAATTAGGAAGTGATGCTGACACTCTCATGATTGGATTAGTTCACTATTATGAGCTCTATTGAATGTCAGTCACATATATCTCAGACTCCAAAGACCTATAACTTTATGTTACAGTAGCTGCCTGAGGAGGACTTCTCTTTAGGACATGAATATAAACATTGATGTTCGCTTGTCAAAAACAATTTGTATCTTTAATGAAGAAATTGGCTGCATTTATGTTATGATAAGCAGAAAAACCACATCTTCCAGATTACAGTGTTTGTTAGAATATTAGTGCCTCACAGAACCTGTACAGTATGTGTCAAATATAAAATTAAATTACTTGTATGATTTGTGAAAAACCTGTTAACTCCTCACTAACTACTTAAGCGTTACCTTGTTATCCCGCAGGAACTACTAGTGATGTGGCCCATTATTTTAAAGTGAAAAACATGTTAACTCCTAACTAACTACAAGCGTTACCTCGTGTAAACATTGCGGGATGACAAGGTAACGCTTGTAGTTAGTTAGGAGTTAACATGTCATCCCGCAGGAACTACTAGTGATGTGGCCCATTATTTTAAAGTGAAAAACATGTTAACTCCTAACTAACTACAAGCGTTACCTTGTCATCCCGCAATGTTTACACAAGGTAACGCTTGTAGTTAGTTAGGAGTTAACATGTTTTTCACTTTAAAATAATGGGCCGCATCACTAGTAGTTCCTGTGGGATAACAAGGTAACGCTTAAGTAGTTATTGAGGAGTTAACATGTTTTTCACAAATGATACAAGTTATTTAATTTTATATTTGACACATACTGTACAGGTTCTGTGAGGTACTAATATTCTAACAAACACTGTAATCTGGAAGATGTGGTTTTGCGCTTATCGTAACATAAATGCAGCCAATTTCTTCATTAAAGATGCTAATTGTTTTTGACAAGTGAACATCAATGTTTATATTCATGTCCTAAAGAGAAGTCCTCCTCAGGCAGCTACTGTAACATAAAGTTATAGGTCTTTGGAGTCTGAGATATATGTGACTGACATTCAATAGAGCTCATAATAGTGAACTAATCCAATCATGAGAGTGTCAGCATCACTTCCTAATTATTTAAGATTTATTTTTAAAAACTGTCATTATTAGTATTATTTTATGTTTAAGTTTTAAATAAACAGAGAACATGCGTCCATCCTGGCAAGAGTAGTGGTCACAATCTCAACCTAGCTAATGTATTTGGGAGGATATATAAACTTCATAAACTGGTTTCCACAAAGAACCCATTTGAGGCACATGCTTCTGAAATGTTATGACCACGTTAAGAGTAAAACCCCCACAATTGTTCACTTTTTAGACATGTTACTTTTGTGATTAGTAATTAATTGGTTATTATTTCTTAGTTCACAAGTAGTTCTCAATGAGAATATATTTCTTTAGTAACAATCAAATACCTACCAAGGAACTACCTTTGTACTAATTACCTATTACTTAATGCTTAGTTAATATTGCTTCCATATTAGTTAATAGTATTAACTTCGGTGTTAATGCAGTACTACCTATTACTTCCTGCATAGCTACTTGTTAACTACGGACCATTATTTTAAAGTGTTACCCAATATTCATCTAGATCAAATTAAACAACTGAGTGAGAAGAGGCAAGTTTGTGTCACTTGCTGTCGGTTAGATAGATGAGACAGAGAGAAAGTGCAGCTTATATTGTGTATCTATTCAGCGGGAAATGAGAATTGGAAGCGTTTCAGATATTTCAGTATCCATTAAGCATCGAAAAATCATTTTATTTATTTCAGATGCCGTTTTAAAATGCTACATTTAAAATACTATAATGTTCACGTCAAGACCAGATCATCAAAAGTACGCAAGTCCTACTTAAGTGGGTAAAAAAAAACAGCATTGCAGTTAATATAAATTTTAACTAATGAATTCTCATTTAATTACAGTTAACATGCAGTTAAGTGTTCGAAAACTTTCAGTCTACTTTAAGTCTATTATAAAGTATGTTATTATCATGTGCTTATTTAGACTTTTGCTAAAGTGTACTTCTTTTTAACAAGGGTGAAAGATTTTCCTTGTACAGAAGGAAAATGACATTTTCTGAAGAAATTGTGAGTGCTGTTTGTCCTCGCAAAACTCACCACCACAATGATAGAGTGCTTTTGGTATGCTTTTGTCAATGCGGTGTAGTGTTGTGGCTATATTATGAGATCATTGTTAGTATGTTGCTGTCCAGTTGTTAGCGTGTTCTGGGTTGTTGCTATGGCATCGCAAAATGGTTGCTTATTGATAACTTGTCACCAAATCTCTATTTTCCTCTAGTCTCTAGAAATGACTCATGTCTCCATGTAAGTATCAGATTTCCCATATTATCTTTCAGCATGGCAACAACTTTTCATTTAGTCTGATAATTTCCAGAGTTCAAACTTACAAATAAGTCAGATAGAATAAATGGTATGCATATTTGGCATGCTATCCAAGGAGAGGGCTCCGGTATTTGGCCCAAACCCTGTATTTCTGGCTGTGGAAGGAACAAGCCAAGTGTGAGGTGTCGGGGTGATGGAGGGATGCAGAAAAACTGTCAAGGAATGTAGGTGAGTCGGCTGAGCGCCTTTATATATGCTTCCTCTCATGCTGATGGGATAGTTATGATGATTGTTGATGACAAGTTCATTGGATTGATAATTTGAATGTGCTCCTTCCAAACTTTGTTTAGTGAAACATCATTTAGAGAAGTAAAGGTACACCTCTTCTCAATAAGCCCTGATCTGAGGTATCATTTATGACTTATTATGGGTTTAATGCTTAGTGGTTAGCTTAAATCCCCAACCGAGAGCAATAGCAATCATAATGCTTGCCTTAGCAAACATAACTCATTAAAAGCATGATTACACTCAAAAGAAATCAGGCAAAGATTACCCTCTGGCCTACACACACACACACACACACACACACACACACACACACACCATGGACTGAGAGCTTGGCACTCGACAGCACCGACTCTAATCTAACAATCCACCAGCCAATGAAAATAAACAGACACAAACACAAACAAAGCTGCCCCATATGTTTCCTCACCAATAGTTATCACACCACAGTTTTCTAACCAAAACCTCATGACATTCCTTCACTTGTCACATGCAAAAACACTGAAAAATCTATGAAGTATTGATGTAGAATGCACGCCACCCTACTAATTAGAAGCTGAGAGGGAGATCAATGTGCCACCAGGACCGTCAATATGACCTGCAGCGAACAAACCTAAGTAATGTCATGGGAAAAAAAAAAAACACATCAAACCCGATACACCAGCATTACGCACATTACACGTACAAAAATCAAAGCACATCACACCCACATGAATGAATAAAGTAACTAAACACGCCAATTAACATTCTGTAGTTAATCTCTATTTTCCACAATTTTTTGAGTAAATATGAGATGTTTTCATAATAAACCACACACAACAAAAAATAAAAACCTTCATAAAGCTGTAAAAAAAAAAAAAAAAAAAAAAAAAAGCATGGATGTTTTGCTAGCATTAACTGAGACCATGACATCTCTCCTTTTTGAAGTATAACTTTTATACTGGTTGAAAGTCTCTTCTCATCCTGATAGCAATCAATAATAGAAGTGGTCGAAAAAATATTAATATATATACAGGGTTCTCAAGTCTCACGCATTGGCCGTGAGACACACTCATTTCGACCGGTTCACATGCTCACACGCCACACTGTGTATTTCTCACGCTGAAAAGGCAATGCCAACCAAGTTGTCCTGGCTGAAAGCTTTCTAACGTTGTATACGAGGCGCAGGCAAACAAAGTGAAGTTTCCTGCCGCCAGCGCGTATCTCCGCCAGATTGCGTTCGTTACTAGGCAACATATATGCGCGCTGCGTGCACCACTGATCTATCCACAAGTTTCCTACGCCCCATGAGGCCTTGCGTCAAAAGTGGGCGCGACTTCCGGTTGGAAGTAAACAAAGGGCGACTTGACATGCTTGACACTCGTTCATTCAACAGTTGACCGTCATTCAAGGTATAGCGATCCAAACTAGCTAACGATGTGGGAACACAACCTCAACGAAATTAAAAAGGGTGAAATAACAGTACCTTTACCCTCCGCAGTAGTTGATTGGGAGTATTATAATAACATTCTTAATAATCAATACTCATCAAGGCATGGTGACAGACAGTTGTGGGAGCTGACAAACAATTAAAATAAAAAATACACACTTAGTCATTGTGCTTTGGTCGGAGTTTATTCAAAATTATAAATGAATGTGCTGCTTGAATACATTAACTGGCACATTTGGTATTCTGTCAACTCAGGCTTTGATCCTGAGTTTAGGTGTAACATCAGTAGAAAACAGCCAATCACATGCTGAGAGAGTTTATAGAACATTAAGAATTTAAACAAATGTACACAGGAAGATTCGTCGTCTTTTGGGAGGTGATGGAAACTACAGTCGTTGGCAGAATCACTCTGATTTCGTTTTCAGCTTATGTTCAAAACAATCCCGTTTAAGCCACTAAATTAGTTTAGTCCGGTTATACATACAACCGCGAACAGCACATGTTGTCCCTGAACTCCGTAACGACATCTCTCATAAAGATTTGCGTCTTTAAATAGTAAAATAATTAACCGAAAAACAGCTAGCCTCTTCGCTAACTAACACACAAAATACCATTGGAATGCTACTTCCGCCGCGTCACCGGAAGTTTCACCCACTTTATTTTTTACAGGAGCGCCCCTCGGAAACTTGTGGATACATGACATGTCATTCAGTAGCGCGAACACACGGAAATGGACGGAACATCCTCGGCCACCTTACGTTCGTTACTAGGTAACCAAAAATATCGCGCGAACACATGTGTCGTGATGGAAAAGAAGGTAAGTTGGAAGAAGCTCGTCTAACATTTTTGGGCTAGAACATATAATATGTAGCCCATCGTACATTATATTATTGATGCTGTCAAAAACTCTACAACTACTTTGCAACCAGGCTCAGTTTGGCTATCTCATGTTATCTGAAACTAAGAGAAATGTTAGTGGGTATGGAAAGGAATGAAGATTTACTGATTTTATTTTAAATTATATTATACTGTAATATTAATAGTCTTTCTAGTTACATTAAGGATGTATTACAGCAGATTGCTCTGGGTAATATTTAATCATTGTCATAATGTTGCATTTGTATTTTTCAAAGATGTCAGGAAAAAAGCAGAAAGATATTTTGTCATTTTAGGCACCAAAGGGTAAGCCCCCTAAAAAGGTTGCCAGATTAGAGGAGGAGACAGTGGAAGAGGTGGTGCACTCTAATCTGTCCATTTGTTCTCAATGTCCCACCACACAATAAATCATTCGTCTAGATAGAAGACGCATTCAAAAATCAAAATGCAATTTTTAAAGATTTGTTTGAAACTGTTTGGAGCAATTTGTTATATTTTTGGTTAGCTATATTTGTAATACTGCATTAAAGAGTATTTGATGTGATGAATTGCTCTGTCATTTATCAGATTTACTAATTGTTATAATTTTAATTTGTTCTGGTTAATTATGAACAATGGGTAAAATTGGGGGCGGTGATGGGTGGGGCGGGGCTCCTTTATGGCTCCTCCCCTAACCGCGTGTGATCTCACTCCAAGCTTTTGCTCAAACTTGAGAACCCTGGATATATATATATATATATATATACTGAAGCCTCAGGAGCAAAAAATATGTTCCTTCAATAATTGCTTTCAATGCGAAATGCATCTGCAGTAGTAAGGTGGCACAAGTCAGAGCTCTCAGACAATTCTGAGTTCTATTCCCTTGAGCTCGAGCTGCGTCAAGACGCTGTGGGAACGCCTCTGCGTTATTGCAGCCCGTTCTCATCCCAAGGCGTCATATACTGACACTTTGATATTTCGTCTACATCCAATGCACATGGCACCCTTTAGCGTCAAAATGAGGCGCAGAAATATATGGGCCAGAAGGCGCCTCCTAGTGGTCTAACCCTAACCCTACCCCAGACTCTGCGCGCGTTATATTGTGCAGTGTGCGCAAGTTCATTTTTTAGTTTACCGACGTGCGTCTTTTGAGGGAAAAATCCCGCTTTACGCGCGTGCAAAATAGGAATGAGACATGCATTTGTGTATAAAGTCATTTGCAAGAAAGAGCCCTAGGAGTATGCCTGCTTTTAAAAGATTATCGTCAGGAGTTCACTCCAATATGTTTGTGATTTAGCAGGATGTTGCCTCACCGCACACATTAGTGAGGTTTTTGACCTTGACCTCGGCTCCTCTCCAGGGGTGCAGGTGCTTTCGTCTTGGTGTGCGCAGAGATTTCACACGGACAGGCACTTGTTACCATGCCGTCATGGGTGTAGTGTTCCCACAGCGTATCGACACAGCTTGAGTTCACTTGAAAACGAACGTCTTGGGTTACGACTGTAACCCTGGTTCCCTGAAGAGGGAACGAGACATTGCGTCACCCTGCCATACTCCCTGCATGCCTGTGAGTGACTTGCTTCAGACTATCAGAAGGTAGTTACTGTTTGTTCCAGGTGTGCTTTATAGTTTCCTGGTCGATGACGTCCCATGACGTTCCGTCACGCCATTGGACTGATTTCATAAGTGCTTCATGACGCAATCACACAGAGGCGTTCACACAGCGTCTCGACGCAGCGTCTCATTCCCTTTTCAGGAAACCAGGGTTACAGAAACCTGAGACATTTACAAGTTGTAATAACAAGTTGGACGAGGACGTGAATGCTTGTACCTAACCTTAACCCATGTACTGTATATTACCCAGTACTTTGTTAGGTAAGTACACTGTAAGTACACGTAAGTGTAAATACTGTAAATTAAAGTGCAATAACAAAATTACAATATCAAAAACTTTCCTCGATTTCAATGTTAATAACGCATCTGTGGAAAGGGTCCATTGTACATAGCTGCAACGTACATATTAAAATAGTATTAGTGTCAATAAATTAATCAATCAACAGGTTCAAACCCAGAGCAGAGAGCATACAGACAGCCAGAGGAGTGTGTGACCCTGTCTTTCTGCTGATGTCCATACGTGGTGACCACATCATCAACTCTCGGCTGAACACACACACTCATACATGTACAAACTCTCTGTCTCTCTCTTACATCATCAGACATCATCTGTCTCTCTGATTGGTGAGTAATTAAAACTGGAGCTCAAAATATATTGACAGGAGTGTTTAAGGGATTATGGCGGGAAGGGAGCCATGAGACCCCGCATGTGCGTATATGGAAACTCTCTGACCGAATTCTATGACATAACAGCAGATGGAGAGAAATTGATAATCAATCCGTGACTCAGATTACAACAGAGCATGCATATACAACAAACTCAAACAGCCACACACACAGAGACACTCGCAGAATATTTCATACACGATTGACTTAGGATTTAATGTTTGAAATTGTGTAGATATTAAGTATAGTGTAGGTCTTACACACTTTCTTTACATTTTAAAAGACAACGCAAAACTGATAACTGATTTACTTTCGAAAATTATCAAATTCTTGCCCTAAAATTGGAAAACATTTGCTATTAACCTGTTAAGTGTCACCCCCCTAAATGGTTATAATTCAGGAATGCTTTGGAATTTAGACTTAAGATTGGTCTCGTTTTAAAGCAGACATTTGGCAGATTTTTGTAGAACAAATTGAAAAAGAAAAAAAATATAATATATAAAAATAAAAATAAGAAAAAAATATAACTTTTAATTATTACAAAGTGCACTTGTGTGTTACTCAAGAAAACTTGTATTTAATGTTATCTGTAAGTGCATTTCTACATTTATACTTGAACGATTTGAAGTACCCTACAAGTGCAGATTCAGTATAATTAAGAGGACTTCTTTTTCACAAGTGTATACTGAACTTTAGAAGCTGTCCATAAATTAATATCAGTGTCCATCCAAGCATAAAACAAGTATGTGCATAGAAGCCTATGAATATTAATGAGACCATTGGAATACTAATAAGAGCGTAAAGGATAATTTAATACAATTCAATAATGTATGCACACCATAATGAGTTCATCATTACAAGGACATTAAATTGGAATTAAACAAAGCTTCCCAATATCACCTAACAGCACTAATGGGTGTGTGTTTGAAATGTACTCATCATAATATAGATCACACTAATGTACCTTTAGACCTGAATAGACATCCAAATCAAGACGATGATAGACATTCTTCTGGCTATCCCATTATTCACCCAGAAAGGCCGATTCACACAATTTAGACTGGATAAGGACAAAGACACAACAGTTGCATCTTTACTTTATGCCAGAACACACACATACACACACACACATCCACTACTCTCCCTCCAGAACGTAAACCGCAGATAATTAAAAAGACGCACATCAGTTCACTTGCTTTGATATGATGATTTCATCTTGATTTGCAGAGAAAAGGCTTTTATGACTGTAGAGAAACCATGTAGACCAACAACAGGAGACAATTTATAAATGAAGTTTATTACCACATATTGTGTATGAACTTCAAAACAAAGGGATACCCAAGCGTCTGCAAGCTATTACACGAATGACAGAAATCCATATGCTTTTCATTAATAATCAGTCAATTCTTTGATTGTCTTCATCTGAACTTCTCCAGCTGGATCTCTTTATGTTTCGTCTACAGCCGTGTTTCCTCTCTACATGAAAACCATCTGAAATACAGTTATCCAGCAGTTATGGGCACACTATTGCTGCGGTAGCTTTAAAGGATTGAAGATTTATGGATAAAGTATGGAGCTTGATTGGCTTTAATCCTTTACAAATTTGTATAACAAAAAAAAAAAAATGGCTTTAAAAAAAAAAAAAAAATCTAGATCAATAGGGTGAACGTGATTTCATCTTTGTTGATCCTGGAACAACATTCCAATCAACCAATCAGATTTGAGGGACAAGTTTACAGTTTATGTCAAGTTTAGGCTTAGAGCCAGGGTTAGGCGCTTCTACATCAGTGTTATTCGCCTATTATTCGCCAAGTTATGGGTAGGGTTAGGTTTAGTTGAATGTAATTGTGCATAATTTATAGTTATTACTATAGGAACTGCTTACAACATGTGTAATGGTGACAAACAAGGTGTACCAAAGTAACCAAACATATTTTGAAGAATGTAGGTAACCAAACAGTTGATGGATGCCATTGACTTCCATAGTATTGTTTTTCCTACTCTGGAAGTCAATGGGGTCCATCAACTGTTTGATTACTGACATTCTTCAAAATATCTTTTGTGTTTTGGTGAAACAAAACAACTTGAGGGTGATTAAATGATGATTTTAATTTTAATTTTGAAGTGAACTATTCCTTTAAGTGTCCCTATCTGGAAGTACAGTTTTTACTAAATATATACTTTTAAGATTTTAAGTACATTGAAAAGTGCACATTCAGCAGATTTAAGCACACTTTTTTACAAATGCAAATGCAATCCATAAAACACAAAAGATCTTTAGTATGCTTTCCAACATAGAAATTTTGCCCTAGAAAATTTGACCAAATTTTGTCAAAGGAGAAGCGTTTGAGATGTGTGTTACTACCAGGTGCAAACTGCAATCCGCTGAGCACTTGAGATCGGACCACCTGGGACAGATGTTACTTCCAGGTGTAAACAGTATCTCAATGAACTAGCCAGGCATGTGTTTTCTCCTGGGTTTTAGAGAACCGTTCTTGCTCAAGAGGAAACGCAGGAACAAATAAATTAGTTCACTGCAGCTGTTGCTCCAAACCCCCAAAACAAGACATCTGAAATGTCCTCTCAGATCTTCAGATGGAATAATGGATATGATGACCTCATGCAAAGATACATTTATATATTGTCTGCAACGTGCTCCTTACAAAATAAGGAGTTTGATACATAATGATTAGCATTTTGTAGTATCCAGTATGAAGTTCACCGACCACAGAGCTACTACACAACAGAAACAAAAATATTCCAGGAATAATTTGAGGGAACATCCACATTTTCATGAAGAGCTTCCATCTGTCCCATCGCTCTCAGTAAAACTCTGAATAAATTGGGATTCCCCTGCGGATGCTCTAGCTACACGAACAGGACTGTCAACAGTAGATGGAACGCTATGCTAATGCCGGATCACCCCTCATTAGTTTTTCCTGCTGGTGCAGAGCAGATGCGAAGTTACCTGAGGGAACCTGATATCCCAAGTGGGAATCAGTCTCACGGGGAACGCTCGTTATCCACAGAGCCACTGTCACCACTCATTAGTGGAACCGTATTTCTGAGATTCGTTTGATACACACTCTAAAACTACTGAAAACCATACTGCATTATTCTCTGTTTCCTAGTCTAGATGTCAAGTATTTATTACAAAATGTTGACTGATGTTAATAGAGATAAATGTCAGGACATATATTCTAGAACATCATTGTCTTCTTCTCCTCCAAAACTATGCATAGGTTAAAAAGGTGGGATAAGCAATTTTTCAAAAACACTGTTGGACATTGTTGATATTTGAAATCAACCAAAACAAACTCACCTTCTTCATTGCATCACCCCCAAAACTCACACTCCAATCCTAACTGCTCGAACCCGCCAGTTCACAAACATTGACGCTAAACACCACATTCTCAAGCAGTCGTCAGTGCGACTCTCACTAGCTGGCCTCCGTTACACACGCAATCCAAGAGAGGATGTCTGTTTAGAAGCACAACTGAAAAATGCTTCACCAGTAGTGTTAATTTTACCAGCCATTTTTAAATTTAGTTTCAGTTTTAGTCCAGTTTCAGCATCGCTTGTTAGTTTTTATCACATTTAGTCGACATCATCCCATTTTTATTTAGTCTAGTTTTAGTCGACTATAAGTCGAGCATTTTAGTCTTTATTTTAGTCCAAGAAAACATAATTTTATTCGTTTAGTTTTAGTCAAAAAAAAAAAACTGTCAACATTTTAGTCTAGTTTTAGTCAGGACATCATTTTAACCTTTTACTTTTTTGTCAGCAGATAATATTTAACATTTCCTAAAATTATTTCACATTTCAACATTTTCTCTCATCTTTTTGATAAAAAAACACAATTTTAAGGAACACATGCAGACATGGAAGATGTTCTGACAATATTTGCATATTTATTTTGAACATTGTTAAGGTTCAAAGACACAAACACAAATGCTTGCATTAAAACAAATAAAATACACCTGACAAAGGAAACAAATAAATAAAATAAAGTGTATTATGAACTTAACACAAGTGCTGGCTGTTTAAAGCTAGTTCACATAGAATAATAAAATAAATAGATTTGAGGTCAATGTTGTGAAAAAAAAAAAAAAAACTCCAACTGATACAACAAAAGTGCTTTCCTGCCAGCTAGTTCACATGGTATATAAAGGTACAGTATTTAAGGTGAAACAAGGCATAGATTGCTAGAACGTATGAAATCTTTTTAACTAATCTTTTTAAAGCGTCTGTCTGCTTTAATCAAATGTAACTGAAACTATAGTTGCCCGGCCAGTATAACATATCTAAGTTAGCATAAATTTAACTTCACATACAATTCTATCAACAAGTGGCTACGGTCGCTACGTGCTAAGAAGCTAACGTAACATAGCCAGCCTGGATACTAAATGCTATGAAAGTTAGCCATCATTAGTTAGTTTATCATTGTAACAAAATGTGTCCATATATCACGTCTCTTCTTTCTCCCGAGCCCCCCGAGTTTTACTTTTAACCTGTCGCCGCCGCCTCACCGTGAATCCAGCTCCTGTCTGCTCCGTGTTGTGTAGGCTACTCTGACTGTGCCCGCCCGCTCCAGGTTTGAACGTGGGTGTGTGTGGCGGAAGAGCTGACGAGGAGGAGGCGGAGGAGGAGACAGGATTTGACAAAACCATATCATATAATAATATGTAATTTTCGTCTCGTCTTTGTTCGTGAACTAAAATGTCTATAGATTTTAGCCCAGTCTTTATTTACCGAACTGCATTTTCGTCTCGTCTTTATTAGTCTACGAAAATTATTTCTGATTTAGTCCCAGTTATTGTTTCTTAGTGGGGATTTTAGTCTCGTCTCGTATAGTTTTCGTTCGGTGAAAAATGTGCGTTGACGAAAATATTTTTGTTTAGTTTTCGTTAACGAAATTAACACTATTCACCAGATGATGAACAAATGACAAGAAAGCACAAAAAATTAGGTACAGTACACAATAGTTGCCAAAAGCACAACAATGACACTCAAACCTAGTGTTACTCACGTGTGGACCAGAATCAAGGCTGTTTTCAAGCCTTCCTGCTTGGCTCTCTCCAGTGCTTTCTAATATTAACACGGGTCCTAAAGCTCTTACCCAGTCATAACCCTTCATTTCCCAGTGATTTCTTCTGAGCTTTTCTCTTTTGTATATGTGCCCCCTAATGCTGATTGGCTACATTCATGTGTGTTGGTCCGATTAACTTTAATAACAGCGTTTTTTGTAATATCGCTTACCCCACCTTTAATATGCCAGATAGCGAGGGAATACACTACAGGATAGATGAGATATATCCAGCTGCAGACCCGCAGCACCACCAGTTTCAGAACCCCAGCGCCAGAACCGGAAGTGAAGGAGGGGCGGAATTATTATTATTGCATTATAATTATTTTAGCAAGCATGTAAGGACAAACCGGGCCTTGAGTTCCTCATTTGAGACATTGTAAGTTAAATTTAAACAAAATTGTTGTGATAAAACAGGCCTAGCTTGGGTTGAATTGGTCCTTTTGTATAGATTTTTAACAAAATAATGCCGAATTTTCTCTTTTTTTAGATTTTGACAATTACACGAAAAATGCATGCTGCACATGTTCTTGTGAAATAAAGTATATTTTATAAAAAAAAATACCCATGCTTTTTTTATTTTTTTTTTATTAAACAATCAAAATCATCTTACAAATACATCTTCAATATCAAAACAATTTAAGATTTTTGTAAACACAATAAATAAATAAATAAATAAATAAATAGAACATAAAATATCACAGAGGTCTAGTGAGTTATCAGATTGTGTATAATTTTGAAAACCTCCAATGATTGTCTTGTTTAATATCTTTCAAAGCTTTATTATACAAAGTTAACTCCTTCATAAAAACCAAAAAACAAAGGTCTTATCTTCCTAAATCTACACGTATGTATAAACTGCTTAGCTAAAATTATTAAACTGTTATACATTAAAATAGAGTCTGGTTGAACCAGGCTACATTAAAATGCCCATAAGTTTCAAGTATTATTTTTTTCACCATCATGATCAGGAAGTAACTCGTAATACAATGAAACGAATAACTGAAACTGTATACAATTATTTTACACAAAATCAATGTTTTAAAATGCTTATTGTACAGTAATGTATAGCATCATAACATATGTAGAGAGTAGGACGTTTCTTGTTCAATAAAAGCTGTTTCATGTGTAAAATACCCTCCAAATTACGTAAGGTGGCGTTATTAGGTTTCAAATTTAAGCTCCGCCCCTCAATTACATTCCTGGCGCTGGTGTTGGTTAGAATCTAACGCCGCCCCTCACTTCCGGTTCTGGCGCTGGGGTTCTGAAACTGGTGGTGCTGCGGGTCTGCAGCTGGATACTATAGGGATAGATAGGCTGCTCTACCTTGACTCTCCGAAATATTTCATTTTTGATCAACTCAAAAACCACACATCTCAGTTTCTTCTCACTGGACTCTAGACCTAGTTTAGCCATCATAGCTGAACTGTCGACATGGTGGCTGTTTCAAAAGGTAGGCCGCAACATTATGCTAACTTATAGGATAGCTTGAGTGCATTTCAGGTGTCTGTATAGCAGTAGTTCAGTGATGCTGTACAGTCCCAGTAAAGTATGTCAGATTGTGGTAATTTGCTGTTTTCAATTTCATCACAAACTAAAGGCGTTCCTCAATACCAAGTACGCAAAGTTCAGACCTGTGGCCATGGTAGTTCAGACTCAGTTTGACTCAGGTGTACGGACTCCCGAGGATAGGATGACGAAAGTTCGGTAATTCTGCAAATTGAACATCAGCGTACCGTCACTCACCTCGCCTTGGCTACTTCAGGTACCCTCACTGTATACTACCAATAACAAAATATTATATAAAATACCACCCTGCCTCTTTTTGTTTGCATTTCACAAATTTATAGCCACAAAAAGTGGATAAGGGCAACAAGATCATATTTTGACTGTATGTATATAATAAAACACACATATGAAACATATTCACATGTGGTTCGGCAATATTTGTACTTCGATTATGTTTATTGTATGTGCAATGAAATGAAATAAGAAAACAAGAACGATTCAGCACTTATCTTTTAAAAACTCATCTGAAGATAAACTGAGAGTTTATTTTCTTTTCTCTATCACCTGATTTGCATAAATAGTTTTGCAAATGAAACACAACAGCCAGTAAAAATCCCATTAATTTTCTCCAAGATTAATTTTTTAATGATTTCATCGCAGTATTTCAAGACAGACCTACTGTGAGCTTTGAGGTTATTAATCAATGATCCATGCCTAGATACATGTTTAACTGATCAAATTACAGATGCAGAACTGCATACCAATAAATCGTAAAGATAAAGATCCACTAATCGGAGACTATCAAACCAATCAGGATGGAGGAGGAAACGGACAAGAAAAATACTTCCGGAACCAAGACAACTGAAAAATGTGCCTTTAATTTTGTGTTCTATTGGGTACTGAAACAAAAAGTCATTCTTATTAATTGCCCCCCCAAAGTTGACAGAATTAAAAATGTTATTTATTAATTGTTTTTATAAAAACAACTTAATATAAAGCTTTGAGCACTGAGCTGTCATGAATTTATTCATATGTAATATGCAGGTGATCTCCCTGGATGTCAAAGAGAAAGGGGTGAATTCTGGAACCAAGTCGCTTCCAAGGCCACTGTCACTAAAGCGCTTTCAGTGCTTCTGTTGCCATGGTAATAAGAGCTGATGCCAATTGTAGAAACAGGGAAAGCTTACTACTGGAATTACACATGTGCAAAATTTTACTGTCTTCATGAAAACTAATTAGACACTAATCAGATTCACAAACTCTCGCAGGAGATTCGACCATAGGCATAGTGAAACGTGTGATGGCAGCAGTCCTGACTAAGGGTGAAACCTACCAAGAGTGGAGAGGAAGTCATTTGTCATTTGGCGGTAACACTGTACAGCCAAGAACACAACACCTCTGACACAAAACAGCTAGCAAATTTGCACGCAATAAGCCGTGAAGCAATAAGCCGTGAGAGGCCATGCATTATGCTGGTTTTACCTAAAGTCTAAAAACCCTTAAAAAAATGAACCTAAGGATTTCATTTTGATGTGTAACCTGTCCTGCATGCAGCCTGTTCAGGAACGATGGTCTTTTACTTTTCCAAGAATTCAGACTAACGCTGGGAAATGATAAAAAAAAAATCCAATAAGTTTACATTGAAGGAGCCACATCTAGGTGACTACATAACAACATAGGCCTACAAACCACTCAAAACCAACAGAGTATTCGTAAAAATGTTATGTTTTGGTGAATTGGTGGCAATATCTCATTACTGTGTGTTCACACTAGACACGAATACTGCCCTACAAAGGCAAAAGGCAGTAACTGACCAGAGTGTCAAACTGAGAAAAATGACTTTAAAGTTTTTTGTTTTGTCCACACAAATGTATTATAGGTAGAGCAATGAAAATCTGGTGACTTGTTGCCCAGATCAAGAAATGTGTGTATATAAAAAATCTTGTGCTCAAAGTTGACTTTTGACCCTTATTTGTCAGATACTGTACTCTGCCTTTGTATTATTTACTAAAAAATAAGGAGTCGTGCAAAGGCAAAAGGCAGTAACTGACATATAATCAATTTGCTTACCACCATTTAGAAGATAATTAATGATCACCTTCATTAAAGTCTAATGGGAAGAGAATCGACCAAACAAAAAGTTGTATGTGTACGTGGATAATATTTTGCAACAAATACACTTTATGCTGTTTCACTAACGCTAAATGACGCTTAATTACAGAAGACGCTTTGAAACTAGCCTAGATAACTTGTGGATAGCTTGGTCTGAATACCAGCAAGGGACACGGACTATATGTTCAAAACCTTTGAGGATTGTGGAAACATCGTAGATGACGTGTATTGCAATGGATTTTATGGAGTTACAAGAAAAGGTAGGAAATGATTGTTTATTGCCACCGTGCAGTATGTGTTAGCAGGCTACTGCCGCTGTGCAGTAATGTGTAGCATGATAGCTAGGCTGGGGCTAACATGTCAACATTGAATAGGCTACATTCCTGCAATGTCTGCATCTCTGGATTGTCGGCACAGAATGGATTGCTGAGTGATTTTTAATTATTTAAGTATTAGATGTCATGCTGTCTAGGTATCTATTGATGTTTTGGTTGGTGTTGGTGTGCTGGCTAATAAGTAGACTAGTTAGCTTCTTCGTCAGTTGCTTGTCCTAGCAATTCAAAATTAACGTTAAGTATATGGCACTTTCATACTTCATCTAATGCATTATTTTATAAGATAATTTATTACCTTGGTCTTCATGTCTTCTTTTCAACGCCAACTCCACCATCATTCTCCCTCGAGAGCAATTTGCCATTCTTACAGTAGTTCAACACTTGATAAAACGACCACTTAACACATTTGACAGCTCGTTTTTTATTTGGATATTTGTGTGTTATAGAAGTAAGTGATTTAGTGACAATACATGGACAGTAACTGAAGCGCGGCAAATTTTTATGGACAGTAAAACAAAGGCAGATCATCGTAACTGCAAGGTGGCACCGTAACATCTCTTTTATGAATGGCTTAACAAAGGCGGAACTGGACTTTTGCGTCGAAGATCAAAGCCAAAGAAGGGTAACTGCAGTTACCGCTTTCTGCCATGGTTGCTTGTATGGTTTTGGGAGTTACTGTGAACACAACCCTCTATTTTTTTCGAAAAAACAGTCAAATTGAGTATAGATATTTATCCACATGATAAAGGAGGTCTTTAATATCCCAAAAATGACATTAACTCATTTTTGACCCAAAATGCAGTTACTGCCTTTTGGCTTTGTAGGGCAGAATAGCGCATCAAATTTGCACCTACCACGTGTAGTTATACGCACTTTGAATCCATTCGCGCGTGAAGAGCGTAATTGACCCGTTGGCGGCCATCTTTTTTATGTTATTCGAGCATTCATCGAGAGAGTCCGCCTTCTGCCTGTCCCGCGGCCAGTTTGATGGCCTGTTGTCCTGCATCGGAGCGAGGATCACTCGCCCTCATCCACCTAATCTGTCATTTATTTTTGTTTTGATAATAAATAGAGCCAGCCTCCAAAATTTAACCTGTCATGTGATTTTTTTCTCTCTCATGTCCAGACACGAACTTATGCACATGTATGTTGTTGGTTGCCTTTAAATTATAATAATATTTCATATAATCTAGAATGGAATAAATAACATTTAATACAAAATGAACATGTCTCGTATATTGAAATAAAGTTTAAAGAGATAAAATATTTGCTTTGTTGAGCATTAGAACCACACCAGGCATTCAGTCATATTACAAAATAATTTATTGAAGCATCCAGATACTTCACCATGTGAGCACGTAGCTAGGCTCCAGATTGGTTAACGGCGCGAATTGACGCCAAAGTTAAGATTATTTCTTAATCTTGGACTCGGGCGGCAGGTGCGAATTTGCATCAAACGCTTGAATGCACAAATAGCACGGTAACACTTTAGAATACGGTTCCTTCGTTAATGAATAACTACACAAGAACTAATAAATAACACAATATTAACAATCTAGTAACTATTATTAACTAACAAGAAACTCTGATTAACGAACTAGTAAGTAATAGCGCACAGACGAAAGTGGTAGTTCAGTATTAAGTAATCAATAACTACTATTTTTTAATACCTCCCAGAGAACTACTGAAAAAGTTTATTAACAATCTAGTAACTACTATTAACTAAAAGACATTCTTATTAACGAATTAGTAAGTAATAGCTCACAGATGAAAGTGTTACTAGATACTTCTGCGGGAATTACTAATTATTTGGATTCGTATTATAAAGTGAAGATCATAGGAAATAACTAGTAATGACTCAAGTGTTACTAAAGATATTTTCTAAAAGTTACTAAAGTTTACCAAAAAATCTCAAACATTTGCACAAATCATGACTAGATCATGTAGTAACACTTGAGTGATTACTAGTTAGTTCCAATGATCTTCACTTTATAATACGGATCTAAATAATTAGTAATTCCCACAGAAGTATCTAGTAACACTTTCATCTGTGAGCTATTACTTACTAATTCGTTAATAAGAGTTTCTTTTAGTTAATAGTAGTTACTAGATTATTAATAAACTTTTTCAGTAGTTCTCTGGGAAGTATTAAAAAAATAGTAGTTATTGATTACTTAATAGTGAACTACCACTTTCGTCTGTGCGCTATTACTTACTAGTTCGTTAATCAGAGTTTCTTGTTAGTTAATAATAGTTACTAGATTGTTAATATTGTGTTACTCATTAGTTCTTGTGTAGTTATTCATTAACGAAGGAACCATATTCTAAAGTGTTACCAATAGCACTAACTAAATCATTCGCGCTTAATGCGCCAGACGCTCAATTCGTGCAATTGAGGCATATTTGCGTCTACCACGCCGCAAATTTTTTACTTGCGTAACGCATCTTTGCATTGACTTAACATTGCGCCTGACGCCCTATTCGCGTCCGGTGTGAACGCACCATTAGAACATTTTCGTATGATTTCCTTATGCCCCACAGAGGTTTTTATTTATTTTATATATATGTTTTTTTTTTTGTTTTTGTTTTTTTGTTAAATCAAGTGAATCTAATTGTAGGCATCTGTACAAAATCACCATCTCATAAAACAATTGTTTTCTAATGAGACCAGATTGCTATGGAAGCTTGTTTCCGCCATGGAAAAAAAAAAAATAAAAAAAAAAATATTGAAGATACTTGTAATTACTTGTAACTTGTAATTACAAATATTGAAGATACTTGTAACTAATTTTTCCTCTGGATTGGAAGATTTATTCTTGCAATTGTGAGTTATAATGCCAGAATTGCAAGATAAAAACTAGCAATTGCGAGACATATTGTCGATTTTACAGCTGGAACTATCAGTTTATAAACACACCTTGAAAAAGCCAAAAATGGAAGCCTGTGAGAGGTTGGAGGCTCTCTAAATATAGCTGACATTGAGTCATGAGCTGAAATGCTATTGTTATTCAGGCGATGTCATATTGAAGCCTCTTTGCTGTGTGGAGTTAATGGGCCTTGACCAAACGCAGAGGGAGAGGACACATTCAGAACATTTTATAAAGGAGAGAGAGCATGTATTTACCCACACTGACACTTAACTTCACTGCCCAGAGGATAAATCTCAGATGGGAAATGGGGCAAGGTTAAATTGAACCAGTGTGTGTGTGTGTGTGTGTGTGTGTGTAACTCAAAAATGTCACACACACACACCTCACAAAATACATTTTACCCAGTATGCCTTTCACCATTGGTGTCAATCATCTGGTAAAGGTCGAAGGAGCGTTCAGAACCAGTCAATCATCTTCCAATTCCTCCCACTTTGTGGAATACTGGAAGTCTCCACGGATACATCAGCAGTCCTTCCCTATCAAGACCTGATGGGATTGCCAAAGTCTGTTGTGTCAGAAAAATCCCAGTCCACACCGTCAAACTCTTGAATTATTTGATTCTTTCCATAAAATCGCTTTTAGTGTCAGGATGGGATTAGTTTTATATCTATGAAAATATCTGTATCGTTGTCTTGTAGAATGTGCACTTGAGCACTGTTACCATGTTTTTCCAATTTTGCTGGAGATGTTGGAGCTGTCTGACTGAGAATTTATGGGAGAGTCAACAAGAAATACATGGGTCACAACCTTGAATGCAGGCCTTCATCCCTAACAGAAGACACCTGCCTTCCACTGTGAGAGGAGAAATCCCTCAGAAAGCTCAGAAGCAATTCTTAAATGATCAAGTCTGACAATAAGCCTATTCACAACAACATTTACCAAAGTAGTCTTCCTGTAGCTCAAACTGGCGATTTAAAGCTTGACATATAAACGCGCACATCAACCCAATCACGTTTAGCATTCATGTAAAGACTACATTCGGATTCATCAATCGGAATTAATTAAGTGCGATAAAAACTAAAAGTTGTGCATGTAAACGTAGCAAGCATGAGCAATTTGTGAGCTCATTGTGAATTCAAATGTTGAGCAGCTTGAGTTAAAATATCGGTCACCGGCAGTGGCGGCTGGTGAAAAATATTTGAGGGGGGGGTGAATAAGAGCGGGGTCTGGGGGTCCCCCCCCCCCCCCAGAAAATTTTTAATTTAGTAGATGTGATTTCCTGCATTCTGGTGCATTTTAGGCCTTAGGCCATGCCCTTACCTATACCAATATAGGTAAAACCAAACTTAAACCAGTCAATACCAATGGTCAAATAATACAATAATAATAATAACAGTTTGACAGTTAATGATAATGAACAAGTTGCATGTTTATTATGCTCTGTGTGCTGACAGAAAAAGTGCAAACGCATAATATTGATAAATTATAATATAGGTAATACAAAAAATAATAGGTAATACAACAATCTAGTTTAATCAATCCCCAGCTGTAGACTACATATTTTTGACAAATTGACAATTGGATAATGGATAACAATGTGTTGATACTAGAGAAAGAGAGAGAGAAAAGGCTCTGAAAGAGAGGGTGGGACAACATTCTTGAGGGTAACACCCAAGTATGAGAAGAAAGTTGATTTTAACTAGTATGAAACACAGTAATCTAGCTCAGAACTTAAAAACATCAAAAAACAAAGCAAACACACAGGTATTAATATTCCTATAACTATTTTAATATCAAATGTGTGTGAAACAGTGTTTATGTGTGTGTGAGTGAGTGAGTGACAGAGACAGACAGGTCAATTCCCACAACTAACTTTACATTATTTCCACTCGACGTCACTGGCGCTGCCATTCTGCTCTCATGTGAGGTAAAAAAAAAAATGTCCCGTGGTGCGCGTGCACGGTGCGCGCTAATCCCTAATCTGATACTGTGGCCGATATTTTCAGCGCCCCCAAACCATAAAATTTGACGACGCTGATTGGCGAAATATAAACTTTTTTGCATAGCAACCGGGGAACCATTGGCTCAAATTCCAGCACTGTGGGGCTGAGCGAACTGGCGCCCTGAGAAGACAGCCTATTGGCTATACTACTACACCAACATGATAAAAGTAACGAAAGTGAATGCAAATATCATTCTGGTGAGTTCAAAACACTTTTCAAAGTAAAACCATTATTAGCATATAATTAACACAGATTATTTTACAAAATTATAAATTATAATATATATTAAAAAAACAGACAGACAGGTCGGAGGGAGGGCGGCGCCCCAGCGCCCTCTATGGGCGAGCCGCCCCTGGTCACCGGGAGAACATTATACTTCCTCTTTCTCAACACTGGAAAAACGTGGATACTGCAGGATTTGTTAGCAAACCATTTGTGCTGCACAGTTGTGTTCAGGACTCAGCGTGGAATTGTTACACTGGAGATATGGCGAGTGGTCTGTTTAATTGCTATTCACATATGATATTATAACGCCAATATGCACTGTGGTCTGTCAAGTACATGTGAACATGCCATCTTGCCAGCTCAGGTGTGTGGAATCACCTGGCATTAGTTATCACACTAGTAAATATTTTTGGTTGAATTTCGTTTCGGCATGAGATTGTGGGAATTGTGAATAATTTTAGTAATTCCCGCAGTTTTTGTGCTCACACCCAAAGTGTGGCACATAAAGCCTCTCAGGACGAAACCGAGATCTTTTTCGCTGCTTATTGTGCTTAAAAAGTCAAATGCACATAAAATAATGCCAGTCTTGGTAAGTATTCACATGGACCCAGTCATTTATGTTTTAAAGGGTTAGTTCACCCAAAAATGAAAATTAAGTCATTAATTACTCACCCCCATGCTGTACATAACTTACTTATGGGCCTTGAGACGAGAATTGAAGAGATTTCCAGAACGTATGCGCGAGAACTGAGCTGAGGACGTTCTTCTTCGACTACTTCTTGTTACCGGTTGCTCACCGCCTAGTAGTATTACCGCCCCCTACCGTATAAGATGATGTGCTGATATAGCTGGAAGCGCAAAACTTTCTGTTTACAAGAAGAGGAAGACGCGCGCTGTACATAAGCTTTTCAATTAGCGTATTTTCCGCACTATAAGGTGAACTTAAAAGCCTTTAATCTTCTCAAATACGACAGTGCTGTGCGCCTTATAATCTGGAGCGCCTTATATATGGATCATCATCTTATACGGTAGGTGGCGGTAATACTCCTAAAGACGGGCAAACACTGTGCGATTTTCGTCCGATTTTGAGCCGAATTCTGACTCGTGCGACTCATTTTCGTGTCGGACCGATTTTCAGCTTTGTCGTGCGTCGTTTGTCGTGCAGTGTTCGTGCAGTGTACAGGGAGAAACGAGAGGCGATTAACCTCTCACGATCGGCAATCGGATGGTCGGATGAATTTCTGGCATGTCAGAAATTTTGGTCGCTCCTCGTGACTATATCGCACAGTTGAAGCAAAGCTACGAACCGATTGCCCTAAACTCAGTGTTTTTTCCCTCACTGCACCTGCGCGAAAACAGAAGTTTAACCATTTCATCTGCAGCAAAAATAAAATTAAAATAAAAACGAGCTACAAATTACTGTTGCTTACCTCCAGTTCGTGTTGCAAAATGGATAATATTACCCACCGTCTTCAAGCCACCTGATATGTAACACCTCTTTTATTATTTTGTCAAACAATGTTTTTGAAATAAACCTGTTTTTAATTTTCATTGATGATTAATAATGGCAATGTTCGGACATATTATAGACTGTTAATAGTTATTTTATATGTATATAATTCATTGTAATCGACCTAAATGTTTTAGACAATTTTTAATGAGGAGTAAGATTAATATTTTATTATCCTCACAGCACGTTGGTTATGTGCTGTGAAAATATTGCGTGGCAAATTAATTATAATAGCGGATCAATTTAATAGTAAAATTAGCCTATAGGCCTCCCCTAATAATGATAATATAATAATAATAATAATAATAATAATAATAATAATTAAATGCATAAATTGAAAATACTAAATCATCTTGATACTGATAGCAGATGTTTGTTTTGACAATATCTCTGGATACATACACGTAAGTAGGCGCAATCCAGGGGGTTATCGCAGATATTACACGTATAGTGTGAGCAGTGAAGTCGCAGCTCGACGATCGGACCGTACAGTGTGAGCACATAAATCCTGAACTTTGGCTTTGCATCGCATGCGATTTACTCGTTCAGTGTGAGTAGGTACCTTGCTGAAATCGCACAGACATCGCACAGTGTATGCCCGCCTTAAGCGGTGAGCAGCCGGTAACAAGAAGTAGTCGAAGAAGAACGTCCTCGTCTCAGTTCTCGCGCATGCGCCCATAAGGAAGTAATGGAATAGTCGAATAAAGTCGTTATTTATGTTTTTTTCGCACAAAAAGTAGTCTCGTCGCTTGATAAACTTATAATTGAGCCGCTGTAGGCACATGGAATATTTAAACCTTTTCTTTAATGACTTTATGGACCGTCAAGAGCTAGTCCCTTAGGAAGTCTATGGAGGACTGATCCAGCTCTCAAATTTAATCAAAAATATCTTTATTTGTGTTCCGAAGACGAACGAAGGTCTTACGGGGTTGGAACAGCATGGTGGTGAGTAATTAATGACTTAATTTTCATTTTTGGGTGAACTAACCCTTTAAGTGAATGTAAACAGTTAAAAAAGTAAATGCATGAGTAGCAGTATAATGAATCCGTGCGGCAGGTCTTAAAGTGACAGCAGCCTAATATACCTGCTACCAAATTATGAGATAATGTTATAAAATATCTTTATGAATATCTTTTTTTCTGTCGTGGTATCAATGCCAAATTTTTGGCCAATTAAAATTCTGAGTGGGTAGTTAATTTGGAAACCACTAGCCACAGTGGGTGGTGAGCAAAAAAGTTAATGTGAAGCCCCGATTATAAAGTACATTGTTCTGGTTTGAGAAACCGGTAGTTCTGATCAGTAGTTCTGATTCTAAACAGCTGATTGAAACCATATAAATGATTTCTAAAATTTTTGATTCTCAGTGTACAGTAATCTCTACACCAGAGCAACCATCCACAACACTATACCATTGTGTGTTTTGCTACAAATTTTCTTCCGAAACTTCATAGACTACAATTGGTTGAACAGGTTAAAATGTGAAAATGATACATTCAGCAAACAATACAGTTAGTGACCTTCATCTAAGCACTTTTGTAATGGAACGTTGTGTTTTAATAGAATACAGTTAAAGGGTTAGTTCACCCAAAAATGAAAATTCTGTCAGTATTTACTCACCCTCATGTTGTTCCAAACCTCTATGTGTTTATTTGTTCGGCTGAACACAAAGGAAGATATTTGGAAGAATGTTTTAATCAAACACATCTCATTCCCCATTGACTACCATAGTATGTATTTTTTCCTACTATGGTAGTCAATGGGGAATGAGATCTGTTTGATTAAAACATTCTTCCAAATATCTTCCTTTGTGTATAGCAGAACAAATAAACACATAGAGGTTTGGAACAACATGAGGGTGAGTAAATACTGACAGAATTTTTTTCATTTTTTGGTGAACTAACCCTTTAACTCTAAATCTATCAGCACTGGGCAACATGGTTTCAAACTGTTTTGTGTGTCAGTGTGTGTGTGACATCATTGTCAGGGCAATGGTTTGCATAATCACAGTCCCCTCCTCCATTACTGAAGATCAAACCCTGTTGCGACAGTCCTGCTCTGAGATCAGGAACTGCTTCCATTGTAACACTCTCCCTCCAGCACACATGTGTTCTCTGTGAAATTCAGTCTGCTGCCCATCTGTTGGTTGAGCGGCTGCCAGACAAGCAGGCACTGATCTGAGAGCAGCTTGACTCTGAGGCTGAGATCATAAAGTGAACCGAGAGTGCTGGCCACTGATGTAAGAGTTTGTGTGTGTATGTACCAACTTAAATATATTCTGGGGACAAATTTGTACCCAAAAGTGAATCTCCAAAAAAACTATAAAAATAAAATCATAAATTTTCTTTTTGAAAATATAAAATTGCTGAAAGTTTTGTATGATGAATATGTTTAGTGTACGGAGATACAGTAGTTTGTAATATAAAAACCATTACGCCTATGGAATGTCCCCATGTAGATAGCTTAGTAAACGTGTGTGCGTGTGTGTATCTCTGATAATATTTGAATCCTTTCTGTAAGCAAATTGATTGGTGGATTCAAATAAAGAAATCAGATGTGTGTGTGTGTGTGTGTGTGTTCAGACATAATCTTTAAAGATATTGTTCTATTACTATATCTACATAAACACAAAGTAAGGATCATCTTTTAAATAAACAATTTGGTTTCAAAACAGTCCCTTATTGTCTGGGAGACAAGGATTTCAGAGGAATTTAAAAGCAGAAATGTGTGTCTAATTTTTATAGCACTTATTAATTTGTATGAACTTGATTCTTTGATTACATTTGAATCATTACTTGAGAATTTAAGTCAATCTTTCCAGAATTTAATACCACATTTGCATGCTCATGGTTTTTAATGTTGGGTAATGGTCATTTATTTGTTTTACATTTGCATGATTTGATTAATTTAATTTAATTTGAATTATTCTATTTCTAAAATGATAATTTTTTATAGCTTTTCATAAACTCCCACACCCCTTACAGTTTCCTTATGAACCTCAAGGTGTAGGCAAACTCCAGTTTTGGCATTTAGCTTCATAGGGTACGTTTATAAGACAATGATGTGCTAAAATGGAAAGGTTTTTCCATCGTGTTTTCACGTACCAACAACAATGTTGTCAAAACGATCCCTGTTTACGCGGATCCGCGACAATGACTAAAAATGCTGTATTCTGCTGCCAGGCCAGTAGTTGGCGATGTCACTTTGTAAAGAAACACTACGCGCCTATATATATGACATCATTGTTTTCACAAATTCGCCTTAGAACGAAAATTCTGGTGCGACGTGTCTTGAATATGAATATGAATGCAGGTTCTTTTCACTTATCAAGGGCCAAATATATATTGCCTATAAAATTACCATCCAAATGGATGAGACAGTTTTTCCATAAACAAACTAATAAACTTAATGTGATGCATATTTGTCCGCCATGCAAAAATAAAACGTGTGAAACAAGATATCTGTAATATTACTAATGAGTGAATGTTTTTTAACTACACAATATCCTGCTTCAAATAATTATCATCAATATATCCAATATGCAAATATCCAATTTGTTTCATTTTCATGCATTTTAACTAACTGGATGGTGCTTGTTCCACAGCAAGCCATATTTAACCATTTCCATGCCATTTAAAGGGATACTTCACCTCTGGAAAGATGAATGTGTATTTAAAATGGGTAATTTATGCAGAAGAAATGTGAAATTATTTTAGAATTTGGAGCTTTCTAGACTGAGAAAAGCCATGTAGATGAAAGACAACAACTCCCAGAATGCACTTGCTTCGCTGCCCTAGGAGGCCACACCTCCCGATAAAGCCAAGTTCACACTACAGGATTTTAAGCCCGATTTGCAAATCGTTGAGCTCGCAGACAGGTCAGAGTGTTATCGCGTGCAAATCGTGGGGGATTAGCGGGCGATGAACGCTTGCCAATCCGTTAGTATGAAAGAGCCAACAACGCAGCGAAGACGCTCGCAGACACATCGCCGAGGCCAGAAAAATATCTTACATGCTACATATCCAGAGCTGTCGCACGGCTCAACCTCAGTGATGTCATGAGCTACAGCCAATCAGAGCAACGGATGGGTTGAGGTCACCGGGTAAATCTTATTTTTTTGCATTTTTTTCTCAGAGCAAATCATCGCGCAAACAGTGTGCAGCACTAGTTTCTGTCTGACATCCATATTCGCGCGTTGTGTTCTCTTCTTCGCTGGGTATTGGCGCACATGCTGTTTCACGTCATTTCTGGTTAGTTTTATTGTGCAATTTTTCGTGACAAAACGTGTTTGTAGACAAGATAGAATCGTTGGGTGACAAAGTTGTTATTTATTTGATTATTTTCAGGATTTAGACCGTACCATAGTACTGAAACAGCTCTCATTAGAGTCACAAATGATTTACTCTTCATCATCCGATCGTGGTTGTATCTCTATGTAGTGCGTTGTCAGCTCGTGTAGTGCGTTGCCTCCTGTTGCGGATCAATCACGTTGTGTTGTGTGGTGTGAACAGCTAAACAACTTGAACACTCCTGATTTCACTGAGAGTATTCATGTAGTGTGAACCGCACAGTTCAGCCCGACGTTTTAAAATCATGTAGTGTGAACAAGTCTTAACAGAGCGCAGTCTAGGCTACTACCCAGACAGCAAACTGACATTGAATCAACGTGGAAACGACGTCTCTCATGACACCGAAACAACGTTGATTTTGCTCATCGAATTAACGTTGAACCAACGTCAGACGCAGCATTCTTCAAAGCTAAATGAAAATCGAAAATCGGTTTGCTTTCATAACGTTGAAACGTTGATTTCAAGTTGATTTTCCATTAGTTTTGAAAGAATGACGTGTCTGACGTTGGTTCAACGTTATTTCGATGAGCAAAACAATGTCAGATCAACGTTGTTTCGATGTCATGTTTCCACGTTAATTCAATGTCAGTTTGCTATCTGGGTAGTGAGTCTCTGTGATGAGTCTGCCCGAAAATGTGTTTCGAGATCGCCCAAAATGTCCGGGATTCGGCTTTCGCGTTCTACAGTCGCCATTCATCATGTTTACTGTGGCGAGCAGGACGAGTGAGGGCCGCGAGACAACGGCACGAGGCCGGTGGCGTGATTACCGATGAGCGATACCTGTGAGACGCACCAGTCTCATATCTCTCACGGAGCGGGAATTTTCGAAGCAATTTTAAAACACACATCGACTGATCACTTGTTTAGCGTTTATGTAAACACTACATTCAGATTCACTAATCGGAATGAATTCAGTTAGATTGAAACAACAGCTGTGGATGTAAACAAACTGCAGAAAGCAAAAGCTGAATCTTCTACTACTCAGCTTTCTCCACAGAACAAGCCTCTGGACAAAAAATCCTGGCCAAATGATGGCAGAATATTCCTCTTTGGGTGAACAATTCAATTAACTGACAATGACCCTGCTGAAAAATCCAGCTAAAACCAGCCAAGGCTGGTTGGCTGGTTTTGGCTGATCTCCCAGTCTGGTTATAGTTGGTTTATCAGGCTGGTTTTAGAGGGGTTTTGAACACTTTTTCAGCTGGTCTTAGCTGGTCAAGTTGGTTTTAGCTGGTCAGGCAGGCTAGGCTGGGAGACCAGCTTGACCAGCTAAGTCAGGCTGGGAGACCAGCTTTACCAGCTAAGTCAGGCTGGGAGACCAGCTTGACCAGCTAAGCCAGGCTGGGTGACCAACTAAAACCAGCTACTTCCAGCTTAAACCAGCTAAGACCAGCCAACCAGCCTAGGCTGGTTTTAGCTGGATTTTTCAGCAGAAGAAACAGTAAAAGTAGAAATCATTAGATACAGAATTCTGTAGTGTTTATAGACAACATATGAAAACATCAAATGCAACATCTTGGCCTCATCCCAGCTGGAGCATTGCAACTGTTATAGTAATTACTGAGAGTGGCCAGGTGGTTAAATGCTCATTCGCAGCTTCCTTACGACAGAAGAGACTCGCTTGATCTCTCCAGCAGCCCTAGCCATCCCCGGAGACAAACGTGGGAGTTAAATGACTGCAACAAGACAGCAGGTGTTGCCTTATTTAAAAGAGACACAGATCTCTGAAAATAATCAGAGGGAATCCTGGGCTGTTTCACAAATACTGAGGTATCACACACTGTACATATCAAAGTGAAAGCCTGGTGATGACTCGCACTGAGCCACTGCTGTGTTGCACAGGTGGGTCTCTGAGAGAGGTCTGCTACTGGATTGCTGTGAGACAGATTTATTGAGAAACATCTGTTTAGTATATCCTCAACTGCATCCGCAAGGTGTTCACACTGAGATTTGAGACAAATTTTGCGTCTCACAGGGAGACCCACTCCCAAGAGAGATGAAAACATAGAACAGAGGAAGAAAAATACTAGCATGTACCCCAAACGAGACCTGGGTATTCATTTAACGTTTAAACTGCTTCCACAGTACCATCACAAGAAGAATATAACCAAGGCTCATTAAAAAAAAGTGCCTCTGGCAAAAATGAAATTACTTTGCTTCTTGCAATTTGAGTGAAATAGCCAGTTAGTTCTAAGAAAAGCACATTTAGATTTATCCAAAACAGATGAACATGAACCTGGAAAAAAGGTTGGAGTTTGTACAGTACGTATCATGGTAAAACCATTGTTCCTTGTGAAGGGAACGAGATGCGTCGAGTGTCAGAAGCATGCTTAAAACTAGTCCAATCGTGATGTAGCGGGTAATGGCACACCATGGAAGCTGCAAAAAATAAACCGGCTTCTGACAGGCTGAAGCAAGTCGCTCTCAGGCAATGAGCGGTACAGTCCCATATATGGGATTTTTATTTCTGTGCCCCTGAGAGTACGGTCCCACATATGGGATTTAAAATGTCACATAATTGCCAGATTCAAACTGCTTTTGCGAACTCAATGCTATTCATATATCACAATAGAGTGCCGAAGTGATGACGTCACTTTGTAGTTCAACTCGGAAGCTAGTGGCGCATGGGTTCCCTCGGTCGAAAAGCAACGCATTTTCCCCATAGACTTTTGGAAAATCGCAAAAAATAAGATCTGTGTTTAACAAAGTTGATCCAAAATTAATACATTTTGAAGCCTATATAAAGATTTTAAAAAACACAATCAGACACAATAAAGTTTAAAAAACCAAAAGCAGGTTATAACTCTGTGTTCTATGTCATAGATCAAAACGTGAAAATATTTAGAGGCTTTGTTCACCACAGACCTTATTTCAGGCGATTTAGCAAAAACCCATTAAAAAATCCCATAGGCTTTAGAGCGAGGGAACCGTAATGCTAAAATGCTAACTCGCTTCCGCGTTTTGGCCTACAGAGTGACGTCGTAACTTCGGCACTCTATTATGCAGTGTTTTCTACAACATAATGTTTATTTTATGTATCAGACATTTAAATACACATTAGCACTAATAAAACAAAACATTTGGAGTTTGTAAAATACACACCGATGTCTATGGAAGCAGCAATAACAATATATTCAAAGACGTGTTTAATTCATATCAGAAATACGTAGTGAAAGTAACTATGCAGTTAACTCTATTCTTCTCCCAGTTCACCGTCGCTTACTTACATGTATTTCAGGAGAAACTGATGAATTCACGTGCTATAAATCCGACCGACGGGACTCTCTGAACTGCGGCGCAAGCAAATATGGCAGCGCCCATCTAAAGTTACAATCAAGATCAAAATCATTTATAAAGGTTTTAAAAGATAAAACACACTCAAACGTATTTTAGAATCGGAAAATCAGATACTTGATGCAGTGTTGTGTACTCGAGACTCGGTCTCGGACTCGGTCTCGAGTCCATACCCAGACAGCAAACTGACATTGAATCAACGTGGAAACGACGTCTCTCCTGACATTGAAACAACGTTGATTTTGCTCATCGAATTAACGTTGAACCAACGTCAGACGCGGCATTCTTCAAAGCTAAATGAAAATCGAAAATTGGTTTGCTTTCATAACGTTGAAACAACGCGTTGATTTCAAGTTGATTTTCCGTTAGTTTTGAAAGAATGACGCGTCTGACATTGGTTCAACGTTAATTCGATGAGCAAAACAATGTCAGATCAACGTTGTTTCGATGTCATATTTCCACGTTGATTCAATGTCAGTTTGCTATCTGGGTATTTTAATGGTCTCGGTCTTGTCATTTTTACTCGAAATTGACTCGTACTCGAACTTATTCCCGAGTCCACTCGAATCCCATTCAAAATATGTCATGATTATTGCTGTATGTTAATATTTCTTTAAATTGTTTGATTGAAACTAGGGATGCACCGAAATGAAAATTCATGGCCGAAACCGAAAACCGAAAAAGAGGAAACCAAGGCCGAAAACCGAAACACCGAAAGAAATTATGCCAATTATCAGTATCATTGCATTTATGGCTATGACTGTGTACAAACGTTACTAAAATCAAGGCATTGCAATTGCATAAATTAATATAACATTTTCAAGGAATAAATCAATTACAAATTATGCAAATATTTATTTAGCACAATGCACAGTATAAAATAAAATTCAAACTAAAATGTTTTTGACCCCACTCATGTGCACATTAAATAATAATCTAATGGCCTGCAGAAAGGTTTTAAAATTAAATGTTCTCTCATAAAAACAAAGCCGAGTGCGAACTTCTCATCACACCAGCACCCTTTGCACGTCTAAATTAGTTTCTTACATTTAAAAAATTTAGCATACAATAGCATAAAAAGCCTTTTTAAATGAACAATGGTCCATGATTAATACAAATGTACATGGAACTTAACGAAACATGTTTAGTGAATGTAGAAAATATTTAAGAGAGCATTAATTTAGTTCTACACATACATGTTCCCATATATATTTTTTTGTAATGTCACACAAGTAATAATCTCAGGGTTTACTGGGTTTTACATGATTATTTTTGTATTGGTTGTGGTATACTAAAAAATAAACATTGTCATGTGTTTATCTTTCTTCTTCTCACCAATCAATTCCTAATGGTTAGAGGACAGTTACTTGAGTCGTCCCCTGTCGTTTCAAGGAATAGTACAACGGAGAGCGGGTCCAGTATAAACGCCTCGACCGTTTGGAGCGGTGCGCGCGCTGTCTGAGGAGACTCGCGCATACTTTCGCCTGCCTCTGCAGCGCGAGTCTCCACAGTTTATACTTGACCCGCTCGCATCCGGAGTCGTTGTCATGGCGGCGCGCATTGTTTAGAGCAGATATAGGTGGATAAACAAGGCTTCCGTCTCCTCGCGGGTTCAGATTCACTGAAATACGTCCGCACCGCAAACATGTTGCTTCAGACAAGCACGTGCAGGTCGCGGTTTCTGTTTGCGTCATCACAACATTTCGGCCGTATTGTTTCGGTGATAAAAGTCTTTCGGCCGAAAACCGAAAATGCTCTTTTGGGCCATTTTCGGCCGAAAATTTTCGGTGGCCGAATATTTGGTGCATCCCTAATTGAAACAACCAATGACTGCTGACTTTCTTGTGCGCAACTGCATGACTTGAGACCGAGGTCAGATGTGATGTGGAGTCTCTAGCTTAACTATATATCGAAAATGTCTGCCTTATCATCCATAATTCAGTTTGCATATAATGCTGCGTTCCAGGCAGGTTTTTGAGCACGTAAATCACGACTTCAAACCACGACTTACGACTTTGTAGCATTCCAGGTCATTCACGCCAAACTACCTAGATGTAAACAAACCAGCATGGCGGACCTTACGGGGCTCACGAGCGTTTGTAATATTTTCTAACGCCAAAGGTGCTTACTCCTTGTTTATTTGTGGGAAACTGAGGAGGAAAAATAGTGCATGAGGCAAGATAAGCTGTTATACTCTTTATTTTACTTTATTTATATATTTATCCTTGCACTCAATGGACTGAAAACTAGTTGACGTTATATTGTCCTAAAGTGTATTCTCACCGTGTACCGCCTGCAGAAACACTGCATCAGTAGGGGCTGTCATTGGTTCGCGGGCTATGTGACGTCAGAACTCGTAACTGGGAGTACATCGATCTAGTACGAGTTCACGGGTGGGAAGTCACGAGTTTGACTGCCGTTCCAGTGCACTTTCACGGGTATAAGGTTGGAAAAACACGAGTTACAGGTTGCCTGGAATGCGGCATAAGAGCCACACAGAATTTGTGTGCAGTAATGTCACTTGTTGATTGTAACAATTTTAAGTCATTATTGTAATAAAATTACCTTAACACCACTATGTGGCCTTTTTACCATTACAGTGTACATGATTCCATGGTATATTTGGTTTACTGTTTGAGTATGGTGCCAATTTTATTGTTACCACCAAATATTTTACATATTCTTGAAGATATCTTTAAGTCTGGTTTCAGACTCAACCTTAGGTTATCCAACCTCTCTGGTCTCGGTCTCAACTCGGACTCGACCCTCTTTGGTCTCGGTCTCGATCCTCTAAGGTATCGGTCTCGACTCGGGTTCGACTCCCTTTGGTCTTGGTCTCGACTCGGACTAGAGTGAGCTGGTCTCCACTACAACACTGACTTGATGACATGGTAAGCAGGTTATGTGAATATTTTGAATAAAAAAGGAAAAACAAAATAAAAGCGATACATCTCTCATACAGTGTTATTGTGGCTGCGGGGTGTCACATGACAAATATGACGCGTTGACATGGAAAAAACAATGGGAAACACTGTAAAATAATGGTCGCCTTGAAAAAACTCACTCTGGAGGGAACTCGCGCTGCATCGAATGACGACACCTTGGGGAATGAAATGCCCAGCACCACATTGACTAATGTCTCCCCTGTTGTGAAACCTGTCTGGGCACAACTCAGGATTAGAGTACTCAAGAGACCAGTGTGGAAGGACGGTCCAAACTATAAAATCTCATAAATGTGCGTGGGGAATCCCAACCCACAGCGTCACAGACCTCTCGCAGGGAGACCTACGAAACTCCTCGAAGAGTGTTCCCTCTCCGCAGAGGTCACTGTAGTCACTTGCACTATTTTAACGATGTCTTTACCAACTTTCTGGGCCGGCAGATGCAATTACCTAGCAGCCTATATGAAAGAGTGAGACATCAAAAATAATTTAATTTGTGTTCCGAAGATGAACAAAAGTCTTAGGAACAACATGGAATTTTTTAGTGAACTAACCCTTTAAGTAGCAATACTTTTACCTAAGGGTTTTTTCTTTTTTTTTTACAATATTTTTGTCCCCTTTGCACCAACACATTCTCATCCCAAGACGTCATCATCTAACTGACGCTGTTGACCATCCGTCAACATCCGACGTTTTAGATCCTAGGGCTAAAGGTAAAGCATCAGTTAGATGACGCGAGTAGGTTTAGGTCTGGGGTAGGGTTAGGGTCAGATAGCATCATCTAATTGACGTTAAAGGGTACCCTAAAACGTCGGATGTTAACTTATGTTTAAAAGCGTCAGTTAGATGACGTCTTGGGATGAGAACGGGCTGTTTGCACCACTGTCTTGGGCACACATCCCCGTCTAGGGTGGAGAAAGGCTTTAACTCTCCCAGTAGTGAACTCCAAACTCTTTTGAGGGACGCTATTGCCAACAGGGAACAAGAAAACTACTTTTAATGTAAGGAACCTCTCTGACACAGATTTTGGTTGACAAACTGAAATCAAGAAAATGTAAAAATGTCTATTCAGACAAGGGTTGGGAATCGAAAATCGATTCAAATTCTGGAATCGAATACTTGAGGTCAGGAATCGGATACCTATAACACAATTTTTATCTTGATTCCTCTTATCGATTCCTTTCTGTGCATTTTAAAGGGATAGTTCATTTTGAAATTAATTTTTGATATGTTTTAGCTTACCTCAAGGGCATCCAAGATGTAGGTGTCTTTGTTTCCACAGTATTTTCAATTTTGACATTTTTCAGTCAAACCGTTGTTGTCTATCAGTCATACACTGGAGGCTAAGGGGGTCCACCAAAAAGCATGCACAGAGAAGTCAAAATTAAACATGATTGAATGACTCGTAAATGTAAGTACACATTGATGGCCTAAGACACGAAACGAGTGGTTTGTGTGAGAAAACGAACAGTATTTATATCGTTTTTACCTTGTGTAATCCAAGTGATCTGAATCAGTTGTGCAATGTCCAACTGAACCGAACTGAATCAGTTCAATGTTACGCCGGAAGTGATCGCTTGCGTGTGTACGCCACGCAATATTTACACGGAGATTTCGGAAGTTTTACCTTTTACTAAACATATTTAGATATACCGAAATCGTCTTCCATTGCGGTTTACCGTATATCTAAATATGTTTAGCGAAAGGTAAAACTTCCGAAAGCTCTGTATAAACAAAGAGTGACGTATAGGCGCGCAAGCGATCACTTCCAGCGCATGCGCAGACCGAAGCGCCTGTGCCGTCAGATCATTTTGTCATGGCTATGATTACAAGAGGTAAAACGATATAAATACTGTTCGTTTTCTCACACAAACCGCTCGTTTCGTGTCTTAGGCCATCAATGTGTACTTACATGTACGAGTCATTAAATCATGTTTAATTTTGACTTCTCTGTGCATGCTCTTTGAGGTGAACCGATTGAGGACCCCCTTCACCTCCAGTGTATGACTGACAGACAACACCGGTTTGACCAAAAAATGTCAACATTGAAAATGCTGTGGAAACAAAGACACCTACATCTTGGATCCCCTTGAGGTAAGCTAAAACATATCAAAAATTAATTTCAAAGTGAACTATCCCTTTAATACGACTTTAAACCATTTAAGACCAAGTTGACTCGCCCGCTCTTTTCAGTGCTGCAGGCATGTGGAATTATTTAGGATCTTTGCAATTCTTAAAGTGACAGAAGCCTAATATCTCTGCTGCCATCTCTATGATAACACTAATCAAACAACAAAAGACAGAGAAAATCCACTCGTTCTTGACTGAATAACCTTTAACTATATTTGTAATGAATATTTTATTTGTAAAGTGTAGTGTTATTTTACATTTGATTAGTTTTTAGACATTTTGACAGTTTCAGTAGCTGAATATCCGAAATTCTTACACGACTGTTTATTTCAACTGTACCTTTGTTCAGTTGAAGCTATTTGCAATCAAAATTAGGAATCGATAAGAATTGGAAAATTTCAAACGATACCAATCCTACATCAAGACTTTATTTTTTTCTACATTTTCTCTCAGATCAGCTATATCAAAAGCGCACTAAATTGATCTAGTCTGTGTAATATTTGATTCCTCCAGCAGAAGATCCTTCCAAAAACCCAATTCTAGAGTTGCCAATGAAAAATGTTGATGATGAACAGATGGACTTTATGACAATCATTTTACTGTGCTTTCCACTGATGTCTTGAAATTAGAATTAGATCATGAAGCAGCTTTCATACTGTTGTAAGTTAAAAAAAAAACAAAGGGCAAAGGTCTGTCTGTCAGCTCATGGGAAACATCTCTTTAAGTCTCTTCCAAGACCATCAGTTGCACATTCATTACAGTGTGGGGTAAGATCACAAACAATGTTCAAAGTCAACATTCTGCTTGAATTGAGTTTTTTTCTTTCTCTGTTGCCCCTCATTGTCTTTCAGCTCTGTGTTAATTACAGCCTTTTGACACTGAGACCACAGTTTATCCTCACTGGCAAATACTGCAACCCAGCCAGTGTGATCTGCAGATCAGACTCACTGTACATCACAGGGTCACGACACAGAGCTTTCTCATTATTACAGCATCAGAGAAATTACAAACACACACACACACACACACACACTCTCTCTTTCTGAATCAGAGAGGAATCTTTGAAGTCATGTACACAAGAAGCCAAGGAGGTATTAAAACTCATTTCTGCTCATTTTTTTTGTTATGACAGTGATTACTGATGGCACTATATTAAACCATGGTGAAGAGCTATACAGTTTCATTTGATTTAGATATACAATCTCTCTCACTATTTGCAGTGTGCTTTATATAAATAATGGATGAGGTCATGAGTGAGGTCAGGTTGGTCAAGCTGCATTGTCACAGTAATAAACTCATTTAAATAGTAATGAACCTTGGCTACAGAAGCAGTGTGTGGGTGAGCAGACCCACTGAGAGTCGTTTAAAACATTCATACTCGTATATACACAACACACAGAGGAACACAGAATGTCCATTAACCCCCTAATAGGCAGGTTTCAAAGTCTTGCACCCTGTATCTGTTTGGAATGACAGATAGGGAGGGGAACCGTGTTGATGTGAGTCAGTGTGGGAGTAATATCACCAACTGTCATCTTTACTGAAGTGAGATTATAAATTATGCTCAAACAGAGTAATGTTGGGAAATCTGAGAGTGAATGAAGTTCACGTGATGAGAACAAAAAAAAAAAAAAACAGAAAGGCCAATCTAATGACAGCACTGACAGATTTCCCAAGAGAGCCTAAACACCACAACATTCCACCTCAGCCAAGACCTGAAGAGACACTCAGAGAGAGAGAGAGAGGGGGGTGAGTGAGGACACAGATTGGACCGCTGTTTCAAACCTCTCAAAATGGAGTTAAATGGGTGCCAGCGGCCATGTAAACACAGCTTATGAAAAACCACTGGGAAAGGCGTCAACCAGAGGTGTTACTGGGAAATTAGCACGTTGTTGATTTAGATTTTAAATGTGTTAAATGCTGACATATTCTTTCACACATTGGTCTGTTTCCCTTTGTGGGGTGTGTTGTCTACTGAGAAATGAGCATGCGTGTGTTTGTATTTCTAACCTAGCCATACATTGGGAAATAATGCTTAAAATTGTCACAAGAAGTTAAATAAATCCTTTATTAAAGTCTCAAATTTTAAAACAATAAACATCTTCTGTAGATTGCTCCTAGAAAGTCCAGTAACTGTCTGATGCAAGTCACCCAAAAATGCAAAAAAAAAAAAAAAAAAAAAAAAAAAAGCAGTCTTTCTAGATTCTTTGGTCTTTGGTCTAAACTCTTTTGTCACATGTCAGTCAAGCAAACTTTATGGTTGAAACGGCCTGTTCTTGGGCAGAATAAACTGTAAAGTGGATCAGACTTTATCCAAAAAAAAAACAAACCAAAAAAAAAACAGATTAGTCAATGCCTGTGAAAAAGTACTGTCCCGCGTTTTGATTGTTTTTTTTTTTTACATAGCTGCAACATAGACTTAAAATACTCCGTCATTAATGGTCATAAAAATAAAATAAATACATGATTATAAACTATAGAGGGTCTTCTTTTTGTGTACACTCTTATTAACCCTTGTGCTGCATTAGATTTTTAACACCGTTGAGTGCATTAAGGACCAAAAATGGCCACATATTAAACATTGCCTAAAATATTATATTATCATTATTTTCCACTTTTACCAAGTTAAATCTTTTAACCAGCATCAGTCCTCATCATAACTACCAAAAATGTATTCAATTTCAGGATTTGAACCCTTTAATTACCAGTTTTGTTTGCGAAACCAATGATTTGTATAAGAGGAAAAAACACAAAAATTCAATTATTTTCAATAAACTAAATGCAAAGAGAAAACTTTAGATTTGGATTATCACAGTCCCACTTTGCAAAAAATCCCACTTAGAGACCAAAAATGGCCACCTATTAAACATTGCCTATTGCCTAAAATAAGGTGCATTTCCACCCATAGGGAATAAATATGTAGTGACGTCATCTGGTGGAATACACTATATATAATGCTTTTGCTTCAAAATAAAAGGATGTTTGTGCAAAAATCATGTTTCATGTATTACTGACAGCCTCAGATTTAAACAACGTTTTAATGGGTTTCAATGGGCCATTTTTGGTCTTTATGGTGCTGAGTGTTACTATTTGATCTACACAGTGTGTGTTATACATATTTTGCAAAATGGGATCACATTTTTTACATGTATCCAAAAAGTCACAATTTTGCCGAATTTCATACCATTTGCATTAAAACAGCCAAAATGGTCAAAGAAATTAAACTGCAAAAGACCAAAAATGTTCCTAATGCAGCATAAGGGTTAACATCAAAACCTTGTGTTTTTGTAAAATAAATAAAATAAACAGGGTGTGCTTTGAGCTCACTCTGTCTCCGCAAAAATCTTTCTGAAACGCGTCCGAAAAATGAACTAACTCAGTAAATACTTTTCAAGAGATACAAACTATTTCTCTTTATGAAGCTGAAATGATCTTCTTTTAAAGAAGTAATTTATATTAAAAAGCTATAAATTACATAAAAAATATAATAAAAAAAAATATATTAAAAATGTGACTATTCTCAGTTGACGTAATCTGTATGAAAAGAGAGAGATGTCAGTCTTTTTCCTTTCACCTAATTATATCATATGACGTGTTAATGTGACCTCGTCCAATGAGAGCGCGTGCTATTCAAACACTAATGTTGAGGCAAGCCATGAAAACGGGATAAAACATCCAGTTTATCACAAATCTAACCTTTACCTCAACTTGCTGCGCTGTGAGGAATAATACTGTCATAATAATCCTGGAGAAGTTACCTCAGTTACATCATTTCCTCAGTGATGTACATCATACCTCAGTTTCATTTCGAGGAGCACGTGGATGCAGCTGATGTAAGTCATTTATTATAAGTGCTTTGTTCTAATCGTTTTATTGAATAGTGTCTGTAAACTGCACAAAAGACTGTTTAAATATTAAATGCACGCACAGACAGACGCTTGCACGCTGCGTTCATTCACTTTCTCTTCTACATTAGTAAGACTATATAGACTGAGTTTGTTCTATGCTGATCTGTAAAACCAAAAAGACTGTTTAAATATGAATCGGGTGTGTGAAAGAACGAACACACAGATGCATAGCCTACTGTTACAGACGAAATAGATTATAAAGTTTTTACTATAAAATAGACATCAACTAAACAGTTTCTGCTCATATGTGAAATATACAGTATGTTTTGTAAACTAAGCAATTATTCAACTGTTAAAAATAAACTAATCAACTGTTATCCAATGCAAGCTAATGCAATGCACATATCAAAATAATGAATCCTTAACTTTGAAATACGTATTATAAAATGTAAATGGCCTACTTTAAAAATAATAATTTATATGGAAAATTTTCTTTTCAAGATGTTTCCAACTCTAAACGCCCATATAACCTATTTGACCAGGATTTGGTTCCAGTTATGACTAAAAATGGGTTTTTGACTTTCATTTATATCTATATGTTCTTGTCTGACTCATCTGAATGAAAGGCTCATTATTATGCATGTCTTTGTCTCTCTCAGGTGAGAATCACCTAATTATACATGATGGGGCTGGCCTGTTCACGCCCATTCGCATATTGCCTTGGCAAACAAAAAATGTTTTTCACAATATAACCCAATTCACAGTTTTATGTGAACGATTAAGCAGGATTATTTTCAGATCATTGTGAAGAAAAAACTCTAGGCCACAACATCCATTAGCCAAAAGTCTTGTGGAGGCATATATCGTATGTGTTTTGTGGCCTTATTTCAGAAACTTTCATTTTTAGTTTTTTTCAATAACCATAAACAATATTCTCTCAAAAATACAAAAATATACATACATGTTGCTCACATATTATGGTAGCCCTGTTTGTGCTAAATATAGTGTAATTTCACCTTTGCCATTAATATCTTTATAAGCAACTGAAAAAAGTACAAATGTCAGGGCATGTCAGAACATCTCAAGGACCCCAAATACACCTTGGTCCCCAGGGGGTTAATTGACTGTGCACTGTCTACTTAAAATTTTAAAAGCACATTTCTAGACTTTTAGACTAAGAGAGAGTACACTTTCAAGATTGTTTTAATATGCAGTTAAAACAAGTGCACTTTGAAAAGTGCACTTTGTATTTAAACTATATTATGTTTTAATAATTAATTGTTTAATAATTGTTTTTCATGCTTTAAAGAAGTACACTTGTTTTGATTTGTTGACTAACATACCAGACCACACGTAAGTAATACGGTATCGTCATTAACTACACATGAAGAAATGAGTAATGCAATATAAACACTCAAGTAACAAACTAACAAGAAACGCTGATTAATAAATTAGTAAGTATTACCACTCACTTGAATGTGGTAGCTCACTCAATATCATCAATAACAACTTTTATTTCATATCTCCCAGAGGACTACTAAGAACAACTATATATATACATGTTCATAATTAATGTGATAATGCATATATGCATGATGTATAATTCATTCTAAATTGAAGATCATGGTAACCCACTAGTCATGCCTGAAGTATTACCAATATCCATCATAAGCAGTAAAAAAAACTCAAACGCTTACAATGACTTCAATCATCACTAGAAAGTTATCATGATCTTCACTTTAGAATGAATTATACATCATTCAAATGAATTATGAACCTGTATATGTTGGGTGTCCAAGTTTTATGGGGACATTCCATAGACAAATAAAAAAGCTGAACCTAGAACCTATTGTATAAGCTGTTTCCCCTTGTGGGAAACCAACAAAATGCATCATTTGGGTCATTTATGTAGAAGAAATATGAAATTATTTTTGAATTTGGAGCTTTCTAGACTGAGAAAAGCCAGAAAATGTATTTTTGGCTTACGTGGATGAAAGACAACAACTCCCAGAATGCACTTGCTTCGCTGCCCCAGGAGGCCACGCCAACCGGTAACAGAGTGCAGTAGTTAAACAACAAGTCTAGGCTACTAGTGAGTCTCCGTAATGAGTCTGCCTGAAAATGTGTTTGGACATCGCCCAAAATGTCCGGGATTCGGCTTTTGCGTTCTTCAGTCGCCATTCATCATGTTTACTGTGGTGAGCATGACGAGTGAGGGCTGCGGGAGAACAGCGCGAGGCCGGTGGCGTGATTACCAATGAGAGACACCTGTGAGACGCACCGGTCTCGTATCTCTCACGGAGGAGCGGGAATTTTCTTAGCAATGTTAAAACGCACATCAACCGATCACTCGTTTAGCGCTCATGTAAACAGTACATTCAGATTCACCAATCAGAATGAACTCAGTTAGATTGAAACATAAGCTGTACATGAAGAGTTCAGATGCAAAAGCCTCTAAGTGCCATTTGAAATTTTCTCCTAGAATGATGATTTTTATCAAGCTTGTATATTTAAGTTCAGTGATTTCACTTAAATGGCAATGATAATTACCTATTAATTGTTATTTAAGTGAAATTACTGAACTTAAATGTACAAGTTTGATAAAAATCATCATTAAAGAAGAAAATTTCAAATGGCATTTAGAGGCTTTTGCATCTGAACTCTTCACATGTAAACAGGGAATGGTGACCCCTAGGGGTTTCACAACTACTGATTTTTGCTAGTCGACTAGTTTTGCATAACAGTCGACGACTAGTCGTTAAATGGTTTATTCTAGGGGTGCGATATCACGAATAGTAAATGTCTCCACGATCTGCTTTTGAAGAAATATGGTAGTAGTATCGTGTTACAGTGCATTCTATCAGTTCTGGCGCCTCTGTCTCAACTGTACAACGCGACGTAGCCTACACATCACACTTTAAGGAATTGGTACGGGACACTGCAATTCACAAAAGTTCATTGTTTGCATAAGCCTTGCCGGTTAAACATTTAATTCACGCGCTGTTCTAGCGTGCGCTTTCCGTAGCGCGCGGCATATCCCCGACGCTCACGGGCATTAGAAGCCTGTCAAACAGCGCCTGAATACTGGACTAAGTTATCTTTCAAGTCTTATTATGCTAATACTGTTAAATACACACAATGTTTACATAAACAGAAAGTGAAAGCAAACTTTAGAGAGAAAATCTGGTGAAGGCTAATATGCGTCTATATTAAACACGTCGCGTGCTGGTCTAAAAGCGAGAGTAGTACTCGTATTTTCCGCACTATAAAGTGCACTTAAAAGCCTTTAATTTTCTCAATCCGGCCTTTTTTCAAGCCTTATAATCCGGAGCGCATTATATATGGATCAATTGCTCGCGCTCGTGTCCATCTTATGCCCGCTTTGTCACACGGCCAGTTCAACCTCGTATAAATCAGGTTATGTGTGTCTCCCGCTCACGAGCGCTCTCTCTAACACACACACGAACAGACACTGCTGTCAGCAGGCTGCGAATGTAAGTTACGTGCCCGTCCCAGCGCGCTCACGCTTACTAAATAAACGCCTCACCTCCGACGCCTCGCACTCGCTACATTCCCTTTAGCACATCTAGTGGATGCATAATGCAAACCCAGTCAAACGTTTGAAAAATGTTCTAAAATAGGTCATTGAAGGTGCGCCTTATAGTGCTTATAGTATGTAGTACTGCCGCTTGTATTTAAAGGGATAGTTAACAAAAAATATATATCTATATATATGTCATCATTTTGTTTCCGACTAGTCGACTAAGGCCAACAGCGCCAACTAGTGGTTGTGACAGTCGACTAGTTGATGAAACCCCTAGTGACCCCAGACATTTTGTACGATCTCAACGGCCAGACATGTCCAGGAAATAAAGGATGGTTACCCCTACTACTCAGCTTTCTCTTACTAATTTACAAAGCACAAGAGCCTGCTAACTTAGCTTCCCAAAAAAGATGGCTGACACTATGTTTTCAGTCTGTGAGTGAGATCGCACCCTCTATGGGCGGGTTAAGAACATGCGGGACAGACCCTACTACAGACTATAGTCTTTAGCCTCTGGCCAAAAAAATCCTCCAATGACGCAAAATGACGATTTTTGCGTCATCGATGGATTTTTTCCTGACAAAAAAATACATAAATCTCTCGTCTCAGGGGGATATGAGGGTGAAAAGCATGGTCATTCGAAAATACTACAGGTTTTCTACTAATACAAAGCTTAATGCTAAATCCTGAAGTATCCCTTTAAAAATCTTAATTACAAAGTTTCACATGCACTTGTCACAGTCAAGAACTTGCCAGCCTATTATAAATTCAACAATGTGCTTGAGTGTTGCTGGATGTGTGTGTCTTGTGGAAGTGTATTGCCTTGTCATCACATAGAAGGGAATGCTTCATATATAATTCATTCATTCGACCCGACATTTCCCTCCTCTTTCTCCCTGTCTGTCTCTCTCTCTCTCATGGGCGGTAGCGTTTGTTTTCTTTCACTCTGTGCTCCAGGAGTCTGTGGGACAAAAATCTTTGACAGTGAGTTCAGTCTTCTGCTTGTGTTCGTATCCCAATTATAAATCCTGGGGGAATATTACACATTAGTCTCCGATGCAGAGCGACATTTTTATAACAAGCTTAGCATCCAGTGTTTAGAATAGGAAAAACACACTAATCATACAAAAAAATTGTTAGTAATGATGATTTGTTATCTTTATTTTGGCGATCATCAACTCATTGTGCATTTTATAACCCAAACTATTCAGCAGAGAAAATACAGACCGAACATTTGTTTGTTTTCTCTAATAGTCACTTTTTCTCTCAGTAAACTACTGCCGTGAAGCTTTTCTTCAGAATGAGCTGTGGAGAAAGCAGGAATATTTCCGACTGCATGCTCATTCCGGACACTGAAATCAATACCTCATCTGTCATCATCCCTCCATCACTGAGAGAGCAGAGAGAGAAGGATATGTTGTCACTCACATACACACACATATAAAGACGTCTCTGACCAGCAATCATCCAGGAAAGGATTCATTTAACCCTCACTTTTACCCAAACGAACGCTGGCTCTGCTCCAAACGACAGTGAGCTGCCTGCAGTCTGCCTTCTGAACGCTACATGTCATGCAACCTCATGAAACATCATGACTCTACATGAGTTTGACGTCAGCAGCTTGACATGTTTTTGATTTTTAAATATTAAAAAATTTGATCGATTTTTTTCTGATAACTGTTTATCGTTGAAAAGTAAAACAAAAAGAAATCTTTAAAATACAAACAATTAAATGTATTATTATTACTACCATGATATGGTTATTTATATATATTTTACTATTTGAATTCTGCATTTTCTTTCCAGGATTTTTGTGCTTTGATCCACGTGCTAAGAATAACTGCCTGTCCAACGCTGTCTCAGTCACGACCATTGCGTACGAATTTGTACGGGTGATTAAAAGGTGGCTAATTTTAATCACTACGATTTGTGTAAACCCACGTGATGGGTCGGTTTGGGGGCGGGTCATTCATACGAATTGGGCAACTCATAAAATATGTACGATATAGCAAAAAATGTACTAATTCGTACGAGTGAGGTCGTACGAATTTTACGAGGTGGCTAATTCGTAACAATTCGTACGTCCTCACTCGTACGAAATAGTAAGATTTTTGCTATATCGTACATAACCCTAACAATTGGCGTGAGATGGGGTTGGCCTGTCTCATGCTGTCTAAGCACTTGCAAAAAAAGATTTAGACTTTAGGATACTTTAGGGAAAAAAAGGAGTACATTCCTGTGTAAAAAAACGTTTAAAAGACATATGACATCATAGAGCAAGATATGACAAATAATTTTAAATCATCGCACCAGGCCCCGCCAACTGGCTTCTGCCGACAAGAAGACAAATGGAAATGTAAGGGAATGGTCACTTTGACCTTGTTTAACTCTTTCACCGACAGGTTTTTCACTTTATTTTGATAGTCCACTTTAGACATTCTGTTGTTAAGTTCTTCAACTCAGGTGTGTGCCATTGTTAACTAACAATTATCTGCAAGAGCATTGAGTTAAAAAGATCTTTTGTTAACTAATTTAAGTTTATTTTAATGGGCTCAAATTAAATAAGGTCACAGTATAAATATGAAATGTCAATTGAACAATTTAAGATAATCGGTTTCCTCAGATTAAATGAGTTTTCACAGGTTTTAATTCATACTGTAAAAAATACAGTAAAGAACTGATAAATTCACAGCTGCTCTTGTTTTTCTGCTTTTACAGGTGTGCTGCATTTTTTACAGTATAATTGTAGTTTATGATTTACGATAATCTTGTAAAAAAAAAAATTACAGGCTTACTGGCAACCAAAATTGCCAGTAAGTTACTATACATTTTACAAACATTTTTTTACAGTGTACTAAATATAAGTAAGTTTGCAACTACATGTCAACTAACTCTCATTAGAGTATTGTTAGACTGTAGAAAACTTTCAGTAGGCAGTTAGGTTATGGTTAGGAGGGTTCGGGTTAGTGGAATAAGTGTACTGATTACAAGTGACTTTGCAACTAGTTTGTATCAAGCTTGTATATTTAAGTTCAGTAATTTCACTTAAATGACAATTAATAGGTAATCTTCATTGCCATTTAAGTGAAATTACTGAACTTAAATATACAAGCTTGATAAAAATTATCATTTTAGAAGAAAATTTCAAATGGCATTTAGAGGCTTTTGCATCTGAACTCTTCATATAAAGCAGTCCCTCCAGAAAAACGCGATTATGCGATCGCTGAATTCAATGCAAAATCAGCCAAAGTCCGCATATTTATGCGGGGGCCGCATTTTTTCAAATACACCTCACTTTCGCCGCATAAATTGCCGATTTCCTTGCAAAATATGCGGGGTTTGCATAATTTCATAATCCTCGCATTTTCGTTGCAAAAAAAAGTCACATGTATCTTAGCAGAAAGTTGAAAAATGTTGCGTTTGCTTCACATTAGAGCAGCCATTTCCCCCTGTTTCCATGGGAACGTTATGAAGTGACGCAATTACGCGACGCCAGACAGACTCACTGAGGCGATTGACATCTCACAAATCGAACTCGTATAACTGTCTGTCGAACGTTCTACTGTCACATTGTTACTTAATAAACAACATAAGATAAAAGTAGTAGCATCAAACAGAAATTACCCGCACACATGGGGTGTTCGACAGTTCAACAGGGAGCGCGCAGCTCTTAAAGGGGCCACACCTTATTTACACTCTTACAGTCTGAAATAAAACAAGATGAGAAATTAAATATTCCCAGCACTTTCTATGATGTAGTATGCTTGTTTATCAAAGGAAGTAATAAGAAATGACTCTTATATTAACAGGATGTTGGGGGAATCACTTTTTTTCTCTTTTTCATCAAACCGCAATTTTTGCAAGTTCCCTCAATTTTTGTAAATTCCAGCAATTTCATCGCATAAAATTGCATAAATATCCCACATATTCCATCGCATTTTTAAAGAAAACTGGCCGCATAATCAATCAATTTTTGCCCGCAACAATCACAAAAAAAACTCCGTGTTTTTCTGGAAGGACTGAATACTATTATGGTAAATGTTAAATATAAATCGCAAATTTTTTCACAAATTTTTGGAAATTACCACCACAAAATCAGTCATTTTGATCGCAAAAATCACAAAAAAAAATCGTGAAATCCTGGAGGGACTGAAAGATTCACAGTACACTACAAGTTCACATTAAATACAAATAATTGCACTTCTTTTTCAAAAGGGTTGTTACATGAACTGAGCTATCAAGCACTGTGCTTTGGGATTTGATTAACAGTGTGAAAGAGGTTATAATTTAACACAATCCATAGCCCTATATTCTACACACAGCATCTGTGTTTCTTCATGGAACACAATGAACAAATAAAAGAACAAAGAAGCCCTTCCACTAATTAGGCCCATGAATAATAGCAGAAAGGGAAATGTGTGACACATCCTAAAATCAGGAAACATACAGTGATAAACGGCATACAGTGGCCCAAAAATATCTAACTCAAGGTCTCTGGATTTTCCCCAGCACTAAATATCACAAAACTTCCTTATAGCCTTCTCCTGCTTACGAACACAGCCGGGACAGGAGTAATGTAGCAGGTTGTTGAATTGGATTGGGCTCTGTATTAAACACCAGAGTGACAGAATCTATGACACAATTCTAAACATTGTAAGAACAAATGGTAACATTTCTTTTTAATGGTCTACTTTAAACATTTCATAAGTACTATAAGTAACTTTTGCAACAGGATGTCAACTAACTCTCCTTAGAGTATTAGTAGAGTATTAGACTACTAACACTTGTTTTTGATGCTACCCCAACACACAACTACGTCAACTAACCCTACCTGTCCCTATCCTAACAGTCAACTAATACTCCAAAGAGAGTTAGTTTACTCAAAGTGTCTAAACTGGAGTAACCAATAACATGACTAAGAACAATGCTTACTTTCATTGGAATTATGTAACCATTTCATGGTTTATGGCGACGATAGTTTTTGACACAATTTTGATATCGAAGTAACAATGTAACTGTCTGGAGATTGTAAATATATCTAAACAACTTCTTTCAAGAATCTCATCCAGTTGAGTAAAAAAAACGATGAAATTCTTGAAAAAAATCAATGTTGGCACAAATAGAAAGTAGTTTAAAAAGTAGTTTAAAAAGTTTTCTAATATGAACTTTGAACAAAAATATCAGATATGTTGAGCTTTTTTGAGGCTAGTTTGATTCAGGTCAAATTGAGTAACCGGTAACTCTGGGGGAAAAAAACAATGCCAATCATGACTCCAAAAATGCAATATTTGTGTTTTTTGACCTTGAAAATATGTTTTAAAACTTTTTTTAACTAACACTCATACAAAACACTGTTGTATGTACAAGTTGTGAATATTTAAGATACAAGAAATGATTGTAGTACTTTTTCATTGATTGATTTCATTGATTTTTTAATTTGCTTTTTTTAAATGTATGAGCTCAACATGAATACTATCTTTCATTTTAAGATGTTGCCATGTGTGTTTTAAAGTACATTTCTCAGATTTAAGACATCCATAATACATAGTTTTGTACACTGAAATTATCTTTCCCAAATGATAGCACAGACCAACAAAACAGCATGTTCACAATTTTGATGTAGCCTAGTTCACTGACCTAGTAGTTTGATCCGTTTTCCAGAAACTCTGTTTTGAATGCCCGTTGAGTTTGAAACTGACCCCTTTTCAAATTCCATGATCCATTTCAGCTGTGAAAAGAGCAAGCTAGTGCCATTACATGTAAACAAGCCCCGCCCACTCCGCTCATTTACATTCAGACGGCAAACCTGGCATTTACTCTCACTCATTACCAAGGTAACAGCTCATTTGCATAACAGCATGCTAGTACTAAAACGCCAAACCTCAGAAGATATCAAGAGAGAACAAACATATTTCTGACTTGTAATGTGGACATAAAGAGTTTGATATAATCTCCACAGAACAGTATAGAGTAAGAGTAAGTTCAAATGTCTGGATAAAGGAAGGCAATTTTTGTTGTTGTCAGCGAATATATGTTGGTCTGTGTATGCAGAATTGCTGAGGAAGAAATCTCAATCTGCCCCGGCGATGTGTATGTGTGTAGACCACAGCTGTGACCAGTGTGTCCTGGATAGTTTGACCCCACATTAGCCAAACAAAACCATGTACCAGGTGAGGCCACACACAAACACTGAATTACGCACAATGTTACTGTGTCATCGAACACGTATATTTATACTCTAAACAGTGTTGTATTCCTTAATAATAATATTACATGCAGAGTAGTTTAGGGATTTATTCTAGAAGTGAAATTTAATTCTATAGAGGATGAATGATGATAAAACATTAAAAAAAAAATCTGCTGGTAAGTTTAGCCATCACAAATGCCACATGTACAATATATCAAAGGAAGATAAACTGATCCTAGAATGCACTCAATGAGACGGGTGTCAGCATATACTACAACAATATTATTCCACCGTTCACGACCCTGTCGAGCTGCATTCATTTAGCGCACATCACGCTGTGTAAAGACACACTCTGAGAAACCCCGGAGAGATGTTTGCGTTAGCTCAGCTAGAAGATCCATACTGACCTCTCTAACCTCCAGAGCTGACTGAGGATGTCTGGATAAAATCCTCACTTTTATTAAGAGCCTGACTGAACTGCATATTGTTTCTGCAAGCTGAGAGAAATAAAATGGATGACTGCTGAAGCTGAGATCACATAACCGTGTTGGCATGGCCAACAAAAGTTGATTCAGTCTTATAATTTTTTCTAGTTCAATAAAACTAGTACATTTAGATGATATCTCTTAAATATAGTATATACATGGATTATACATTGTAGAATTATTGTTGTCGATTAAACATTAAACAAACTGTTAATAAATAAAAATCCTAATTATCTTAATCTTCTATCATTTACGAGTACAATAGCCGCGTTTCCAATGCCGGGCTAGGGCCGGGCCAGCGCTAACAGCGAGCCGAGCCGAGCCAGTGGCCTCGGGCCTCAAGCACCGGGCTTGCGTTTCCACTGCTGGGCCAATAGCCCTGCAGCGCTGCCCTAAACCCCACCCCTAACACGCCTTTCTGGATCAAACGACATACAACCTAACCCATTTCAGTGTGTATTATGAATGTATTTAATTTATTTTTAAGTTAGGAAGAAAGCATGTATATTAACTGGGCGGGGCTACAATAGTGTCCCGATTGTCTCGCGAGTCACCAATACACTACAATATAGCGCCCGCAACTTGAAGCATTGCTCGCTGAATGCTTAGCTTAGAAAGTTCAGCATCGATGTATTTTATAATGTCCTCGTTTCTTCACACGCTGCCACATTGACCAGACTGATCTCATGAAGTAGCGTGTGTATGACACGGCAATTCGTATTTCCATTTTTGGCGTGCTATCAAGACGCATAATCGCCTTTCAGCGTGTTTATGAACGCCGTTGACTTAACGTTATATAAATATATGACTTACCTCAACCCCGTCCCTAAACCTAACCGTCACTGGGGTTAATTAGGGGCCAAGCACCGAAGGTGCGGAGGCACCTATTGTATCTGTGCCGGTTCTTATTATTATTATTATTAGGGGCCAAGCACCGAAGGTGCGGAGGCACCTATTGTATCTGTGCCGGTTCTTATTATTATTATTATTATTATTATTATTATTCTTCTTCCGACTGGGCGTCTATGGCAGCCCATAGACCGGTTTGCGGGAAAGTTGTTTTGGTTTGACATTCTGATAGAGGACAGTCCCAACTTTAAATACACCAATTTTGGTGTCTCTAACTCATTCCCTCTAGCGCCACCAACTGTCCAAAGTTTCACTTTTATTATGCTAATAACTTTTGAACCGTAAGGCCTATCAACAAAATTCTTTTTTCCTCTTGTTCCTGAGCTCATGCCGATTCGATCGCAACCTATGACGTCATTTTCCGTCATAAAAAAACGGCCGCCATTTTGAATTTTCTAAAAAACCTACTTTTGCGAACTCGTCCTAGACGGTTTATCCGATTTTCACCAAAATCGCACCGGATCATCTCCAGGCAGTGCTGACAAAAAGTTATGGAATTCAAGATGATTCGAATAACCGTTTTCGATAAACGCGTAAACAAAATTTACGTAGCGCTTGCGAAAACAGACGTGAGGTAGTATCTCCGCAACGCTTACTCGTTTTCACACCAAACTTGGTACGTGTTATCACAAGCATGACCGGAGGCTACGTGCTGCGTTTCGGCGCAGCGCCACCTAGTGGTCCGGAGATATGAAAAATGGCTATTTTTGCTCGTAACTTCTGAACGGTTTCTCCAAAAATCAAAAACTTGGTCTCGTTAGATTCAGGGCATCATGCCGAGTCGACCGATATCCAATTTTCCCAGATCGGCCATTTTGGCTGTCGGCCATTTTGAATTATGTGCTAAAATGCTGTATTTTTTGAACGCATGAACGAATTGTTACGAAACTCGTTATGGGTCATCAATACGATGCCCTGAAGGAGCCTGAGAAGTTTCGAAACAGCGCCACCTAGTGGTGAATTTTTTTTTTCAAACGCTTATAACTTTGGGTGTGGTACACTTATTTTCACGGGACTCATCTTTTTGAGTTCCTGAATCGTTGCCGAGTCCAACGATACTAAACATGCTGGGTTTCGTGTTACGGTTGGTGTAGCGTAGCGATTTAGCGCGAAAAAAACACTTGGCGATATCTTCAAAACCGCTGTTCCGATCGAGACGAAACCACCGCCAGAAACACGGAATCATAGCTTGTTAACTATATGCAAATGCCCAAATGCGAAAATATTGATAGTAAGGGGTAGTAAAATTCAAACAAAGTCATGTGTCAGTCATTTTTTACGTGTTTTTTCATATAAATGTTTATAACTCGGAAGTGAATTGAGATATTTTCACCGAAATTGACACTCATATGTATGGGGTCACTCTGAGGACACATAAAAAAAATTGTGGGACTGAGCCTCTTGGTGGCGCTATAATAGAACAAAACGTGAAATTCCCATTGACTTCAATAGAGTTTTGTGAAATAAAATGCTATACTAAACAAATGCATTGGTGTAATATTACAAAACTCAGTGTGTGCCATAAGCAGCATGCCCTGAAGGTACTTAAAAGATTTTAAGACAGCGCCACCTGTTGGTCAAAAGTTATAATTAATTTCTGAGAACGCTAATAACTTTTGAATAAATTTGCCTATTGCAATGAAACTGATCTTAATAGATTCCTTCGGTTATGCCAAAAACATAGATATCAGGTTTTCCATAATCAGACAAACGTCCTGTTCGCCATCTTTATTTCTTTGAAAAACCTTCTTTTTCGAACTCCTCCTAGACCGTTTGTCCGATTTTCACGAAAATTGAATCGTATCATCTCCAGACCGTGCCGACTAAAAGTTATGAATTGCACGATGATAGACAAAACCGTTTTCGTATACCACAGCATCAAATTTGAGGCATGCTGCCAAAATGACTATTTAGGCTTTATCTCTGCAATGCCTTCACATTTTGACACCAAACTTTGTATGTGTCATTGTCACCTCACTCTGACCACATCACATCTATTTCGTAACTGCGCCACCTATTGTTCGAAAGTGATAACCCATTAAATCATATTATAAGTTAATGTTTATGTGATTTTCTTAGCCATTTGCCCAAAGTTCTCTCAAAATGCCCTTAATTGCTCCTTGCTGCAGTTGGTCTGCCACTCCTTGCCATTTTGGCATATGTTGCCGCTTCTTGCGCTTGGCCCCGGTAATGGCTGCTTGCAGCTATATTTATTATTATTATTATTATTCTTCCGACTGGGCGTCTATGGCAGCCCATAGACCGGTTTGCGGGAAAGTTGTTTTGGTTTGACATTCTGATAGAGGACAGTCCCAACTTTAAATACACCAATTTTGGTGTCTCTAACTCATTCCCTCTAGCGCCACCAACTGTCCAAAGTTGCACTTTTATTATGCTAATAACTTTTGAACCGTAAGGCCTATCAACAAAATTCTTTTTTCTTCTTGTTCCTGAGCTCATGCCGATTCGATTGCACCCTATGACGTCATTTTCCGTCATAAAAAAATGGCCGCCATTTTGAATTTTCCCAAAAACCTACTTTTGCGAACTCGTCCTAGACGGTTTGTCCGATTTTCACCAAAATCGCACCGGATCATCTCCAGGCAGTGCTGACAAAAAGTTATGGAATTCAAGATGATTCGAAGAACCGTTGTCGATAAACGCGCAAACTAATTTTACGTAGCGCTTGCAAAAACAGACGTGAGGCTGTATCTCCGCAACGCTTAATCCTATTCAGACCAAACTTGGTACATGTTATCACAAGCATGACCTGAGGCTACATGCAGCGTTTCGGCGCAGCGCCACCTAGTGGTCCGGAGATATGAAAAATGGCTATTTTTGCTCGTAACTTCTGAACGGTTTGTCCAAAAATCAAAAACTTGGTCTCGTTAGATTCAGGGCATCATGCCGAGTCGACCGATATCCAATTTTCCCAGATCGGCCATTTTGGCTGTCGGCCATTTTGAATTATGTGCTAAAATGCTGTATTTTTTGAACGCATGAACGAATTGTTACGAAACTCGGTATGGGTCATCAGTACGATGCCCTGAAGGAGCCTGAGAAGTTTCGAAACAGCGCCACCTAGTGGTGAATTGTTTTATTCAAACGCTTATAACTTTGGGTGTGGTACACTTATTTTCACGGGAGTCATATTTTTGAGGTCCTGAATCGTTGCCGAGTCCAACGATACCAAATATGTCAGGTTTCGTCTCACGGATGGCGTAGCGTAGCGATTTAGCGCGAAAAAAACACTTGGCGATATCTTCAAAACCGCTGTTCCGATCGAGACGAAACCACCGCCAGAAACACGGAATCATAGCTTGTTAACTAAATGCTAATGCCCAAATGCGAAAATATTGATAGTAAGGGGTAGTAAAATTCAAACAAAGTCATGTGTCAGTCATTTTTTATGTGTTTTTTCATATAAATGTTTATAACTCGGAAGTGAATTGAGATATTTGCACCAAAATTGACACACATATGTATGGGGTCACTCTGAGGACACATAAAAAAAATTGTGGGACTGAGCCTCTTGGTGGCGCTATAATAGAACAAAACGTGAAATTCCCATTGACTTCAATAGAGTTTTGTGAATTAAAATGCTATACTAAACAAATGCATTGGTGTAATATTACAAAACTCAGTGTGTGCCATAAGCAGCATGCCCTGAAGGTACTCAAAAGATTTTGAGACAGCGCCACCTGTTGGTCAAAAGTTATAATTAATTTCTGAGAACGCTAATAACTTTTGAATAAATTTGCCTATTGCAATGAAACTGATCTTAATAGATTCCTTCGGTTAAGCCGAAAACATAGATATCAGGTTTTCCATAATCAGACAAACGTCCTGTTCGCCATCTTTATTTCTTTGAAAAACCTTCTTTTTCGAACTCCTCCTAGACCGTTTGTCCGATTTTCACGAAAATTGAATCGTATCATCTCCAGACCGTGCCGACTAAAAGTTATGAATTGCACGATGATAGACAAAACCGTTTTCGTATACCACAGCATCAAAATGTAGGCATGCTGCCAAAATTACTATTTAGGCTTTATCTCTGCAATGCCTTCACATTTTGACACCAAACTTTGCATGTGTCATTGTCACCTCACTCTGACCACATCACATCTATTTCGTAACTGCGCCACCTATTGTTCGAAAGGGATAACCCATTAAATCAACTTATAAGTTAATGTTTATGTGATTTTCTTAGCCATTTGCCCAAAGTTCTCTCAAAATGCCCTTAATTGCTCCTTGCTGCAGTTGGTCTGCCACTCCTTGCCATTTTGGCATATGTTGCCGCTTCTTGCGCTTGGCCCCGGTAATGGCTGCTTGCAGCTATATTGGCATTTATGACTGTTCCCTTACCATCCTAGGTAAAAAAAAAAGATATGACTTACCTCAACCCCATCCCTAAACTTAACTGTCACTGGGGTTAATGGCATTTATGACTGGAGATTTGACTGCGTGTACAGACACGCGGAATGACGCGGGCGTTAATGGCGTAGACATATACGCATACACGTGGATACACGCGGATAGCTCAAAATGCGCAGAAATGACACGCCACCTGACTCGAAAGTGGCGTATATGTTTACGCAAAAGTCATGATGTCATGTTGCATTGACGTTGTACCCTTTCTGCCCAAATACTCAGAAGAGCTTTGGTATCTTCGAGAGACCAGTACAGGCGATTCTCCATTTCGAGCAGCGATTATTTTGCGCAATATAAAAAAGTGAAATGTGCATCTTGCTTCAGATCATAACGTTCCATTACACGATAAACTCCGCCTTTTACCTTGAAACGCGCCTAGCCCGAGCTGTCCCGCTTTGGCCCAAGGTATTCGACGGGCCAGAAATCCTGGACGTTGGCCCCGAGTAAGCCCCGATCAAACCCTGGAAGTGACAGTGGAAACGCGACTGGCGCTGGCAGGCACTAGCATGGCTCGGCTCTGGCCCGGCAGTGGAAACGCAGCTAATGAATGAATTAAGTACAATTCATCAATTAAAGCTGCAGTCCGTACTTTTACTTCTTTGTCGCCATCTCTGTTCGAAATCTGAAACTGCAGTTGTTTGCGGAATTATAAACTTTACAGGTTTTATACCAACATAAGAATTTTCACCAGAAAATGTCATATGAACAAATAACATCCACTTTTGTTCTGACCAACTAAGGGGAAAAAAAACATTGCAGTAAATCTCACTGATTAAAGCTTATCATATCACGTCAAACCGTGCAAATTATACTTTGTTGTCAAATTGTTGATGTTCAACATCAGCATTGCGTGACTACATGTATTGTCCTTCCGATATGTTTTCGCATGGGTCCAGTTGCACTCTGTTTTTTTCATTAGCCACTTCGAAGTCCAAAGTCTTTTGCATTTTACAACGGTTGAATCTGTTTTAATTATTTAAAGCGCTGTGAGAAAAGGCTATACATTTCCACCTCCAACATCCTCACACGCAATATAGCCTACTACCCGAGACTCCTTCTTTATGTGTACAAATGTGACGTAATGACGCAAATATGATGCTTGAATCTCCAGCAGACATCCACCAGTACTACTGGGATTAAAAACATTATTACAAGCTTACCGCTTTGAATCGAGCTACGGCAAGCAGAGAGTTTTGAACACTGGCTGGTTATGTACTTGCTCCAAAATTTATTTTGGATAATTTTTAACTCAAAAAAGTTATGGACTGCAGCTTAAAGAATAACATAAATTACTATAAATTATTATAGTACTTTTTATATTACAGGTATTTCAGTTTAAACAATGTATTATACTATTGTCACGATTCCTGTCTTGTGTTTTCCTTGTCTTGTGTGGACTTTAGTTATTTCCTGTTTTGTGCCATGTTATGTAGTCCTTTGTAGTTTTTCTTGTTGATTAGTTCCCCCAGGTGTTTCTGATTTGCCACGCCCCCTTGTTAGCTTAAACCTCTGTGCTTCAGTTGTTGGGTGTCGGTCGTTGTTTAAATGTTTGCTGTTTCTAAGTTCCTGTTCTGAGTTCCCGTTCTTGTTTTTTCCCTGGATTCCCTGTTTGTTTTGTTTTTATTAATAGTGCTTGCATTTGGATCCATTCTCCGCTTCATTCCTGCCTGCAGCGTAACAACTATAATCTATTACAGTAGGTTATTTTCAGATTTACAAGATTTTGATTAAAGGGCACCTATTATGCCCCTTTTTACAAGATGTAAGATTGGTCTCGGGTGTCCCCAGAATGTATTTGTGAAGTTTCAGGTCAAAATACCCCATAGTTAATTTATTATAACCATTTGAAAAAGTCATTTTGGGGCCTGTTTAAAAATGAGCTGTTTCAGGGGTATACCACCTTAAATACAAATGAGCTGCATATCCCCGCCCTGCCTTTGGATGAGGGCGTAACTTGGGTTATGGGGACATTCCATAAACATATGGATTTTTCTGAGGGGCATTTTGTCCCCGTAATGTAGAGTATACCTGAACCAAACACACACACACACGGTGAAAATGAGAACTAACAGGAGTGCTGCTGCTTAAGTGCTGCTCGCTCTCCCTGCGTCTGATTGAAACATAAATGATGGAGCTCTGTTGCTAAGAGACATAATCAAGATGAAATAGGCCAATTTATTCTATTACTGAAGTGCAGAGAAGAGAGAGACGACAGAATACAGAGGAACAGAGAGAAATACAGATGAAGCAAAAGAGATAAACAGACAGAACATTGTAAAATATATAGTTCACAAGCTCCGCGGTGATAAGGAGAGCATGCTGGGATTCATACACATTAGCGTTTGTGTACTATAGAGGCCTGTGACAGTGATGAATGCTGGGTAGAGAACAGGGATGGGGGGGCATTAAGACATTCACCAAAGAAGAAGATCGATGTGGAAGCAAAAGGATGGGCAGATCGTGAGTCTTCTCTCCTCTAATCCCCCAGGACACACACACACACACACACACACACACACAAAGAATGGCTCTCAGACTAAGTTTAAACGAGCACTGACTGTAATGATAGATTGGATTATTTCCTGTTCTGGCAGTTAAATTAGCCTAATGCATCTATGAGTGTCCCAGACCAATAGAAGCCCAGAACACATTAACACAATGAGAGAGGAGAGAAAGAAAATGCTATTGGATTATACAGATGCAGATTCAACAAGATTTTCACAATCTCTAAAGAAAATGTGAGTGGTGGCGACTTATGTGAAACTCGTCACTATGATAGGGTGTTCTCTGTGGTTGCTGTGAGGTTTCTAAAGTGATGTGAGTGTTTTTTATATTTGTTTGCTAGTATGTTGGTGGCTGCTCAGCAGCCAATGTCAAATGAGCCACCCCCAAATCTTTATGAACCTTTGGTATCTAAATATGGCCCATGTCCCTCCTCAAGTCTATGGCTTTTTCCGAAAGTAAAAACTCCATTCATTTTCTCCAGAGGGAAATTGACTTTTAACGATAACTTTAACGATCACCTATTGTGTGCTACAAGGTAGCAAGTCGATGATACTTGCAGTCAGCCCACGTTGTTTGAAATTATTTTTTTTTATTTTTGAATAAGTGTGTTGAAAATTGGAAATCTTGATGAAAAAAATACATTACCCATGTACAGAAAATTACACCAATCAGAGAGTCGAAAAAGCAAAACACATCAAAGAGCTCTTTAGCTCCACCTCCTCCCATATAACGCTTTGAATGGCACACTTCAGATGGGAGATTTGAATATATATGCAAAATTTGCAGTAAAATTAAAATATATTGTTTTTATATAAATAATTCAGAATATTAAATGAACAGTTTAATTTGATTATGCAGTTCCCAATGCTTCATGGGATTCTAGACCTTTCGACTCGCTAAAGCCATTCAGTACACAGTTTTTTACTTTAATATTTTTGTCCGATTTTCAAATACTTTTTGGCTTCAAATCAAAATTTGTAATGATGTGATTCATGTCGTAGCTGGTTGGCTTGGTTCATGACTTATAACGCTTTAAAAATACCTTTTTTTTAAACTTTTTCTACAACATTGATGGAAATGTCAATTTTTTCATTTTTTTAAAGCACAATTAACAAAGGATTGTTCAAACAATTATTTTAAAATTATTTTAAAGTGAACATATGTATTGGAAAATGCACTGTGTGTTAAGAAGAAGTGTGCTTTAAGTAAATATCCTTAAGTAGGCTTTTATTTAATTAATATCGTATTATCTGGAGAAATATCTTTATATATATATATATATATATATATATATAAATATATATATAACATTCAATACAATTTAAGGACACTTTTCAGCTTGCCTCGACACTTCACAAGGGATTAAGGTTGTATTCTACATCTCTATTATGTAGAACTACTATGATTTTTTTTTTTCATTTTAAATAGTTTGTAATGTTGCTGTTGGTGCATAAACATTTTCTGCAAAGTTGCAGCGCTGAAAGTTCAGTGTAAGCATAGATATATATATATATTAAAAGTTTGTCAGGAAGTTTGATGCCTACAGAAACAACTCGAATGGGACTACAACGGGTTTTAGACGTCACTAACCCATACATTTGCATCAACCCTCCCTCCGGAATATGCAAAAAAGGGCATGGACATATTTCTAGCATTTGTCCTTAGAAAAGTTACATTTTTGGAATAAGTTTTGAAATAACCGATCGTTTCGCATGATAAGACCCTTATTCATCGTCTGATATCGTTTAAAGACATTTGAAGCTGCATCTGAAACTGTTATTAACACTATCTTTTGGACCTTGAACCATCCGGTTCCCATTGAAGTCCATTATATGGAGAAAAATCCTGGAATGTTTTCATCAAAAACCTCAATTTCTTTTCGACTGAGGAAAGAAAGACATGGACATCTTGGATGACATGGGGGTGAGTAAATTATCAGCAAAAGTTTTTTCAAAAGTGAACTAATCCTTTAAGAGAGCAGGAAGCAACTGATAAGATGTGTTCATTCAACACCCTGCTGCTGCTGCTGTGTGTGTGTGTGTGTACACACGTGCGTGCGTACATGTGTGTGAGAAGAACTTGGTGCTCAGTCCTCAGTGCAAATGAATGCAGTCAAGTTCTCTATCAGACACCTGAAGCTTTCAGCACTGTCTGCCCAACAGTCGTGTGTGTGTTTAAATCATCGTACAGCTGTCGTCTGAAGCACTCTGAGCATCAATAATCCATCTGGGAAATACTTACATGCACCTACACTGAAAGTGACTGGTCAAAATTTCCCTTTATAGTAAATTAAGCCGTCTACGCTGTAAGTGCGTCAGTAGTTTTGTCTTATCACATCATTCAATTGCACGTGCCATACTTCCTCACACACCATACAATCACAGACATTCACATGGTTCTATATAAATCTTTTTCAGTTCACAACACTAGTACCACTAAACAACACACTCCTAGCACACTAGGAGGATAACACTTAAGACACTCGTGGTTTCCTCATGCAGTATAACAGCCATAAGCTATTTGATACTATAATAAATAAATACAGTAAATATTCATAAAAGTTAGCAAAAATATACATCAGATCAGAAACAAAACATCATTCTGACTTACGCATCATCAAGACACATGATCAATAAAAAATAAACATGAATGAACAAATTAAAAATATAGCGAATAAATACTCATTGACAATTTATCCACAGACTTACAGGTCAAAAGTTTGGAATAACTGAATAAATTATTTAAAATGAGATTAAAAATGAAAGTGTTTTGCTAACCAAGGCTTCATTTATTTATTCTATACAAACAGCCATTATCTGAAGTATTTAAAATAGCTTTATTTTTTTTAATTTATTTAATATATTTTAAAATGAAATGTATTCATGTGACAGCATTCTGATTTGATGCTCAAGAAACATTAAGTTTTAATAACATTTTAATTAATCAATATTTTTGTTTAAACTATGATACTCTGCCATTCAAAAAGTCTGGGGTAAGTATGAATTTTAAATAAAAAAAGAGCAAAGAAATAGATTAATTTCATCAAAATTCAAGTTCAAGTTTTCCACAAGAACCATTATAATAATTGAGCACAAAGTCAACATAATAATTTATGACCCGATCTTACGACTTTTGACCTGTAGAGTACTTTTTCTTTAAAAAAAAAAAAGATTTTTTTTCTCACCATTCCTTCAATGTACATTCCCAACCATGTTTCATTCATAAATGAATCACTCCAAATAGAGGACAATTAATTACATTTCAGAATTCACATCTTTCCCTGTAATTAATCATATATGTCCAGAATACTGCTGTATCCTCAGCCTGGAATTATGTGCCATGATAACACAGTATTATGTATGACAGAATGCTCACTGATATGACATGTGGTGTAATTACAGTTATTAGAGGTATAATAGTAGTGTATAATACTAAAAGCCCCTACTAAGAGACAAGCTCTACCCAGTTTCTCTTTTCTCCATAGCCGGGAGCATGTTTATCTGTCAAATATGAATTAGATAGTGGTTAAAAGACAAAACAAATTGAGTGTACAGTGCAGCATTTGCGTCATAGCAAGGACACAAAATTAGTTCTGGTGGAAGACAGCGTGCATCTAAAACCATCAGATGACTCATATGCCTCCCTCACTGAATTACCGGAACCCTGTATGAAAAAAAAAAAATGCAACACGAGAGTGGCGTGTGTGATTGTAACCAAATTTAGCACTCTATAGCAAGGCTGGCAAGGCTTTCTCCTGCTGTGTGAATGTAACCTCTGTCTGTCTGGACTGTCTTTTGGGGAGAGTGCGGTTGAACTCTCATCCAGTTTGTAGATGGCCAGTCTTAAATGCCACAGCTGCCCAACCATATAATCACAGCCATGAAATATGCAGATATATCACATTGAGCGTGAAAAATTCCCATAAAAAGGTAGTTTAATTAGAAAAATATGAGCAGCTCAGACTCACAGGTTTCTGGTTCACATTCATCACAGCCCAGACATCTCTCTTCTTAAAGGCCTACATACACATACTCCACACACTAAAACGTGACCATGCCAGTTGAAGTTTAGATCACAGACCATATTTAGTAGAGAGATCTGCCAGAGACAGGTACGTACAGATGCATTCAGAACACGACTGCCTACCTGCCTGTCAATCATCCATTGCTATACGGGTTTTAACTTTGACGGTTATATAGAAAATACAGGCTTCCGTTCACAGAACATCTACAGTGTGCTGTATGTAGGGATGGGACGATAACCGGTTTCACTATAAACCGTGATAAAATGTACTGACGGTTAGTATTATCGTTTAAAATTTAATTATCATTAAAACCGTGTTTGATTATCGCGATTTTAATAACTCACTGAATCCTGTCGGCCAGTCTGACGCAGGTGCGCAGCACGCAATATTTTTTTTAAAATTACTATTCGAGAAGGAATGGCGGAAGGCAGTGACCGTGCTCAGGAGATTTTTCAGCCTTTTAAGAGGACCAAATCTGAGGTGTGGTCATATTTTGGGTTTTACAAAAGTCCTGAGGGAAACTTGATCGAGGATGGTCACCTTGTCTGCCGAACAAAAAGTCACTACAAAAGAAACACTTCAAATCTGCCGAGTCGTCTTGTGTGATCATCACCCGAACGCAAGGCAAGTTAACTTTGACCTCAATACCAAAACTACGTCTGGGAAACAATTGGGCACGAAATGTTGTTTTGAGTTGAAACATTTTATGTCACTCACTTGAAATAGACGTCAAGCTTCCGCGAAGAAAAGTTCATAGCAAGTGGATTTGAGCCAAAGACGAACGAACAACTTCAAACAAGACTATTATTAAGAGTGATATTTTAAGGGATAGTAAAGTATCGATACATCACGTATTAAACCGATTTTATTTTAACCACATAATTACGGGGACATATTGAATTGATAATGAGATTAGCTAATGTTTTAAATGTTACCTGTTTATGAATTCATTTTGTAAAACAATTGTCCAGACAAGATATATCACACCAATATTATCAAACTATGTAAAAAATAAATCAACTCTGATTTCATTTTTGCAATACAATCAAAAACCGGAGACGCAAGACGGCAAGTTGTATTTGAATGAAACAAGAGCGCGCGTCCGTTGTGAATGTTATGGATGTGCGCTGTGTAATAATGCGTTGCTATTGACGACGGGCATTATAAAGAAGCAAATGCCATAGAATAGAATCTTGCTTAAAAAACTGCATAGAGAGACTTGTTTTATTTGTTGTTTGTTGATTTTCAATTATAAAATGAAATGAAATGTTTTCAGTGTGAGCATCAGTTCTTTTTGAGCACTTTCACAAATTTTTAACAAAAAACGCGATAATATTGATAATCACGATTATTTTGGACACTATAATCGTGATATGAAATTTTCAATTAGCTGTATGCAGTGACAGAAATAATTTGAATGAAAGAGCTTGCTAAAGAAATACATGTAAATAACTGTAGATCCGAGGCTAATTGGAAAAACCTGCCTATGGTGACATCTCTGCAGAACGATATAACGTTGCTTCTTGCACGTTTTGCAGCAATTGCAATACTTTAGTTGCCTGGCTAATGTCAGACCACGTCTCATTGAGAATGACACATGGTCTGGGAACCACATGTTCATTTTCTCGTATTTGAGGCGTGGTTTACGAATGAGCCATTTATTGGCTCTATCATATGCGCCTGTACGTAGCTCATAGCCAATCGTTTCAATTATACCACATGACGTATGTAGAGCGAAAGCAAAAAGAAATTAGACGAGGAAGAAGAAAGTCATTTATTTGCGTTCTAAACTACTTAGAACAATATCTAAGTCTGAATCGAAAAGTAACTTCGAGTCTGCTGCCATGTTTGATCCATAGGTAAAAACAAACTGCTTCAGTGTGTCGCATAGACCTCGTCATCGTCTTGCTGCTCCCTCCCCGTTCTGTGATTCGTCCCCTCGCTGAGGCGAAAATTTGGTCCATGGTATCCAGACTGCCTAGCAGCGTGAATAAAATCGCTCTGCGCAAAGGCAGTATGGGGAAACACAGGCTAAAGACCCGTACACACAGGGAGAAATATCAGCGCGCATTATTCGTCAGCGTTTTTCAACACGTTTTTTGTGTTCGCACTCAAGCAATTTTCGCTGATGATGAGCCGAGTGAACATGCAAATTCCTTCCATGACATTAGATGGCGCCCATTTGCTCTGCAATAACACAGTCTCATCCCAAAAAGTCATATAACTGACGTCTTGGGGCGTATTTTGACCATACGTCAATATCCGCCTTTTTAGGACCCCCTTAAACGTTGGTAGATGGCGATCCCGGGCCGTCATACAACTGACGCTTTACCTTTAACGTCAGTTAGGTGACGGGTTAGGTTTAGGGTTAGGTTTAGGTATGGGGTAGAGTTAGGATCCCATAACCTCATCTACCGACGTTTAAGGGGGCCCTAAAAAGGCGAATATTGACGTATGGTCAAAAGACGTCCCAAAACGTCTGTTATATGACGTCTTGGGATGAGACCGGGTTGTCTGCAATACCACTCCATAACAGTTCTCTTTTATCAAGATGTTTGTAGTCGCTGTTCCGTTTGTCATATAGTTCTTTATGTTCTAACACCAACGAGACCAGCAGCTCTACATTCATCTTGCCTTGAATCTTCCTCGTCTTATTTCTTCCTGGCATTGTAGACGGTGATGCTACTTGGCGTATATCTTCCTCTCCGTTACGTATGTGTGCTCGGCAAGACCGTTTTGTGTTTGAGCGCCCCCAAGTTGTGTTTTACTGTAACTTCAGAAGCTCCAAACACGTGAGCAAAAGCGGCAATCTCATTGGTCGGATAGTTTTTGACATGGTATGTCTCAAAAAAAAAAAAAAAAAAGGTGTTTTTTTTTTTTTAAATGATGCTTTTACGCGTGGCGTTTTCTGCGTCGGTGTGCGCACTCACATTGGCGCCCATTGTTAAACGTGAAATTCGTCCCGGTGTGAACAGGCCTTAATACTTTAGTGGCTGTATTTTATCCAAAGCAGGTGAACGTGAATCTGGTTCTTGTGAATCTGTTGTTTTTTGTACGTATAGCGGAAATTAGATGTCCGGTAAGTGTTCTATCATGCTTAAAAATAATATATCACCAACACTAAACCCTAGACATAACCAACAGAATTAATAAAAGCAAACATGAGGTAAAAATGAATTTGCTGAAGCAACCACACATTTTAGCTTGCTTCTACAAGTCTTTGAGCTCTTTTATCATGACTGTGTATCGCGGGACTCATACTCGAGTGCTCCACATCACAAGTGCAGTGCTATACCAGGTGAGCTACCAAGAAAGTTTACTATGTTAGAAAATCCATATTTGGACTGGTTGTGTGGTCCAAAGTTTTGCAAAAATAGAGGCACATTTTACATTGAGCCTACAGGATAGATAGGTAGATCATGTGATGCATTTGAGACCCATGTCTCCAATTAAATTGTAAAATGGACTATTACCTGAATACAGAAAGTCATATACATGGGATGGCATGAGGGTGAGTAAATGAGGAGAGCATTTTTGGGTTGAGTATTCCTTTAATAAGTGATGTTATTTGATGGCATATTCATGAAAATGACAGATCAGCCAGACAGAGTAGAATGGAAAAGCTCTGACATGATACAACTCCATATAAAAGTCTATGAGAGAATGAAACACAGACACATCCAGCTGACTGATCAGAAAACTGATCACACTAGAGCCGGGACTGCTAGACAATTGATTTATAACAGCAATATAGTAATATAGCATTCAGTCTGTGCTTTTAAGTTAAATACACTAGCCTACATCCCCATCTCATTAAATCTACAACGGTCTTTCTCACTGCTCCACACACTCACTACTGATGTTAATAATCTCTTTCTTCCAAGATCCTGTTTAGAAAGAAACAAGAAAATACCCAATGCCAATATCTGGAATGAGGCAGTAACAAATGAGATTGCATTTTAATAGTCTTAACTATGAATCGACCTCTGAATCATGCTAAATTAACAAACACCCTCACTTGCAGGAATAGTTCAGTCAAAAATAAAAATTACCCACAAGCCATCCTTTAGGTGTATATGACTTTCTTCCTTCAGCCGAACACAATCTAAAAATTATATTTAAAAATAACCTCCCAGTTTTGTAATGGCATTAAATAGTTTTTGAAGCTCCAAAAAGTGATAAAACTAATCCATACGACTCCAGGTTAATAAATGCCTTCTAAAGTGAAGCCTTCTTGTGTTTGTAAGAAAAACATCCATATTTAAAATGCTCACGTGGGTCACCTCTGACCCAACGTATGACTTAGGTATAGCATGAAATTAAGTAAGAACGGACAAACACGGAAACGCAAAGGAAAGAGAACAACGCTTGTCATGAATTAGAAGTCTAAAATGAGAAGTTTTAAAGAAAAATGGTGGAGGATTTCAGCCCATTCTCATCCCAAGGGATATCACATTCGACACTTTTGCCAAAGCGTAGACATCCAATGCACACGGCACCCTTTAGCGTCAATATGAGATGCAGATATATATGGGCTAGAAGGCGCCTCTTAGTGATCTAACCCTAACCCTACCCCAGACCTAAACCTACCATAACCGAAATGTGGTATATTGACGCTAAAGGTTGCCATGTGCGTTGGATGTCTACGCTTTGGCAAAAGCGTCGTATATGACGCCTTGAGAATGCGTTGAGGATTTCGATATAAGAGAATAGGAGCTACGTCTTACATCACCCATACGGCTGGTAGCCAGTGAGATGCTGAGTCCCCTTGCCATAGCTACTTCCTGCAAGCCTGTCGGTGGCTTGCTTCAGCCAATCAGAAGCTGACGCTGCTTTGTTTAGGGTAACCTTTATGGCTTCCGTGGTACGTCGTCACCTCAACACCAATCAAGAGTAGTTGCACATGTGCTTCAGACGCTCTTACGCATAGGCATTCCCCATCTCTGGGCACAGGGTCTCATTTACAGTTCAGGGAACCATGGTTACAGTCATAACCTGAGATGTTTTCCCCCCTAAAAAAGTGCATTGAGTCTCCTCATACATTTCAAAAGTGATCTAAATAATGTCTCAAACTGTGCTCAGATTTGCCAAGAAAACAAAGTCTGTAATACAAAAGTCAGAGATCTCAATGACCCTGTTTTCCACCTGGTACAGATGCATTTTTGGCGATCCAGTCACAAGTGTTCAACAAGCAGTTTAAATGCGCCTCCAGTGACCACTTATGCTTGGATTTCATTAAGTCATTCTAAAATCAAGTTTCTCCAAAATCAAATGCTCTATGAGCTGTGCTATCCACATTAATTTAATTGCCAATAATTGCCTCATTTGTGTCTATTTCTATTCCTCCTGAAGAATTGTATGCGAAACATTTGAGACAAAGTTAATTCCTAAATGAAACATAACTAAAACCTTCATTAATTCTCCTGAGGTATGAAAGAGCCACCGCTGAGCAATACAACTGACCTTTGAGATTTGCTCAGAAATATATGAAAGGGAATATGTGAACCACCACAGATAAGCACCATCCCCGTCTTTAATGCTTTATTTCTTGGAGCCATGGAGGTGGTTATTTCCATCCCATGGTCACTGAAATATATCATACACCACGCGCTGTATGGCTTGTCAGTTGTCACATTTGGCTTTATTAATGATAGGAGGAAAAGCAGGTGGGACTTGTGGCTCAGGAGTCATGTCTCAGCGACAGCTGCTACAGACAACCTTTGACCCTCCTTATATCCACTAGGGTCTATAGTTTCTCTGTGTTAGATGAACAGTGGTCTCCACATACCTCACTGTGATCAATGAAAGGTCACTTCATTTCTCTAAGGTTTCTAAAACACCCCAGACTTCAAAAAAATTATTTCCAGTAATCTAAAATAGTGCTTCATGAGATACCATACAAATGAACTAGGTTAATTAATGACAAAGCAAGTGTTCAGTAGTCGAGTAGCCAACGCAGTTATGTAGGGTGCAGTGTGGCGGATAACTAATAAGTTAATAGAACTAATAGAAGGTTAATGACAGAAAAGGAAATTAATATTCATTTTACATACTATTTAATCAAAATTCATTAAAACATGTTAAGTAGAAAATATACACTTAATCGGCCAAGCAGGCGCATGTTTATCAGCCAACGTTCCACGATGACAATAGTAAATGTTCACTTTACAGGCAAAAGATGGAACTAAATGAAAGTCTTTCAGAGATTTGAACATTTTAAAAAGAGTTTATGGGCTTTTTAAAGTAATATATTTGTAAGACAACTAGGGTTGGGTATCGAGAATCGAGTATCGATTGGAACCGAGACTAACTTTTCGTTTTTCCCGGAATCGTTCAAAAGTTAAAATTTCGATTCCTAGTTTCGATATTAACAGTCCGCCGAGCGGAAGAAGAAACCGCTGAACAACACCAACGAAGAAGCGTCTACCGGAAGTGTTGGCATAACCACACGAGTCGAACATGACCTTACGTCGGCGATTCAAAGTGTGGCTTCACTTTTCTAAAAATAACGAAATCTCGGCAAAATGCTAAATTTGTGACAAAAGGAGTATTTTTACAGAAGGAGTATTTCCTTCAGAAAGGCCGTTGGTTAGCAAGGTTAGCTAAACTTTTTTGACCCTGCCTCTTAAAAGAATCGGAATCGAGAATCGTTAGGAACCGGAATCGAAACAAGGAATCGGAATCGGAATCAGAATCGTTCAAATTCAAACGATACCCAACCCTAAAGACAACCATAGCCTGAGTCTCAAATTCAGCTTTAGCTCAACGATGCTAACTGCCTCAAAATGAATGGCCAAAAACACAAAACATTTAAACAGGTACAGCAAAATGCCTTAAATTCAAAACACACTCAGACCATTAAACCTTGAGCAGTGTAAATATGTGATTGCCCTTACAGGAACAGCCCTGAGCACAACCAATACTCAACATTTCTCAACAAGAAACATTTTACATATCTCCCCAAGGCAGCCATTTAAAGCAGTTACTGATCTGTTTATTTAAAATGCAATATCTCCTGTTCAACCAAGACATTAACTCAAAACATTTCAAAAGGTGAAGCAAACACAATATGAAACAAACCAAAACCATGTGTTGCACGTGTTGGGTGCTTATTCAGCTGCATTTGCGACTTCGGCCTCCCTGTCAAAACACACACACACACACACACACACAAATTCATTTTGCCAAGCTCTGGATTAAGGGGGCCATTTGAATTAAAGTCTTTTTGGCTTGTGTGTGTGTGTGTGTGTGTGTGTGTGTGTTCCTAACCTAGAGATATTTTAGGGACAAAATTGCTGATATATGTTCCTATGATTTACTTTTATAGATGTCCTTAAAGTGAAAACTGATTCTTTAGTGAAATTTGCCCATTTTTGATGTGTAAATGTATGCCATGTATTTAATGCAAACGTTTCTTTCCATGGCATACACCATAAAGCCAAAATCACCCACTTCTAATTAGCAGGTTTGGTTATTCCAGTACAAGGACATTGTAGAGAATTGTGCACTTTACTTTTGCAGCGTTTGGCTTTTCTATTCCAGCATGACAATAACCCTGTGTAAAATGTCCATTTAGAAATGATTTACAGTGTATGCCATGGAAAACATAATTGGCCTGAAAAAAAAAAAACACCTCTACACATTTGGGATGCAGTGAAACAGTGAGCCAGACCCCATCACCCAAAACCACTGCCTAACCATTCTAATGCTCTTGAATGGGAGCAACACCCAACAGTCGGTTCCAACATCTAGTTGAAAATCTTGGTAACACTTTACTATACGGGTGCACTAATGTGGATTAATTCATCCTTAACTAATGCACAGATAATCATGAGTTAATGTATAACTAATGAAGAACTAAACCATTAATTGATGATTACTGCATCAGCAACTAATAAAGAGTCAATATGATTAATAGATTAAGTAATACATGAATTGCTATTAATTCAATGTGTCATTGTGTATTAATTCCTTAATAACATATTTTCTTAACTAAAAGTGTAAATTAATGTGTTAATTATCACAATTAGTCAAAGCTATGCACTTCAACTTACAGTTGTCTGCTTTAATTAATCATAAGCTAATGATTTGCAAAGGTATCATTATGCTATGACTTTACTTGATGGGGCACATCATTATTAACTAGTCATTTAGTAATTGTAGTAATTTGCACATAAATTTGCACTAACAATGAGGTAATTAATCATGTATTAATGCATATTAGTGTACCTGTCATATTACCTGGAAGTTGAAATACAAGGCTTTGGCTCATTCTGGTAATTAACACTATTAGTTAAAAAAATGAGTTATTATGGAATTAATCCACAATTACATATTTAATTAATAACAATTCATGTATGAACTAATACATTAACCTTACAGACTCTTAATTAGTTCATAATGTGGTAATCATTAATGAATAGCTTAAATAATCATTAGTTACACATTAATTCAGTATTATCTGTGCATTAGTTAAGTATGAATTAATGCTTATTAGTGCACACGTATTGTAAAGTGTTACCAAAATCTTTCCAGATGAGTAAAAGCTGTTACAGAGAAGCAACTTCCCATAGTTTTGAAATTAAACAAATAAAAAATATGTATACATTCATAGTAATACCCTCTATAATTGCAGTGGATGCACTCACTCAATGTGTATAAACATGCAAAAGCCTAAGCAGCTGACACCTGAATTTACTCAATCTTTTCCAAGCCAGATTAAAAAAAAAAAAAAAACGTATAACAGTTTCAGCTGTTAACTTCCTCCCACGCTTGAACTTGACAGTGGCGCGTTTGAACGGTCTTGTGTCAGACGTGGACTCTTAAAAGGGTCTGCCGTCCAGCAGTGTGGCAGAGACACGCGTTGAGAGACTTCCTCTGTGTGTTGGGTATCAGCTGCTGAGGACAGCAGACAGAAACACACTCATATAACAGCCTTTCAGCTGCCACCAGGACACACAGAGAGACACTTGCAGCACAGTCCTTTAGCTGGCTAATGGGTATCAGAGCCTCCCCAAGGTTCAGCTAGGAAGAATAATTCAGAGACTTCAACACAGAGATCCACATATTTTTTTTAATTCCAAGAACATAAACCGTTTTAACAATGCAGAATCTACATTTACAACTCCAAAGTTTCTAAATAATTTCTCAAGTTCCTCATCGTGGCAACTTAAATATATCGATCCCTCAATTCAAATGGAATAAAAAACACCTTTCCTCTTCACCACAACCAAAATAAAAACCACACAAGTTCAGTTCTAGAGTAACACTTTGCTTCCCCCAACTCCACACTGTCTCAATTGTCCTGTGCCCTATATGGACAAATTTGTACTTAATCTACCCCTAAAAGAAGCATAATAGTACATTTTTGAAGTAAAATGTACTCTTAAGGTATTACTATGAACCTTTTAGGTACTAACCCAGACAGCAAACTGACATTGAATCAACGTGGAAACGACGTCTCTTATGATATTGAAACAACGTTGATTTTGCTCATCGAATTAACGTTGAACCAACGTCAGACGCGGCATTCTTCAAAGCTAAATGAAAATCGAAAATTGGTTTGCTTTCATAACGTTGAAACAACACGTTGATTTCAAGTTGATTTTCCGTTAGTTTTGAAAGAATGACGCGTCTGACGTTGGTTCAACGTTAATTCGATGAGCAAAACAATGTCAGATCAACGTTGTTTCGATGTCATATTTCCACGTTGATTCAATGTCAGTTTGCTATCTGGGAAAGGTACAAACCCAGACAGCAAACTGACATTGAATCAACGTGGAAACGACGTCTCTCATGATATTGAAACAACGTTGATTTTACTCATCGAATTAACGTTGAACCAACGTCAGACGCGGCATTCTACAAAGCTAAATGAAAATCGAAAATTGGTTTGCTTTCATAACGTTGAAACAACGCGTTGATTTTTTTTAAGTTGATTTTCCGTTAGTTTTGAAAGAATGACGCGTCTGACGTTGGTTCAACGTTAATTCGATGAGCAAAACAATGTCAGATCAACGTTGTTTCGATGTCATATTTCCACGTTGATTCAATGTCAGTTTGCTATCTGGGAAAGGTACAAACCCAGACAGCAAACTGACATTGAATCAACGTGGAAACGACGTCTCTCATGATATTGAAACAACGTTGATTTTACTCATCGAATTAACGTTGAACCAACGTCAGACGCGGCATTCTACAAAGCTAAATGAAAATCGAAAATTGGTTTGCTTTCATAACGTTGAAACAACGCGTTGATTTTTTTAAAGTTGATTTTCCGTTAGTTTTGAAAGAATGACGCGTCTGACGTTGGTTCAACGTTAATTCGATGAGCAAAACTATGTCAGATCAACGTTGTTTCGATGTCATATTTCCACGTTGATTCAATGTCAGTTTGCTATCTGGGAACATTTCCCGTTAAGGCAGATGTCTCCAACCCTGCTTCTAGAGAGTTACCATGCGCTCCAACACACCTTCTTGTAATTCACCTTTGGCTAAGCCCCGCCCTCCTTAGTTACTGTTGCTACATCCATCAAACTTCATCTGCGCTCTGCATGGCTTATGCTGTAACAGCTCTTCCTGCTGTAATGTTATCAAACTTTTATAAAGCAGCAAATAAATTGTCCTATAGAAGTAGGCAAAAGGGGCTGAAATATGCTTTCGAAGGCTATATTCAAGACATACAGCTGAAATGCAGGAAACAACAAGGCATCCAAAATAGAGGCAAAAGCATAACGTTACTGGTCACAGTCAAAAAATGAACCACCGCACATCCTACTAATCGAGACGGAGGCTGGGACTAACAATATCAGCGAGCAACACTGTTCATGCAAAGCTGGGTAGGTCTCTACTCACTTCCATAATCGTTATTACAAAGCAAACGGACTACACGAGTATAACGTTGTATTTATTAGCATTTATTAACGTTGTTATTATTAGCCTGAGCATGCTAGCTAGCGTATCAACAACCGGTATGAGAACCGAAATCATAACCTAAAACATTATAAACCGGTCTAAATAGTATAACTTCACACTCACAGTAAGGTTAGAAGTAAAAAAAAACATGTGCTTGTTGATCTTTGCGGGGTTTAGCTGACTGAGGACGTCCACACAGTTTAATCCAAAGACGACACTTGTCAGGATTTTACCTCGGTTTTGGGAAGGGAAAAAACCGACACCCCCCTCCCACCTCTCTGGGAAACGCGTATCTGTGTTACAAATGCCCGAGGCACAACGTTTAACCATATTTTCATAAAACTATGACGGTAATAGCCTGCCGAGACCAAAAATATGAGACACCTGTGTGGAAAGTCAATGGAGCGCTTTGAAAAAGTGTCGGACCTATGTGGGAGCTCGTTCTTGGCTGCGCTGTGATTGGTCAATCTACATTCTAGGGCGTGGCTTAGCCAAAGGTGAATTGACAAGTAACCCTAAAATCCTTGATTAGTTGGTTTAAATTGTGTTTGATTGGGGTTGGTCATGAACTTTCAAGGGTGGTAGCTATATCAAGATATTTTGAAGAACGATTGGAGCTTTGGCACCATTTACTTTTTTTTTTTTTTACTTTGGAAGTAAATGGTGCCAAACAACGGAAACCACATGTTCATTTTCAAGTATTTGAGGCGTGGTTTACGAATGCCCAGAGCCGTATTATTGGGTGCTACGAATGTCTATCAAATGCGTCTGTACGTCTATCACTGCATGAAAAGTGGGATTTTCGTCCCCGTAAACTGCCGGAAATCTCCCTAATTTTCGGCAGTTAACGACAATTTACAGACTGTGAACGTCGCGTTCCACTGTGCCACATATTGACGGAAACGAACCATGACGTATGCATGCAGCGCTCGCGGAGGTGCGAATGGCCCTAATTAGCATATGAATAGCAGCACTGCGCGCGCCTTGCCAGAGAATGGCTTGAATTTCCTCACTCAGTATTGGTTGAAATTCACTACATTTAAACAAGAAAATCACTCGTGATTGGTTGGCAGATCTGTTACTATTGGTCAGCCGACATAAAATTATAATAATAATAATCATATATATATATATATTCATATGATATGCTATTATGTTGTTTATTCATGTCATTGTTATCCTATGGACTAAATTATTATTACCATCAAGGGCATGAATTTATTGAGGAAAGGAACATTTGCCACATACTGTTTATTCAAAGAAATAGCTTTATTAGAACAAACACAAAACTATGTACACAGCATAGGAGAACATCTTTCAAAGCACAGAAAACATGTCCTCCACCCTCTGGAAACATGGGACAACATACATACATACAGCACTACAGTTATACAAATAAATCAATAATATATTGCATCTCTATTCAAAAATAAATTGCCCTGAATGGCATCAGAATTGGGCATCAGATATATCAAACACAATGTACAGTGGAGCCAGAATTATGAACGAATAATAAGGATGTAATTTAAAGGTATGGTTCACTTTGAAATAAATTTTTGATATGTTTTATCTTATCTCAAGGGCATCCAAGATGCAGGTGGTTTTGTTTCCACAGTATTTTCAATTTTGATATTTTTAGGTCAAACTGTTGTTGTCTGTCAGTCATATAATGCAGGTCTATGGTCACCACCTCAAAGAGCATGCACAAAGAAGACCAAATTAAACATGATTTAATGACTCATAAATTAAGTACACAATGATTGACTAAGACACGAAATGAGCGTTTTGGGAAAGAAAACAAACAGTATTTATATTGTATAAATGTGTGTGTGTGTGTGTATATATATATATTTAGATATACACAAAATGCAATACATCTTAATATGTTTAGCTCTTCACTGTAAAACTTCCGAAATCTGTGTAAACAATGAGTGACGTACCAGTGCAAGATCGCTTCTGGCGGTTTCCACCGCATGCGCAGATCATATATATATATACACACACACACTGTTCATTTTCTCACACAAACCGCTCGTCTCGTATCTTAAGCCATCAAGGTGTACTTACAGTTATGATTCATTAAATCATGTTTAATTTGTACTTCTCTGTGCATGCTCTTTTAAGAGATCCCCATAGACTTCCATTATATGACTGACTGATGCCCTTGACGTAAGCCAAAACATTTAAAAAAATAATTTCAAAGTGAACTATCCCTTTAAAACTCTTAATTCAAGTCCTGTAGGCTTGGCTCATCAGGGCGAAGTGAATTTAAGTCTTTGCGACGCGTGCTTGAGGTTCACCTTGATGTACATACACCTCAGTGGCTGTGGAACCGAATTTCATGACCCCTTCTGCAAAGTTGAAAAAGACAAATGATTTAGATGTATGCAAAGGCAATCTGCCCCAAGTCCCCACATTTGTAAGCAAAAATATGTTTCTTCTGCATCCACTACCTGGTTTCCTTCAGGCGATGGCGGATGTCGACCAGTAGTTTCAGGACCTTTTTCTGGAACACTGAAATAAACGAACACATTTGGTGAGGTTTACAATGCTCTAATTAGAATAACAAAGTTTGCTAGCTCACAAGAGAGAAGGTGTCTATTAAAAGTGTCTTCTCCACTGCCAATAGATCAACACTTACCACCAGGTTTCAGTCACTGCATCTATACCACAAAAAATGTGTTTTAAAAGTTATTATCAAATGATGAAACTGAACAGATTTATAAGATATTTAAAAACTTGGTCAAACATTTATAACTGAATATAACATGTTCCAGTTCTCTTTGGCGTTTTCACCACTGTCTCACGCTCAAAGTCATCTATAAACACAGACGTTAATCCAAATTAGTTTAGTTTTACTTTTTATTTGACTGGGGTCTGTTCAAAAGAAAAGAGGATGAGATCACAACACGTAACGTTACCTTATTTAGGTGTTTTTTCTCCCATCAGCGAAGGACACCTCACTCCTAACAGCCCCTGAGAGACAAAACAAATCACAAACATCTGAAGATTTCACTCATCACACAAAGTGATGCAATTTTACAAACAAGGATAGCCTACACTAGAGCATACAAGCACATTACGCGCTTTGTTTTAGGACCCTGGCACTTATTATTTTTTCATAATTTCTGACGATATTCAGAGTAAATGAGTTAGTTTGATTACTATCAAAGAATGGTAGCTAACTTGCAGCCAGATAACAACGTGCAACCCAACGTACAGTTTAGTGTCCCAAATTTGTTCAAATTGAAATGAAACAAAAAAAGAATTAAGAGCAGCAAGCTAACGCAAAACAAAAAACTGTTCCGTTAGGTTAACACCCTTGGACATTCGCGGCAGTAATCACAGCCGATTTGTGAAGTTTAAGACAAAAACGCTAAACTACCAAAAACTATAAGTAGACATGGACATAGAATTCACTAAGCTGGACGAACTTACCTTCAATTTAGAGGAAAAGATGGGTTCCCCAGCGATCATGACGGCGAAGCAGGCTGAATATCTGTGTAGTTACTTTCTGCTTAAAAAAACACGCCACATGCCTGGCACGTTGCCTCAGCCAATCAGAGTGGCTGACGTTACAGGTTGGATTATGACGATATGCTGCCTCAGCCAATCAGAGTTACGTTCACTGGTTTTTGACTCAGGTTGAAAGGCTGTCGTCGGCTGTCCTTTGACTTTTCTGCTGCTGTTAGTTCATTTTAAATTAGGAATAAGGTGGATATACCTAAATAGGCTACCATGAAATGTAAAAATACATATATGCATAAATAAATAACTTTATTAGGTTACTTAAATTAAATAAACCAGTCAAAAAATTGTAAAAAACAAAAACAAAAAACATCTGTTTATAACTGTGAATTAACATCAAAGATGTTATCATATATTTTGAAAACTGCTTCCGTAAATGTTATGATGAATCTTATAATTTTATTAGGAAAATTTCATATTTATAAGAGTAAAATGAATAATTCTAAACCTTGTTTGAAGTTTTTTTTTTTTTTTTGGTCTAATTTTTAGTTTTCAGTATATTCTGTCTCTCAAATGTATCGATAAAAATGTAGTGATACAATTGTATTTGCTAAAGAATATTGAAGCTAATTGAAGCTAATTTTCTTTCTTTAAATAGTACAAATTACTGGTTTCTAACTTTCTCTTAAATCATAATATTATACACAATAGAGATAGTCCCTTTCCTGTTTTTATTTCATTTGTTCAATTCTGTCCTATTTTTATTTGTTTCTTATTTATTGTGAAATTATTATTTGTTGATTGTTATCTTTTTGGATGTCATGTTATTGTTGTAATTGTTGTGCATTATGTGCAATGTTAAAAAAACAAAAAACAAAAAAAAAACACAGCAATTAGGTTATACTGAGCCTGATCTTGTCTTAGAATGAAGTTATACCTTTCAGAAAAATGTTACCTGGGGTGAAACTCCCCTACCCTTATTTGCATGTGTATAGCTCACAGCATTTTCATTTACATGTCAAAGCCTCCTCTAGATTTAGGAGAAGGGGGGACAATGGGGGGACAACTGCCAAGCAAGGCCCACGTCAATTTCCGGCAATTCACAGCAGTTTTGAGTGTTACCTGTAAATTGCCGTGTGCAGTCGTAAACCTGAACTTCCACGACAATCTACAGTGCCGCTTACTGACGAAAATCCCACTTTTCATGCAGTGTATCAAATGCGCCTGTGCTCCCTCCCCGTTCTGTGATTGGTTCCCTATTTCAGGGGAAAATTTGGTTCATGGTATCCAGACTGCCTAGCAGCGCGACTAAAATCTCGCTGCGGCAAGGCAGAATGTGGAAACCCAGGCTAGATAGGGGTGGTGATGGCGCAGTTGATAAGACACATGCCTTTGGTGTGAGAGACCCGGGTTCGAATCCTGTGAGACACCAATGTGTCCCTGAGCAAGGCACTTAACCCCTAGTTGCTCCAGAGGCGTGCGACCTCTGACATATATAGCAAAAGTCGCTTTGGATAAAAGTGTCAGCTAAATGAATAAATGTAAAATTTGAGTAAATGATGACAGAATTTTCATTTTTTGGTGGAGTATCCCTTTAAATATAGTCAAACAAATCACAGTAGAGAAAAGTTGGACCACTGCTGGTCTCAGGAGAGGAGACTAACGCCATTCAGCAGGAGCTCAAATCTTTATGATTAATGAGCTCGGGTATTCATTCTGTCTTTGTTTTAAAAGAGAGTGAGGCTGGATCCATCATTTAGCCTATGGCTAATTCACAGTTTACAACTGTCATACATAGTATGTGAGTACATTAATTAGAATTAGAGAGTGTGCTGGAAACATTACATTCCATTTATTGAATAGTATACTATTACCAGTGGGTTTTGGAAGTTGGCATTCGTGCTTGCTTTTGGGCTAATATAGCCCACAACATCTTGGAAGTATTTTTCAGTTGTTGAATAATAGTGAGAATAGCATTTTTTCGTTTTTTTTTTTTTTTTTTTTAATGAACCAAACAGTTTTTAATTATACATTGCAAAGTTATGTAAGGGTTAATGCCCGACGAGGTGTCCATTGTCAGGTTTTAATGGACGACGGCGAGGCGTAAACCGGCCGACGCGCAGCGGAGGACGGTTGCCTCCGCCGAAGTCCATTAAAACCTGACAATGGACACCTCGGAGGGCATTAACCCGCTTATACCATGGTCACTTGCCAAATAAAACATTAGTTTATATTTTAATTAGGCTAAATCTAGTTTTTACAAATAATAACTTGCCTTGCCTGCCTGACTGTTTATTTAGCAACCGGAGATATATATAGTCCGCTTAGCTCGTATCCCTTCAGGTTCACAAATGCATTTTTTTTTTTCATGAAACACAAAGGTAGGCATAGTTTTTTTTTTTTTTTATTACTCATAAAACAATTAATCAAACAACAATAAAAAAAAACAATTAGCTCTGATCTCCAGCGATTTGCGCTTAACGTTATAGAGGGCAATAAATTAATCAGATCAAAGAGAGGGTCATTTGCCTCAGGCTCCGCTTGAAACGCTGTAACGTTCAGCCTTCTCCTGCCTTGGTTGTCTGGACAGCTGCGTAAAACTCCCGCAGGGTCTCATTCAGGGGTGCGTTTCCCGAAAGCATCGTTATCCAACTATGGTCGCAAGTTACGTCGTAATTTTCTCCGTTTTATTTACATTTTTTCTTTCTTCAGCAGCATACCAGTCGTCAAAGTTGCCATATTCTCCATAAATGTTAAAAGAAATAGCACGAAGTCGCTCATTAATGTATTAGGCTATAATATCTAACGTTAGATGATAGAGCATGTGACTGCCTGTTGCTATGGTTACTCACAGCCGTTGTAGGCAGCGCATTTATTTATTAATTTCGAATGGTAAACAGGCAGTTTCACCAGAACTACTTTACTAGGTGTCCTCTATCACTTTTTAACGGACACCCTGCAGCCAATCAGAATCGAGTATTCACCCAGACCATGGTATAAACTGTACATATTAGCTTTATTATTGCTAGCTAGATGCTAAGCTTTTATACAAGCACAAACAGTTTTTGACAAAGAGATGTCCCAAAAAGCATTGTTACTCAACTATGGCCGCAAGTCGTTACCCAAATAGTTTAACAATTCAGAGTTTCTCGAAACATAGTTCCAATAAACATCTGCAAGTTACACAGCATTACAAATTATGGGGTTTGGAACTACAGCCCCCGGTCTGTGGTTAGTAACATAGTTTCTTAATAGTATGCCATTGTTAAGATCTCCAACAATGAACTATAATAGCTATGGTAGAAAAAGCAGTCACAGTACAGTATGTTTGTATGGCAAGCCTGGGACGGGACTTTCTGTTTTGTCTGGCCAATGGCAGACTGGGATAGTGTTCAAGAAATCTGATTTTACACACTAAACAAAACAAGAAAATGCAGTATTAACACATTATGACTAAATTTTATCATTACACAGGTGTTGACAACTCTCAAAGGTCTCTAAGCATCAATGATCAAATTTTGTAATTATTCCAGCAGACGAAACTGCTAAAGGTAATCCGGCCTGTCTAAATGAATTTGGTATTATATTTGCTAATTAGATTTCAATGCTTTTACCAAACCATCCGGGGATAAAAGAGTTTATGACAGAATAGGTTAGTGTTAAACCAGTGAGGTTTAGTGTTGCTCATTCACATCAATCTTCAATAATTTTCTCCATTTCCAGATGTCCTGATCTCTGAAGCTGAGGCGCATTTTCTGTAAATGAGAAAACAAATCGAATGCAGATGTCTGCCAGGCAGGTGAAAGAATTTCACTCTGTTTGAGGTCTTCAGGCTCTCTGGAGCTCAAAATGAGAATTCCATCGTTTCACCAGGAGCTAATTCAGAAACACGGCTACATTATTACTTTTATTACTCTCTTGTCCAGCCGTCCCTGTCTCTCGTGTTCAAGGCTTGAGAGCAGGCCAGGTCTAAAACATATGCCAAATAGGCTAATTTCATCATCAGAACCACTTGAAAGTGAAAAATGGAATTAGCAGTGCTCAGGGCTGAAGCGTAAATGAGAACATGCTCACCGAGGCTTATCCAGAGCATTAATCGCACACACAATACAAAACACTCAAGAATATCAGTGACATAGGCCCGTCAGGGGGTTCATGCATAATGCAAGTAATCTGAAATAGACTCTCTGCAATGCAAAACACAACCCGTTCACAATCTTTCTATAGACACATCACATCAGTTCTTCGCAGTATTTGCCTTTCTAATAGGAGTCCCTAAGGATTGTTTTCATGATGAAACATCCACTCTTTCCAAACCTTATCTTGCTGTCTGCTTGCATAGGTGGGTGCCTTCTAAAAGCCCCAGTGTACTCAAAGCGAAATCAAAGAAGTCATTTCAGGTGCGAAGTCATTTCGAAAAAAAAAAAATCTGGGCAAAACTACGTTTGTTCTAAGTTTGTGTTGGGAGTTTAAAACAGCCTGCCAAAACAAACATTCTGGAAAAGTTTGCTCTGATTGGTAAACACCTTTCAAACCAAGAGATTTGTTCAGAACTAATGAGGTTCATTTTCGTGTTACCCAGCACTTCTGAGCTTCATCAAGAACCAATAAGGTTCATTCTCGTGTCTCGCAGGACGTTTGAGCTTCAGCAAGAACCAATGAGGTTCATTCTTGTGTTACGCAACACGTTTGAGCTTCATCAAGAACCAATCAGGTTCATTCTTGTGTTACGCAACACGTTTGAGCTTCATCAAGAACCAATCAGGTTCATTCTCGTGTCTCGCAGGACGTTTGAGCTTCAGCAAGAACCAATGAGGTTCATTCTTGTGTTACGCAACACGTTTGAGCTTCATCAAGAACCAATCAGGTTCATTCTCGTGTCTCGCAGGACGTTTGAGCATCAGCAAGAACCAATGAGGTTCATTCTTGTGTTACTCAGCACGTTTGAGCTTCATCAAGAACCAATGAGGTTCATTCTTGTGTTACGCAATACGTTTGAGCTTCATCAAGAACCAATCAGGTTCATTCTCATGTCTCGCAGGACGTTTGAGCTTCAGCAAGAACCAATGAGATTCATTCTCGTGTTACACAGCACTTTGAGATTCAGCAAGAACCAATGAGGTTCATTCTCGTGTCTCGTTGCGCGCTTGAGCTTCAGCAAGATGTTTGTTCTTGTGCATCAAGCAGTTTCAGTTGAGCTTCTGTTTATGTTCACTGATTTATACGTGATTTATATGAGAATAAAATCCCAAATTAAATCTGTTCATGATATAAATCAATTAAGTCTCTTCCGAAAATTTGGACTAAACAACTCAATTCATATGGATTAGTTTAACTATCTCTTTATGAACTTTTTGAAGCGTCAAAGTGGTAGTTGCGTATATGGAGTGAACGACAGCTCTCAGATTTTATCAAAAAGATCTTCATGTGTATTCCGAAGATATAGAAAGTATTATGGGTTTGGAACGACACAAGGTTGAGTCATTAATGTCAGAATTTTGGGTTAACTATCCCTTTCATGTAGTTAAATTTGACTAAATGAAGGTATCTTAGAAGGTAGCATAATTATTCTGCCAACCTTTCGGGGCAGTTGTTGTGTTGGGAGGGCTATGATACTTTAAAATGCTGTCTTGGTAGGAAGCTCACCAGGTTTTGAAAGAATGCAACACTAGCATTTGGATGCTGAATGTTTGGGAGGCCTGTGGTAAGAGATTGAATGATTGTTTTACCTCCATGAGCTGGAGCATGGGCTATTTTTGGTAGCGTACACTCAGGCTTCACATAGCGAACATTTTTGGATAATTGCTTTAAAGTAAGAGACTTAATCCATTGTTTCCATGGCATTAATAGAGATTTCTTTCCTGCCATTACACTAAATGATACACAGCTGAGGAAAATAAATCAAATAAATCACATCTATTTCCAACAGCCAACCCTGCTCTATTACCACTGGGTGACAAACACACAATTCACCTCATGCTGTGCCACATATGTAGCTTTTTCAACACACACAAAGAAATGAGCATGGCAGATACAAAACATACAAGTCTTTTTGTCCCCGGGGTTGTCAAATCTCATTGGCAAGTATGTGTCGTAAGTAAAGGCAAGCCATCAATATCTAGCTCCTTTCTTTGGCGATGGATATAATTCCATTATTCCGTTCCACCCCCACTCACTCAGCTAATGCTGTGGCTGGAGTGATTACCTCAGTGCCTGTGGATGATGTCACAGAGAGCAGCGTGAGACAGCGGCCAATCCCTTACTGGGGTTCTAGATTTCGAGAATACAAAGAGCCAACAAAAACGCACCCAGTCCAGTTAAGGCTCACTAGGCTAGATATAATAAATGAAAGAGGAAATCCACAAACTATGCTATTAATAACATATCTAGTGTACTGCTGAGTGCAAGAGAGTTTTAGGGATTCGATGGTAATATAATCAGGAAGTGAAGGTGGTTCTCAGAGAATGGCTTTCACAGACATGATTAATGGAAAAAGGCTTTTGATTGCTGCATTTCTTTAATATATGACAATCAATTTATCTCACCAAATGTCATGAGTCATGGTTACAAACATTACAGTTATTCAGTTAAATAGATTTCTGAAGATGAGCATATAAATAAAAATAGATTTTCTTGAGGTCCTTAACAGCCTGGATAGCTATGCATACAGAATATAATAATATTCAAAATAATTAATATCAAATTAATATATTTTGAATAGGGCTGTCAAACGATTAATCGCGATTAGTCACATCCAAAATAAAAGTTTGTGTTTACATAATATACGTGGGTGCACAGTATATATATATATATATATATACACACCCACATGCATGTATATTTAAGAAAAAATATTATTTATATATAAAATGTTTATATTTATATATAATATAAATTATATATAAATCTATATACAGTACGTACTGTATATACGTACATGAAAATATATACAACCATGTGTGTATTTATATATAAAATTATTGTACAGTACACAGTGCATCCACATACATTATTTAAACACAAACTTTTATTTTGGATGCGATTAATCGTTTGACAGCCCTAATTTTGAAGAATATGGGAAACCAACATTTGATGGGCCCCACTGGCTGGCTTCAACTGTATACATATATATATATATATATATATATATATATATATAAATACCATGGAAGTCAACTACTTTTGTGTTCAACAGAGGAAAGAAATTCATACTGGTTTGGAGCAACTTGAGAGTTGCAACAGATGAGCCAGACTCCCTCACTACTCGGTCACAGCGAGTACCTTCATCTGAGGTGAATCACATAAGCACACATCTTGCATCCAGTCTTTATCTAGTCTCAAACTGAGCAACGGAAACTCTGCGATTATCACCAGAGTTTATCCAAGTCTTGTTCTCCAATAGTTTTCCTGTGTCAAGTGTCTCTCAGAGCTACCCGTTGTGCATCCGTTGTCCATCATCAACCTTGCTTCATCTCTGTCACCATGACCAGCTCAATGTCCACAATCTCCCATCAATCAAAGGATAGTATTATCTCTCTACATCCCCACTTTACCCTTATTCTTCTGTTGATTCACTGCAGCAATACAACTACCACTACAAAACTCACTTCTGTGATACTATGGTGTTTTGAATGATTACCAGAGCATTTCTGTGTGGTTGTTATAGTATTCCAAGGGGTTTTTAGCATGTTTAAATTCCAGGTGCCTCAGTGCATCTACAGAATTCATGTGAAGCTTAAGTGTTTAATATCTTAGAGTAATAGCACACCTCACCTCAATAAGCCTCAGGATATGGGGGTATCATGCACATCTGTAGCACAAACGTTGTGGGATGAGTTACACTCCAAAGTATAATACTTAAAAAACCCAGAACAATTGTATCTCAAATGGTAATGTTTGCTTTAGCAAACTCCACTAATGAGAGATTTGTGAAAACAAAGCCGAACTACACAAAATGTGCTTATATCATGACTTGAAGTTTTGCAATACTGTTGCAACCTATCATTTTGTCTTGATGTCTCAAAAAAGTGAAATCGGTGTAGAAGAGTTTATTTTCCACTACTAATGCAGTCTCCAACCATAAAAGTAATCATTTTAGAAGAGTTTAGTGCTGGAGGGAAAGCCATTAAACTCAGCTAGGTTGCAGAGGTTTTACTGAGAAAAATGCATTAAGTTCTGTTGAAGTGAGCAAACTTCTAAAAATACATTCCCTTGTTCTCCTGACAAAATAAATCTAATACAATTTTCTGTACTGTAAATGCACCATGCACACTGAAGATGAGAACCACCACAGCAATTCTTGTATTCTAGCATGTTCCAACATCCCAGTGTATGTATACTGGAAGAAAGAGTAATAGCGAATGTTACCGCACATCAAATTATCACCTAAAAAGAATGTCCTGAGAAAAAACTGTCTCTGTAAAGAGCAAAAAATGTATGTGACTGTGGGACATTATTGTTTACCCAATCAGACATGCTCTCTACAATTATGCATGGCAAGGCTTAGTCGAGTCCAGTGTAGCCTGTCCGCTCAAACACTCCTCACCATAATCAGTGACAGTATAGTCCACAATATATGTCAGATGACCCAAAACATTTTGACCAGTCACTAGTGAAGCCAATATCATTGATCATCTCCTAACAAGGCAAATTGTTAAGGCAAGGCGGCTGGGTTGGACACCTAAGACTCATTGATATACGAAGGCTATCCTATCTGGACCGAACCAACAGAAGGTCTACTGCGGGCCGGATCTGGGCCGACACTATTCTGCTGTCTGCTTTGTATCCTTATATGTCAATATTAGAAATTCACGTGAGCATTTCCGTTTCGCATAAAGGCTCATCCTGGCAGTACTTCACTGAAGGAGCGTCAAACAGACGGATCACAATAGAATATACAGTATGATAGAAAGGATCTGGGCTTGATGCCAAAAGGTTGTAAGATCAAAACTCTCAACAGAATTGTACTTTTGAGCAAGAAACATAACCTCAGATTACCTCATAATTAGAAAACATGTACAATCCAGATTCCTTCTGTTCTATAAGTTTGTCTTTTTTTTCTGCCAGTCAGGTCAAGGGCTGGTTAGCATGTAGCATATCTAGTAGATGCAGTAACTCATCTGGCCACAAACAACATATTTCTCCATTTGGGGCCATTTAAAAGTAGCTGTGTGTTCTGACAAATTAATTTTAAATGAATTAAAAGTATTGTACATTGTTACTTCATGATACCTAAAGTATTTACTAATGTTAAAGGGATAGTTCATCCAAGATGTAGGTGTCTTTGTTTCCACAGTATTTTCAATTTTGACATTTTTTGGTCAAACCGTTGTTGTCTATCAGTCATACACTGGAGGCTAAGGGGGTCCACCAAAAAGCATGCACAGAGAAGTCCAAATTAAACATGATTTAATGACTCGTAAATGTAAGTACACATTGATGGCCTAAGACACATTTTTTTGTGAGAAAACCAACAATATTTATATCGTTTTTACCTCGTGTAATCACAGTGACGTCCAAGTGATCTGAATCAGTTGTGCAATGTCCAACTGAACCGAACTGAATCAGTTCAATGTTGCGCCGGAAGTGATCGCTTGCGTGTGATGTCACTCAATATTTACACGGAGATTTTGGAAGTTTTACCTTTTACTAAACATATTTAGATATACCGAAATCGTCTTCCATTACGGTTTCCCGTATATCTAAATATGTTTCGTTAAAGGTAAAACTTCCGAGATCTCTGTATAAACACGTGGCGAGTGACGTGGGCGCGCAAGCGATCACTTCCGGCACATGCGCAGACCGAAGCGCCCGTGCAGTCAGATCATTTTGTCATGGCTATGATTACAAGAGGTAAAAACGATATAAATACTGTTTGTTTTCTCACACAAACCGCTCGTTTCGTGTCTTAGGCCATCAATGTGTACTTACATTTACGAGTCATTAAATCATGTTTAATTTTGACTTCTCTGTGTGTTCTTTTTGGTGGACCCCCTTAGGCTCCAGTGTATGACTGATAGACAACAACGGTTTGACTGAAAAATATCAAAATCGAAAATACTGTGAAAACAAAGACACCTACATCTTGGATGCCCTTGAGGTAAGCTAAAACATATCAAAAATTAATTTCAAAGTGAACTATCCCTTTAACAAATTGAACTTATTGTAAAATGTTGCCAGCTTTTATTGTAAAATGTAATTTAGCTGACAAACTCAAAAGGTTGATGTTTTGTGCTTTGCTGAACTATTGTGAGATTCTAATTGATGTAAACCGTGATTTGCCGTGATGCATACATGCCAGCTTTGCACATCAGACATCCATCTTGAAAAAAAAAAAAAAAAACCTTCTGGGACAAAAGCACAGGAATTTACAGTGTAATTCTTTCACGGATTTGCGTTTTCATTTGGGCAATGTATATGGTGGATAGCCTGGTTAAAACCAGACCATTCTCAGTTGTAACTGAGTTAGGGTCTGGCAAATCACCAATGGATGTTGCGGGTAAACCTAAAACCAATCAGAGTGATGAAGGAGATGACGTATGCAGAGCGGCGGAGAAACATCTCCAAGTGTTGTTCTTTGCTCGGTTTTTAACAAAAAGGAAACGTTCAAATCGCTTAAAAACAGACGCGATAGCTGATTCAAGCGAGTGATGTTCGACGGAGGCATCCATCTTTGTAATGTAGGCTACAAAATCTGCTTCAAAATCCCAGCGCTGTCATCATCGTGTAAAGCCCACCCCATCGTTTCTGATTGGTGCCGCGATTTCGACGGATTGGAAATCGGCTTGAATGAGCTCTTTGCCAGACTAACTTTCAGAGTAAATCTAAATTTGCCGGAAGTTGTCTGGGTTTTCTCAGGCTAGATGGGGGCACTATTACAGCGTCATGTAAGAAAATCTAAAGTAGGCTAAATTAAAAAAAAAGTTTCATGATTTGAATTTATACTGCATTCCAAACAGCATAAATTATGATTTTATAGAGCATTTGGAAAGGAAAACAATAAAATACGAGACAAACAAACAAACTTCATGCATCCACACCAATAGGTGTCACTATAGTCCAAGACCACTGAGACAAAGATGAGCCTGCGTAATATAAAACTTATTAAGTGCACCTTTAAAATCAATTAGCCAACTTTTCCTTTCTTCTGCTAATAAAAAAAAAACACAGTGGTACTGTGCGCACAATCTGTTTAGTCAATTGTGGCTCAATGATCTTTCTCGTTCCACGCACTCAGATCCACAGTGAGCATGCGGTGCGGTTGCCCTGGAGACGGCCACATATGAGAAAATGAGCTTTAATTGCTGGTGACATCTGTTTTTAAATACACTTTTAGAATCCAGACATATATTTCATGCATGCTAAAAACGCTTAAATGATAAAGGGCTGCTTGTTAAAACAGAATGGAGTTGAGAAATCCATCATTTCCCTTTAGTTAAGAAAGAGGAAAATTTAAATTGGCTGAGTGCTTGCCAACACTATGTAGGGCAGATGCAGTAAAATGCCAGAGATCACCACAATAAGACATGACTGGACTTGAATTGTTGTCAAAAATAGACTTGTTTCCATGTCATCTTAATACAAGTCAGCATTTCAGTACCTTTAGGTCCAAGATTAATGTCAAATGTCCAAACTTTTTCCAAACTAGGACACACATGTTTGTGTGTGCTTTATGAAATTAGTCCTGATATGTCTGGTAGTGCAGCTCTATCCAAAGCTCTCGGTTCCCTCGCCACATCCTTTTAAGATGCAAATTCCAACATGTCAGACACAGAAGGTTTTTAAATGCATTGCAGAAGCCAGTCTGAATGTTTGTTATGTGTGTATGCATTTCCACATATGCTGAATCACTTTGTAAACATCATCCTATGTACTTAATTGAACCTCTGTACATCTGTCGGGTTTTCAGGTTTTATGAGTTGCAATTTATTTTTATCCCTTGCCCAAGGCACAGCAAATGCATCGTGTTTAGAATTTCAAATAAGTAATATTAATAGTTTTCCAAGAGCAATGTGAATGCAATCAAACACCAAATTTCAAAATCTGTGGTTTCTAAGCACTGTGATGGATCACGGTAACCAGTTTGTCCTCCAAAAAACCATACTTAATACAGTTATTGTTACTATAATACAAATCTGGTAAATTGTAAGCTACCATGTGTAAGCAAGGTAACAGTTAAAGGGTTAGTTCACCCAACAATGAAAATTCTGTTCGTAATTACTCACACTCATGATGATACGTCAGAATGTGGGCTCACTATTGGCCAGCATCACACTCATGACCAGCGGCAGCCAATAGTGAGCCTATGTTCTAACGTAGTGCTGCGCTGTTACACTACATTAAAGGAGCTGTATGCAAGGTTGTGGCCAAAACTGGTACTGCAATCACTTTCAAATTAGGGTGTATCCCCGCCTTCCCCAATGACTCGAGGTTGCCAGATATGCTGCAGGTTCCAGCAGGAATGTAGGCTTCTACAAGAAGCTTCCAATGGCAAGTGACGAATCCTACACCGTGGGGGGGGGGGGGGGGGTTCTGTTAATTATTAATTTCGGGATTTGTAACAAAGTATTTCGGATTCATATCAAGGTTTTTGGGGTTTTGCAACGTTCAAATTTTTTAGCTGATTAAAGAATAGCTGAAAAAATCACTGAATAAAGTCGTTATTTTTGGGAAGTTTTTTTGCCGCACAAAAACGCTCTACCTTGTCTGTGGATATATATCGTTCATTCCAACACCGGTGCTTGATAAAAAGTGTTTTTTGATAAAAAGTGAACAAGATTGATGCATTTAACCTTAAAATGTACAACATTTTCCTGTGGGGGAGCATGCCCCCCAACCCCCCTAGAGGCAAAGAGGTCCACCCAAAAATAGTTTTACAAATTCCTATGGGAAAGAATGAACATTTATGAACTTTACTCCAGCATAGTTCAACAAAGTTCCTTTTAAGTCAGTAAAACTGTAAATGTCATATTAAAATGTCCTTGGACAAAACATACATTTGGCCTGCCTAAGAGGGGGCCTACAAGACATTGTGCCCAGGGGCCTCTGAACTCTTAATCCCATTTTGTACTTAATGTAAAAATATTTATTTTTTGTTATTTGGAGGTTGCATTAAAAATCCATTTGTTTAAAAGAGGCGCATGTCCACGTTTGATCAAGAAAAAAACACCACAGACACCTCTAACTATAACATTTAGGCAGAAACTAAATAGGAACCATGGCAAACTTTTGTAAGGGCACTGAATTAGTTCTAAGCCAACATCTAGAGTCACACGGATCAGGTTCTATGAAGCCCTGACATCTTCTTTGTCTTTCTCTCCATTCTTAAAGAGCCCCTATCATAGCATTTGAAATGTTCCTATTTTTGTTTTAGGAGTTCCCAAAAACAGTTTAATGTGCATGCAAGGATAAAAAACACTTTATTTGACTTATAATATGCATTTATTTTTAACTGATTTGCTCAACAACTCCCAAATGATTCGTTCGACGATTCATTTTCCCAAACACCTCCTTTGAGGGACGCGAATCTGCGGCGATTGGTCAAATGACCCAGTTAGTTGTTATTGGTAAACCATAGGCAGAGACTGTCGGCAACGAAACGCCATAACCAGGATTATAGCTTGTCAAGTGTTGAAAATTGTATAGTGTTTGAACAAACATGTCAAACAAAAAGTGCACTTTCCACACGGTCCCTTACTCGCGTCTCCGTCAAGAGCGAGCTTTCCCATTGCGGCGGCTTTTGAGGGGCAGTGCTTATTATATAGAGCGAAGTCATATTTGGCTAAGTCGTTTAGGAGGTAATTGCCATTTTTCAATGAATGTCTGGTGAACATCAAAAACAAAACTAACTTTACCTCGCTTAGAAGCTGCGCGGAGTGTACACAACACACAAAACACAATATAACTATATTGTGCATGCCACAGAAAACATAACAGCAAACATTATTAATATTACTTACAGATTGTGATTCGGAGGAGGACGAACCTGATCCACACACTGGATACTGAGCCCTCCTTCAGGAACAACCGGCTTGCGAATGATTCGTCATTAAAATGATGAGAACACAAGGTTCGGGCTATAGCGTTGCAAATATGAACTCCAACCACTGATTCTTCACATGCTCGTCCCTGGACAATGGAAACAAGTGGCTGAACTGTCTTTGCAATGTAGAACACAGCGTCTTCTCGACATGATTCGTTTCAGCTGAAGTATTTGAATGTGTTCTAAACGTCACTTCAAGTCTGCGCGCGCAGTTGTTGGGAGCGACCAATGACCTCTCTACGTCACGATGTAACATCTAACGACTCGTTTCAAAAACAATTCATTTCATAGACTCTGAGTCGACTCTCACTTTTGAAATAACTTTATATACGGTGAACTTTCAGATATAAATCTTTGCAGGATGTTTTCATTCCCTTAGAGCTATATTCCACACTACATGAACAGTCATTTTCAAAAATCCATGATAGGTGCTCTTTAAATGCTACAGTTAGTTCGTATGGCCGTCAGCCGTACGATTTACTGTGCCAAAGCTCCCGGTGAGTTCATTAATACACCAGCTGTGTTCCACTCCAGCACAATCCCAAAAAATACACACACTATTCACACATCTGAGTATGAAGTAAAGATTGGCTGGTCCATGGCAGTGACTCCATCCAAACTCAGATCATCGTCGATTACATGAGTGACAGCCAAAGTGCTCTTAGTGGAGCGAGAGCGTTTTCCACCAAACACCCTCATCATCCCAGAGTGCTGGTCATTTTCTTTGCTTCTTTGAGAAAGAGTGAAGCAGGAGTAAAACAGCATGTCACACAAGCCATCTCCAGCAGCCCATGTTCCACAAACACACACTTGTTTTTGGTAGGAAACCAGCTGCATGTCACTTATCTATAAGACTTTTTTCCCTCAGGATTTCAACAAGAGTGTCTCTCTCTCTCTCTCTCTCTCTCTCTCTCTCTCTCTCTCTCTCTCTCTCTCTCTCTCTCTCTCTCTCTCTCTTAGAATGGATAGATTTTCCAGATGTTCCCAGAAAGTAGAAATATATGAGTGTTTTGGCGGAGCTTTTCAATGGGGGAGGCCATTGCTCTCTCTCTATCCAGACATGAGGAGGGTGATATCATTAGAAACCATCTCAAACACATCTCAGTGTTTTATAACACCCTGAGAGAAAAGGCAGAGATTTACAACCCTCTCTACATCAGTCCACCTGCTCAGAGCCTTCATGTCTCATTTTGGACTTTCATAACAATACCTGCGCGATTCGTTGACGACTCCTGGGCTTTGGAAGCACTTCAAAAAAACTGCCTACTTACAAATCTAACCAACATGTACCTGTCAAGAACATAATATCAATATCAAATGTGTTTTGCAAATGCTTTAACAGTCTCTGTGAATATTCAATAATAAATAAATGAGCAGAATATGTGGACTATTTAGCCGATACTGCAGATTAACCAAATATTTTATATCATTTACTGAATTTCTTAAGAAGTGATGGAAAAAGTCTGTCATTTCGACAGATTACACTGAGAGTGATCTATTGTAATTTGAACCTGTAATTCTCACTGCTTTGCAGTTGGTGGCGATTGCACAATTTACAGCAGTTATCTATTATCAAGTCTTGTCTTTGATCTCAGTTCATGACATTTTTGTCTAGCCTGCTTTAGTCATTGCTATGGTGTTTATCAAACGACATCAAATACAAGAGAGACGAATACAAGATTCCACCACTAACAGCGGCACTCATGGGCATATGACCGAAATAGTAAATCTTATTAGTTAACCAGCGTTTTTCCCAGTACGGTGAAAAATACATTAGAACCCCTCTCATTACAAAAAAATAAAACAAAAAAATCTGTCGCATTGACAGGATATCAAGGTTAGTGTGGGTCAGACGCATTAAAAGTTAGATTTTAATTGACCTTTTGCAGGGAGTTTGATTGACAGGCGATCTGACCAATCAAAAACACCATTTTTGTCCGACAAAGCAGTCAGGAGAGTTAGTGAATTAACGCTGGAGGATTTGAACTTGATAAATACAGTATATGTTGGCTACTGAGGTCTTTCCGTGATTAAAGCAACATTCCTTATGTCCATTCATGTTTATTTGATGCTATAAATTAACAAAAAGGAGGAGATGATCGGTTCACAAGCAGCTATAAGTGATGGTCTACAGCGATCTGTCGGACACATTAAAGAGCCACAAAATAGTATTTATTGTTTAAATTTCTTAAAAATGACCAAATTTGAACGGCTAGACTGTTTCATCAAAAGTAAGGTGGAATGTCCTGTCAGTCAGGACGTTGTCAGTGTCCTCTCTGTTCAGCGATGTATTTTTCACTGCGTGAGAACATAAGAGTGGCGTGAGAGCGGCGTGGCTTGTCAGACATAGCAACAGTAACTAAAGGGGACGGGCCTTTGTGTACGGTCAATTGCACCACAATTTTGCACGAAAATATATCTTAGTGTTAAAAGGCATTGGAACTTGGGAAGTGTTTGAGTTCTAACATCCATGATGTGCATGAGATCCATGAATTGAAAGGAATTTGGAAAAACTCACTCCTGATAGCATGGTTTATCTGTTTTCTGGCATTTTATAAACACAGACCATTTATAGATTTAATGTGCTGCTGAACAGTGCCAAGAAATAGTGGTCCGCATCCACATAGATTCACACACCGTTAAGGTCATTGTTTATTCCTTCAGCTGAGTCGTCACTTTATTGGCCAATCAGAAAGAGAGACATGACCCCAGACAAAAACATACACTCTAAAAAATGCTGGGTTGTTTTAACCCAACTTTGGGTCAAATATGGACTAACCCAGCCGTTGGGTTAAATTTTTACATTACATTTTTAACCCAACATTTCGGGTTTGTCCATATTTGACCCAAAATTGGGTTAAAACAACCCAGCATTTTTTAGAGTGTACACAAACATGCAAACTCAACACATTTATGCCACAACGCCTCAAATTAAAACAATGCTCACACTGATACAAGAACAGCTAAATGTCAATTCAACACTTCATTAATCCTTTTTCAAAAGCAGACAAACACAATAAATTAGTTTGACTGTGAAAACCTCTTTTTGTTGATTTTGAAGTCCTATAGCTTTTTTAATATATACATATATATATATATATATATATATATATATATGAAGAGTTCAGATGCAAAAGCCTCTAAATGCCATTTGAAATTTTCTTCTTTAATGATAATTTTTATCAAACTTGTATATTTAAGTTCAGTAATTTCACTTAAATGGCAATTATAATTACCTATTAATTGTTATTTAAGTGAAATTACTGAACTTAAATATACAAGTTTGATAAAAATCATCATTAAAGAAGAAAATTTCAAATGGCATTTAGAGGCTTTTGCATCTGAACTCTTCATATATAAAGCAAGATGTGACCGAACATTGAAGTACAACATAGTGAAAAAGAAGTGTGGGTGATTGTGTTGAACTTGCACTTTAACAGTACTTTAAATCTTAAAAAGTATTAAAAATAAAATAAAAAAATAATACTTTGTTGATAATATAATATAAATGGGGAAAAGCCACTTAAGTCTACATAAAAAGGGTTCACCCTCTCAGCACTTAGTAATAATTTCAAATTAAAAGTTACTGTTGTTTGAAAGAGGTACACTTATTTCGTATATGTGTTGACGAACAAACTAAAGTACATGTAAAGTACTTGTTTATAATTTAACTGTACCATGTTAGTCAGTACTACATTGCAACTGCATCATTATGACAGCTTTATGACTAATTTAAATAATTAATGGCATACAAATGTTTTAATAGAAATGAAATTAAAGTATATTGTAGTTTATCTCAATGCCTGTCAAAACATTTGGCAGCAAACTTTTATAGCAATTTTTTTTAAGTAATTATAAACATTTGCATATAAGAATGAACTGGGTCAAAAAGCACTGTAAACTTCAGCTTACAGTATTTAATATACATTTATACATTTAATTTGCACTTAAGGATATTCTTTTAAAATATATTAATTCTATATAGGTACTCTTTTTAAAAGTATGCTAAAGACTTCTTTTTGACAGGCAGCCATTGATTTGAGCTCCATGATCGCAGACATCATCAAGCTTCATTTGTGTTTATATCCTTCTGTCCACTACCCACTCTCCCAATGAAATATAACGCTCTAAAAGCATTAGCCAAGCAGCTCTTCTTGCACCAAGCAGTCTGTTCGCCTTAGCTGGCTTACACTACACTTTCATCCGTGTGTGTGTGTGGGTGTGTGTGTGTTGCTGAACACAACAGTTTTCTCTCCTGCAGTGGTGAACTCTGGAAGACCAGAACAACATTTCACCTCAACAACAGATAATTTCACAACATTCCTGCTTTACAATCCCAATATGCAACATAAGAGAAAATGAATTTTCACATTTCTGAGGAAAACATCAGTGGCGCTTGTCTTTGTAAACTCCCGGCACAGTTGTGGCTGCTTGTCAGAGGTGGTCTGAGTGGTTTTAAAACCGGCAAGGAATGAAAATACTTCCTGCATACTTTCTAAATCCACGCTTCTGATATTATAATGAATGATGCATTTGAGCGGTGAACGTGATTTCACCAAGCACCACATGTTCCAGGATCAACATCTTCGTTGATCCTGGATCAACTTCCCAATCAACCAATCAGATTTGAGGGACATGTTTACAAGTTATGGGTAGGGTTAAGTTTAGGGGTTGGGTTTGGGTAAAGACTACATTTTGGGACAGGAATATGCAGCCCATTCTCATCCTTTAACCTCATCCTGGATTGCTATATGCAAAAACGGCGCTATACTACGCACATGGCACCCTTTATCGTTAATATAACACGCGAACCCAAGACGTTATAAATCCTTTAGCGTGAATATGACACGCACACCCTACCCCACACCTAAACTTAGCCCTCACAGCGCGTGTTATATTAACGATAACGGGTGCCATGTGCGTAGTATAGCGCCGTTTTGTCATATAGCGTTCTATATGACGTTAAAGGATGAGAATGCGTTGGAATATGGCAACAAAACATGGCAAAATCATGGTGACCACATTTGAGCATTTTATGTTTAAAGGAACTGTATAGAAATGTATTTCAAATAATCATAAAATGGCCCTGATATGTCACCAGACATTAAGAAATCATATTAATTTCAAATACTTATATCACTGACAACAGTAGTCCAGCCAGGATATTGTCATTTAAAAAGTGAAGTTGCAGCCCTCAACTGATGTTGATGACGTTGTCATGTGTTTCACCAATCACGGAGTCGGTAGTGTTGCAGCATCTGGGTTGCCAGGAGGGGGAGGGGCTATACCACTCTACAGTAATTTGAAAGTGATTGCAGTACCAGTTTTGGCCACAATCTTACGGCTCCTTTATTTTTTTTTTTAATTTAACAAAAATCTTAGTAAATATGTCATAACCTGATCTTCAATCTTTTACTCCACATCTTTCTTACAATCGACTGCAAGCATTGCAGTCCAATGGACAGAACTTAAGGCCCTATTTACAACTGGTATTAAAGGCAGGGTAGGTAGGAATTTTCTAAAAAAAAACTTTTTCCCAAATGTGTTTAAACTATCTATGTATACCAATACATAATTAAAATGTAAGTACTCTGAAAAAGGTGTCTGTAGTCCTCTCAGTGTTGCAATAAACACAGCTCATTATTTCCAACCAGGACGAAAGAAATGATTGGCTGGGCGACTGTCACTCTCCCTCGCTACCATGGCTACCAGCACTGCTGCGTTGAGCTGCCCACATGCGCGCACACGTTTCATCGAGGAGTGGAAGAGGTAAGGAAGCTAGGAAGAATCACAAATATGGCAGAGAAAGAGCAGTCGAAATTCTTAGTATTTGAAAAGGCTTTGACCAAAAAGTCCTTGGATAAACCAAGAAGTCAAAACAAGAATTTTTTTTTTTTTTGGAAAATTTCTACCTACCCTGCCTTTAAGATTTTGGTCGTGTTGGTCGATCGGATCACTCTAAGGTGTAAACAAGGTCTAAAACTTGAGCATGTTCAATTTCGACCACTTCCAGAGGTAGACGAAAACACATTCAATCTGGATTGTTTTTGTAGTGTAAACACTCACAAGGTCGAATGCATTCGAACAGCCAATAAAGACCGCCTTCTCTACCTCCCCCTACATTTTTTTTTGATCAAAATACAGAAGAAAAGATTGCTACTTACCCAGACAGCAAACTGACATTGAATCAACGTGGAAACGACGTCTCTCATGACATTGAAACAACGTTGATTTTGCTCATCGAATTAACGTTGAACCAACGTCAGACGCGGTATTCTTCAAAGCTAAATGAAAATCGAAAATTGGTTTGCTTTCATAACGTTGAAACAACGCGTTGATTTCAAGTTGATTTTCCGTTAGTTTTGAAAGAATGACGCGTCTGACGTTGGTTCAACGTTAGTTCGATGAGCAAAACAATGTCAGATCAACGTTGTTTCGATGTCATATTTCCACGTTGATTCAATGTCATTTTGCTATCTGGGTCATTTGCTTACCAATTAACTACTTACTAAATAAGTTTTTTTTTCATTCATGTTTCTCCCTTTAACAGGACAAAGTTGAATCTTTTATAGTTCAATTCCAAGTAGGGTTATATCTCAGCAAACACTGCTAATGACTGACTGCAAGAGGCTCTCTTGTTCTCTCTCTCTCTCTCTCTCTCTCTCTCTCTCACAGTTAAGAGAGAAGTAGATTAAATATGCATGAGCTTTCTCTGGTTCCCAGCATGAATCCACATGGAGCCTGTGGCCATGTGAGTGTGTGCGTCCATAGTACCCCCCAATGCACACCAACCCGTGGAAAACAATAAAGAAGGAATCATGTTCTTTCCACTGGAACTGTTTCAATAGGTGGTTTCATTTCCTCATTCTATCAAACCTGTGCACCCTTCAGAGAATCCTGGCAGATCCAAACACCCATTAGAAAGAAACATCTAAAATGCTATCTCTTTAACATCTCAATTGTTTCACTAGACCTAAAGATAAACGGAGAGAGAGACTTTAACTCAAGTCTACTGCTCCTCAGACTTGTCTCCTGAAAAAACAGACACTTGTGACCTCATGTGTTGTTGTGACCCTAGAATTTCAAAGGAGATCTGAAAAAAGTTTCAGAGGCTATTCTCAGATCGGATAGCTATCTGATTTATCAAAATGATTCCATTTACACCTGGTCACATAAATGTGTTTTTGCGAAACGTATATAAATACGATCTTCAATTCACGCACTATATGCAGATTTAATAAAGTGCACATCACCGAAAGCAACAGATATGAGCCACATTTTATTGATCATCGGCTGATTTCAAAATCAGCAAAGACAGCAATAATGGCTCGTTTCCACTGAGTGGTACGGTATGGTACAGTTCGGTTCAGTCACAGTGAAAGGGTTCTAAAAGGTGGAGCTAGACTCACTGCAGAACGGTGATTGGTGGACAGAGTATCGTCACTCGCGCGTGCTACAAGGCATTAGAAGCATACAGTTGAAATATAATTCTACTGTTATTGTGTCACGAAATGTAGTTTTAAGAGTTTTTCAGGCGAGAAAGTGTTTTTTTAAAGCTCAAATTTGTGGTTTATTTATAGATTTATGATAATTTGACTAAGATCCATTCCAAGCGATCACCGGACGCTCGCGCTCGTGTCCCCCGCCTGGAACAGCCTTTCCTCGGCTAGTCGTTCTGATGTTTGCCGCTGACTCGGATTTCTTTGTAGTGGTTAAACATGAGATATAGTCCGTCTTGTATAAACCTAACAGGTGATCTTTGGTCTCGTGAATCTATAATTCGTTCCCTGGCCAATCGTTTTGGCAGAAGGCTACGTGAAGGTTCATATCTTTGAGCGCTGAATTTGTATATTTGACTGACTGAATTGTTTCTTGATGTTATTTAAGCTTGTATATCTTTTTGTACTTTTTACTTATACTTTTATAATGGCTATTATCGATAAAACTGAAATTCAACAAAAAGATTAAACAAAATTAAACGAAAAGAGGCAGGGTTGTTTTATATTTAGTTTTGTTATAAATATAACGTTACATAGGCTACATGCAGTGAATATAATCAATAGGCTATGCGTTGCCTGAACCAAATTTGTGTGCTTTAGAATGTTTAAAATGTATTGAAATGAAATCGAAAAGAAGCAGAGTGGTGTTTCATAAAATTTTTCGTTTTATTGTTGCCTAAAATGAACATACAGACTTACAGAGATAACCGGAGTCGCATAGCCAGAGTGAGCTGAGTGCCGCGTTCAAAAATGCGCTGTTCCATAAACAGAATTACTGGACTCGCGTCCTCAGGATCATTCTCCTGAGTCGGACTTTGCATTGGCTTCTTGGAAACACCTGATGCCAGCGCTTGTTTCTAGTGACAAACATACCGAGAAGCAAGAACAAGATCTGCTGTCTGTCATCCATTGTTTACTATGTCGCTTTCTTCGCACGAAAATGACGTCGATCGCTTCTTTCCAGCATACCACGGCCACGCCTATCAAGTAAGGGTACTGTTGGCGGTGGAAACGCAAGCCTGATCATGGTGTACCCGACCCGTACTGTACTGTACCGTACCGTACCGTACCCCTCAGTGGAAACGAGCCATAAGAGAGAGCGGCAACAGCCCTGGTAAGATCATTTTTCTTTCCGTTTCTTTACTTTTAATGAAGATGGTAGTGTTAAGCATCTGCGACTTACTTTCACTTTGATTTGCGATAGATTGCGGCGTGATGGCTTGATAGATGCTCAGCTGCTCATCTGAGGACGGTGATGCGTGTCGCAGTAGCGTCGTCATATCTGACTAAAATAACATGACATATAGCCTATAACACGCTCTCACACGTTTATTTTTTAGCATTTTTGGGAGTAGTAAAATTTACATATGTGGTTTCAAGAACCAGATGCATTTACACGTCCAGTTTCGTCTGGAATGCGGCCCAGACCACCTCCTGAAGTGGTTTGAGCGATCGGATTCAAATCCATCTCAAATGCGTTTCGGAGGGCATTTACACCTGGTCTTTTCACGATCGGATAGCTATCTGATCACAGAAAACGCATTAAGTGGCCAGGTGTAAACAGGGCCTCAAAAATAAGCTCAGATGTGTCAACTATCAAAGTACATCTATTACAATTTGTAATTAAAAGTAAGAGATCTCGACAGGACTTTTTCAAATAAAATTTTGATTTATGTAAAATCCTCTTACGAGAACCTTGTAGTAAAAAGTGGGGAAAAAATAACGATCAGTCATGCAATTTCATGTGAAATGTGGATTATAGTGCGTTTCACACATCATTTGACTGCACAGATGTTTGAAGTACAACTGTGGCACTGTGCTCACATCTTAATGCTTCTTTTCAAGATCAATGGTGAGCAAATGAGAAGCAGCTTCAAAGTGTTGGGTGTCTCATTTCATTAATAACATAAATCATGAAAGTAAGATATGCTCTCAAACTTCTCTGAAAATAAAGTTTGATTGACCACATATTAATCGAAGCATCAAATCCAGCAGAAAAATCTAGAGCAGGTTTTCTAATGAAATGTAAAATACATCCAGATTTTTACAGACATGTCATAGGGGAACACAAATTTCTTAGCATTTGTAAGAAATGTTTGAAAAACATACTGTACAATGCAACAACAACCTTCTTTGATGTTGAACCAATGTATCAAATATTTTGTCGCACGGTGGCAGCCAAAACCAGCGTTTTACTAATATGATAAATGAAGTTGTACAATCAGAAGTATTGCTGATGATTGGTTTGATCATGTAAACTACATTCATAATCTACGTCTAATTCTATAACAGCAGACACATTAAAATAGAGGGCCCAACTAGACTTTCATATGTCATAAGGGAAGACAAGTCCCACTTATGAAACAAGTCCAGTTCAATTCTCCAGTTTTAATCTATATAGCGCTTTACACAATCTAGAAAGCAACACACTGATCTGAAAAAAACAAAAAAAACATGCAATGCAACTACAACCCTATACAGACAAAAGGTTTCTTGATAGGAACAGGGTCCGATTCATTGCAAAACATTGAAAATTCATCGATTCAATCACAAATCTCAAATGAGATCTCTTTAATTCATCAGTGAGATTGAGATTTAAAGGGCACCTATTATGCCCCTTTTTACAAGATGTAATATTGGTCTCTGGTGTCCCTAGAATGTATTTGTGAAGTTTCAGCTCAAAATACCCCACAGTTAATTTATTATAACCATTTGAAAATGTCATTTTGGGGCCTGCTTAAAAATGAGCTGTTTAGGAGGTATACAGCTTTAAATGCAAATGAGCTGCATATCCCCGCCCTGCCTTTGGATGAGGGCGTAACTTGATACCTATGGTAGTCGGTCTAAGCAGAAAGGCTAAGAGAGTGAGAGACGCGCTGTTTTGAATGTCATTCAGCGTACGTTTGAATCGGAATATATAAATAGTACGAAGAGACTCCGGCAGAATAAACACAAATGAGAATGGACCAGTACGTCTCGGTATGGTTATTTAATACATTTATGTACTTTAGCGTTGTAATCGCGTCCCCTTTGAAATGATGGGCATGTGCAACACACACACACACACATAAACACTAATGCTGGCGCAATTTTTTTGAAATTACATACACATACTGTGATAAAGTTTGCTACGTACAAGCGAAATTACATTTATGCGAGGGACCTGTGGCGTCATGTTTACTTGTCATACGGGTGCTTCTGTGGCAAATGTGAGGAGATGGCTAACATACAGAACAACAACATATATGCAGTTTTTAATACAATATCTTTAAATATATATAAACGTGTGGTTACACACTATACAAACAAGGTTTAAATTATATACACAGACATCCTACGACGACAACAACTTTAGACGCATTTGTTATTGAATTGGCTGACATTGACTGAAAAGACTATTTGCTCAAAAATCATAAAATACACTTACTGTTACTGGATGTGACGGTGGATCGCAAACAGTAGATGACGATCCACAGTTGAGGATTAACTTTTAAGCTACAACAACAGGATTAACCCACGAGTCCACGACAGAATACTTATGTTTTCAAGAGACATTACCGGCTGTCGTCGTTGAAACAATGGAGCAGGGGTTCTCAACTCCAGTCCTCGCGACCCACTGCTCTGCATATTGTGTATGTCTCCCTTACTTAACACACCTGATTCAGATCCTCAGCTCGTTAAGATAGACTCTACGGCTATCCTAACGAGCTGAGGATCTGAATCAGGTGTGTTAAATAAGGGAGACATACACAATATGCAGAGCAGTGGGTCGCGAGGACTGGAGTTGAGAACCCCTGCAATGGAGGATGGTGTGTACAGATCACCGAGGGCGGGGTCTAGGCCACAACCACACTGTCAATCAAACCCCTTTCTCACTTTCTACGTCACAAAGAGCTGAATCTCAGAACAGCTCGTTCTGAGACAGTGGATATGATTTATTGAGATTGTAAAAAAAACACTGGGTGGATTTTTATCATTATAGGGTGGTTTTGCTCACACACTACCAACACACATTTATGTTCAAACACCATGTAAAAGTGAATTTTCCATAATAGGTGCCCTTTAAATAAACGTGTGAATGGATTTATATTTTTCCCGGTCTGCCATAAGCATTCGCATATTCTCGTGCATTCTGGTCTTGTTGTGTGAGCATGCAAATTCGAGTTTGCTTGGGTCGTACGCTCTTCGGTTTTGTTTTGTAAAGAAACACTGCACCTGCGCACATACGCATTCTTTTGCTACAGTACACTCGAGCTGAAACTTGTCGTAAAGTTTCCTGTAGTGGCAAATTTTACGATCAAGTCAGGAAATACAAAACTTGGAGATAATGGGTAATTGTGAACCCAAACAGGGTATTATTAACAGAAATATGGAGCATGACAAGGCAAGTAATGCAGTTGATAAACAAGTGATAGCTGAATGATGGGATTATAACAGAGTCTTTGGCTGTATCCGAATTGCATACATCCCTACTATATAGTTGGTTAAAAGCAGTATTCACAGTACTCAAGAGAATGCAAAAAGTCCCCGGATGACCTACTACTTCCGGTGAGATTCTGAAGTGTGCATAAAATGGACACTTTACTATCCCTAAGGCCACGGGAAAGGATTTATGAATGGCAGTGAAGCTACGCAACTGAAACTGGTAGATCACATTATAATGACAACATGGTGAATGTAGTACATCTGGATTACATTCATACTACACTTTCATACTAAATATAACATACTTTTTTTTTTAAAACATGAAGTAATTACTCATATACTTATAAAAGTAATTAAGTGACATTATTATAACCAACCATTCAGAAACGTCCTGTTCGAGCCTTAATTGTCGAACTTTTTCGGGCCGCCATCTTGTTTCAGGTCTGGTTCAAACTGATACGCTTGGATAGATGTGTCCTCAGAGACTCCTGCTGCCATTCTTGTTCAAATATATACCCTCAACTGTTGTCAAGGCAACACTCCACCTGTGTTGGTCAAAATGCCTCAAAGAAAGGGGCGGAGTGAGAAAAGTTATCATTTAAAGACACATGCACTGAAACGGCGTGCTGAAAACAGAGCTGTTTTTGACCAGGTAAAATGAGTGTTTTCTTACTAATGAGAATTTTTAATAAAAGTTGATTACAAAATTTCCATTTAGACCCTAAAGATTCATATTAACTTGTACATTATATGACCCCTTTAAAATTATTTTTATTGGAAAGAAATTCTTCATGCCTTAAAATAGCTTAAATGTAACTCTACACCCTTGCTTCATTTAGTATATGTGGTTCTATATGCAAATGAGCCCTGCCTCTACTCACTCACTCCAGCTCAGAGATCCACTCATTGACAGTCACACGTTGATCTGATTGGTTACAAGGTAGTTTGTGACGAGCAATTTCTAACTGAGTTTTTGAGACTGTATTTGGTTCACTGCAGTTTTAAGGAAGCAATACTCAGCAGCAATAGTGTTGACTTGTGCATTTGCACAAGGTTTGTCTTAAAGCATGTTAAAAACCCCACATAGACATAGAGTATAACAACATTAAAATCTTGAGCTTCACCACAGGGGGACTTATTTATCATAAATGCAAAATAATCAACTGACTGATTAATTACATTATTTTTTCTTTATTAAATTAAATAAGAACTTATGAACATTTGCTTGTCTGTAAATGTTCTCATACATACATAATTTAGATGATGTCAGTATGTCAACATGGTATGTCAAAATGGCTATGCAAACATGAGTAATTGTAATTGTATAAAACATGCATACAAAGTCTCGTGAGATTATGTTGGCCTGTAGCATCACAGAATAGTGACTTTTTACCCAGAGTTAAGAAAACCTTTTATAAAGTGCATAATTCATATCTCAAGCTTTGCACAGTCACAGAAACCCTGTGTGTTGCAAACAGCCAATGCGAATTTGTGTCAAGAATTACTTTTGATTTTTTTGCTGATGCAAAACTGTGAGACAAGATGATTATTTTGTGCACAAATATGCAACTAAGAAATGTTAACCCAAGGTTTAGGATTACCAAGGGTTAACTATTTAAAATATGAAAAGCCCTTTAGGGTTAACCCAGGGTTAAGCATAATGTGAAAACTCATTATGGGCCCTATTTTAACGAATCGATCTGAAACGCAAGTGTCAAAGTGCAAAGCGCAAGTAACTTTGCTATTTTCCTGGCGGGATAAATGACTCTTGTGCCTAGCGCAAATCTAAAAGGGGTTGGTCTGAAGTAGCGTCATTATTCTTAGGTGTGGTTTGGGCGTAATGTGAAATAAACCAATCAGAGCACCATCTAACATACCCTTTTAAAGGCAGGTGCGCATGTTGCGCGCCAAGAGCGTTCACAGCCGATGAGACCGACGTTCTTGTCAGGGCAGTGAAAGACAGAGAAGGGACTTTGTATGGGTATGGTAGAACCCTTCCCACATCAGCGTCGGTTAAGCATAATATACATATGTTTTTTTGCCACTATTGGGCAAACAGGTCTGATCTTTCAGTACTACAATTAGCCTTAAAAAAATTGGGTAATTCGGTTTTTTCATCTTCATGTAAACCACAATGATTTCCCTCATGTGTTAATATTTTTCCTTGTTATAATGTATGATTTGCAAAAATAAAAAATACTGCATCTGTGTTGATGAGAGAATCAAAGTGTATGCACGTTGTGCACCCGCTACATTATGGCCAAGCATGCGTGCTTAAAATAGCATTATGAACAACGTGCCACTGACTTTAGACCAGTTTTTTTTCTGGTCAGTGGCGCAATTGTTTTCTGGAAGTGTAAAAGAGCACCAGGGAATGTTTGCGCCGAAACACGCCTCCTTTTTGCGCCGATCCGCCCAGGGAACGCAAGTTCATTCCCTAGTTTACCGACGTGCGTCTGTGGATGGAAAAGCCCGCTTTGCGCGCATGCAAAATAGGAATGAGACATGCGTTAGTGTATAAAGTCATTTGTGCCAGGTGCAAGATAGGGCCCTATGTGTTCTTGAGCCAATTATCATCAAATCAGAGTAGCCATAAAGTAATTTTTAGTCATTTTACTGAATCTCTAGTGAGTCCTTACAGGCGGCTGGCTTAAAATATTAAAATAGGAAAGAGTGTTTTACCATAAAAAAAATTTACACGCATCACCTTTTAAAGAAAGTCTGATTTATCATTAAGCCTGCAGGCAGTGAGAAATGCAGTTGAACTTTGCAGGCGTAATCTGCCATCGCACATCAAAAACAAACAGTAGCTGTTGGACTGGTGAATGGAGCAGCATCTTTATCAGTGGAGCGCAGATGCAGACTCATGGGTCTCCAGGGAATAGTTCCCTCAATCCATCTAAAAGCCTCATTCAAAGCAGAGGATCAACTAATGAGATCTGACTCCATTAGTCTGCAGTGCTAAGTGTCCGTCCATGCTTACGTAGCGCAGGAACAGACAGCGGAAATGGGGGATCCCTCTCACTAAAGCTCATCTCCCTCAACGTCATATCATGACTGTTTAATCCACTCAAATCTGTTCTCACTCGCGCTATAAACCCACCACCTCAAACCAGCCAATTAGCCATCTGCCACAACTGTGTGTGTGTGTGTGTGTGTGTGTGTGTAAGGGTTGGGGGTAACTTACTTTGAGTTAATGGAAAACTAAAAAAGATAAAACTGCCCAAGAAGTGACTTAAAATTGCCCAGGGACATTTTGGGCATCCCTAGTTGGAAAATGTGCGTGATTACTCAGCAATGTTTGTGATTTCATTGCTAGTTTGACGACAAATGTATCCCCAGAAGTGAGTTTGGGGACGCACTATTTGGAAAAAAAGGTTGGGGTTTTTTTGTTTTTTTTTGTTTTTCAGTACAAACTTTACTTGAGATGAAAATAATGTAAGACTTATTCACATAAGTCTTGTTTTCCTCTAAATGTATTAACATTTTGTGAGTTTTATGCTTAACCCTAAAACCGTATTCTGGACAAATGTGGGCAAAATAGTTTTGATTTATTTTAAAAAAATACTTCCCTTGATCTGAGCGGTACAAGACTTTTAAGTTTGCCTCCTAAACACAAACAATTTTTTTTTTTTTACTCAATTCTACAATGTTAAGTGGGCGAAAAAAAAAAAAAAACCCTCCTTAATCTTGTATTTGGGTCAAAAATGGGCACCCTTAGAAATGAATGGGGAAAAACTGCAATTTAGAGCATTCTAAAAATAAGACATCAGGTGACAGCAAATTCGCTTCATCTTTAGGTTTTAGCTCTAATTTACATACACAATATGGTACTTTTTTAAGTAAATTAATTCAAAAATACCCCCCCCCCCAAAAAAAAAACAAAACAAAAAAAAAAACCCATAAATGGATAGACAAAACTTTATCAGTGACATAACATTTATAATAAATAAAAATTAGGTTTACACCTGAGTCCTCTGTGTCCACATTTGTCCACAATTACAGGATTAAGGGCTATAAAGTGAATACGGTTTGAGGGCTAAAACAAAAAAAAAAAATCTGTCAGTGGGGTAAGAAAAATAAACTTAATTGAAAGGGAAAAGACGTTTATTTTTCGTACCCCACTGGCAGATATTTTTTCTCGTTTTATGCATAAACCCACTTTAATATGTTTTTCAGAAAACACAACTTAATATCTTGCGTCATTTCTTTCTCAAGTACATAGATATTTGTACTGGAGAAGAAAGGTCAACATTTTTGTAGTGTTTATATAAAAGTGTGTGTGTTTAAGCTACACAAAAGTGTGTATGAGAGAGCTGGAGAGGTAAAGACATTAAAGGGATGGAAAATGCAAACTTGAAAACCATAAGAAATGAAAGGCAAAAGAGGTGATGTGGCAGACAGACACACGCTAGCCGTCAGTGGAGTGTATTGTGTGAGCTGATGCTCGAGCATCATGCTCTATTGTTCTTCCTCACACTGGAGCCCGCAAGCAGGGCACAGACAGCGTGGTGGTGTGTGTGTGAGAGAGAGAGAGGGGGGGAAGGGGTGTGCACAAATGAACGCACAAACACACTCTTTGGCAGAAAGCCAAGGCTTTTTCCAGGACCGGCTGTGCATGTCTCTTGCTGTGTGTCAGTCTAATCAGTCTGAATCAGACTGTGTGCATTGTAAGATTTATCAGCAGTTTCCAGGCTTGTCTCACACACACATGAACTAGAATCACTCAATCAAAGCATACACTTGATTGATACACATCACAATCTGTTTCGTTTTCATGGACTTATAGTTTGTTTCTCAATATTTCCTGCTGTGTTCCTTCAATTGTCATGGTTTCTAGCTTGGGTTCATTTGTTGTCATGGTGACATCCACCTGTTCCTTGTTCAGTTTATTTGTTACATTGTTGTCCAGTAAGACAATGGCTGTGTCAGAAAACTGATAAACGCTACCTTCGGAGGAAAATCTTCAAGGTAGGAAGGCTTCAAGACCCGTCCAAATCCAATGTTAGCTTCACTGTCTCCTGAGATTCCTTCATCGGAATGATTTTGAAGGCATCATAGATGTAGGGGAGAGCGGGGCACAACGTAACACTTTTTGACTTTGCTACTTTAGGGTTTAGAGAATTTTTTTTCTTCCCCACATTAATTTACCACTTGTCTAGTGCAATTATGTGGTTATTTTATTTTATTATGTGGTTATTAAATAATGGCATTTTAATTATACTAATTTTTGATATTGACAAGAAATACACCGGAAAACACAGCTATTGTCACATGTCAGTCCTGTCTTTGTTATGCACATGAGTTTTTGTTATGTTGGGCCATGTGCTCTTGTCATTCTTTGATCCCTCCCCCTGGTTTTCTGATTATTCAGACTGATCTCATGAAATAGCGTGTCTATGACACGGCAATTCGTATTTCCATTTTTGGCGTGCTATCAAGACGCATAATCGCCTTTCAGCGTGTTTATGAACGCCGTTGACTTAATGTTATATAAATATATGACTTACCTCAACCCCGTCCCTAAACCTAACCATCACTGGGGTTAATGGCATTTATGACTGTTCCCTTACCATCCTAGGAAAGAAAAAGATATGACTTACCTCAACCCCATCCCTAAACTTAACCGTCACTGGGGTTAATGGCATTTATGACTGGAGATTTGACTGCGTGTACAGACACGCGGAATGACGCGGACGTTAATGGCGTAGACATATACGCATACACGCGGATACACGCGGATAGCTCAAAATGCGTAGAGATAACACGCCACCTGGCGTGAAAGCGTATATGTTTACGCAAAAGTCATGATGTCATGTTGGATTATTGGTTTATTTGCTCCACCTGTCTGTCTCGTTACCCTCCTTTGTTTGCCTGCCTATTTAGTCTTCCTGTACTGTCTTATGCTTGTTCGTTGTTTAATGTGTTTGTTTGGTACGTTGTTGCGTGAGATTCCCTGCCTGCCTTGCCCTGCCTTGTTGTTCTGGATTAAGTTGTATGATTGTAGTTTTCTTTTGTCGATTTGTTTATTTTTATGTTTTGGCTTTATTAAAATCACTTTTTACTCCGCACTTGAATCCACTGATTTATTCACGTTCCACCTATGACAGAATGAACGAGCCAAATGTGGATTCAGCGGAGTGAACTTTGTCCTGCTGAGAGGGAGAATGGGATTTCTCTTTTTAAATATTTCTCCCTGCGTGCCCAGAGGAATGAGGAGAGGAGGGCAGCTGAGTCTTCCTCACTGGTCTCTCCTAGAAGGGGATCATCGTCGTCGGAGCCGTCCAGCGTTGGGATTCCGTCTATGGTTGTGACCAACCTCGAGTCTGCACAGATCCGTTAAAAGGGACGGAGAAGGAGGAGACACGTCCCGTCTGCCCAGCGAGAGACTGCTCACGTCCCGTCTGCCCAGCAAGAGATCCCCTTTGGCGTGGCCGCCAAGTTTGTGACGGATATCTGGAGCGTCTGGCTCGGATCTTGGAAATGCCAGTCTCTGCTGTCCCTGAGCCGGAGGCAGAGCCAGTGCCTGTCCCTGAGCCGGAGGCAGTGCCTGTCCCTGCGCCGGAGGCAGAGCCAGTGCCTGTCCCTGAGCCGGAGGCTGAGCCAGTGCCAGTGCCTGTCCCTGAGCCGGAGGCTGAGCCAGTGCCAGTGCTTGTTCCCGAGCCGGAGGCAGAGCCAGTGCCTATTCCAGAGCTGGAGCTCATGTCGGTTCCAGACCCAGTGTTTGTGTCTGTGTTTGTGTCTGTCCTTGTGACTGTTTCCGAGCCGGTGGCGGTGACTGTTCCCGAGCCGGTGTCTGTTCCGAAGCTTGTGTCTATTCCTGAGCCGGTGTCTGTTCCCGAGCCGGTGTCGAGGGGTCTGCACCGCCCTGGCCACCCGAGGGGTCTTCACCGCCCTGGCCACCCGAAAGGTCTGCTCCGCCCTGGCCACCCGAGGGTCTGCACCGCCCTGGCCACCCGAGGGGTCTTCACCACCCTGGCAACCTGAAAGGTCTGCTTCGCCCTGGCCGCCCGAGGGGTCTGCACCGCCCTGGTCCCTTTTGCCTACTTCTATCGGACACTTTATTTGCTGCTTTATAAAAGTTTGATAACATTTCAGCAGGAAGAGCTGTTATAGCATAAGCCATGCAGAGCGCAGATAAAGTTTGACGGATGTAGCAACAGTAACTAAGGGGGGCGGGGCTTAGCCAAAGGTAAATTGTGTTGCTATTTTTGCCCTTGCATATTTTTGGCAACAGGACATTATGTCAATAACAGTATTATAAAAGTCACTGGCCAACTGGCGAGTACGCTTTATTTACTTGCCAAAGCCAATTTCCACTTCTCTCTTCTGACTGCACTGAGTGGAAACAGACCACGATCTGCCAAAACCAAAACCAGGACGGCACCATGAGTACAGCATCACGTTTGGAGGATCAAGGCTGATTCATGAATGCTTTAGGAACAAATCATATGGTAAGAGACTCCCAAAACACATTTAATATGTTGCTCGAGAGATACCATCTCTGCAATGCATCAGCTGTTTATGGTTCTTATTGCCCTGGACAAAAGTATTGAAGAAAAAGATAGTAGAATTATAGGGCTCATAATGATCTACATATCACACACTGCATCAATTACATCATGGAAATGATAAATCAGTGTAAACTGGAGAATCTACATTGTGTGTGTGTTTCCGTGTTTTGTGTGGAGATTCCATAGACAATGATTTTTTATGCTGCAAAATTTTATATTCTGCCCCCTTTACACTAACCCTACCCATAACCAAAAAAAAAATGTTTACATTTTTATATTTTCAAAAATGATTGCACAAGGCCAACATTTTCTGGCATTACTATCTTTGAGGGGACATTTGGTCCCCACAACATAGGGGTTTACCAGGATCACAAACACACATCAGTGAAAAGTTTAACAATGGTTGGTTGTCCATTATTGTCATTCATTCACAAATCTTCCCCATTATATTTACCAAAGATTTGCCAAAAAGATGTTTGTCATTAGTGGCAAAATGTTCATTGTTGCCAGAGGTTTTCAGCAAATTCGCAGTACTGGAAAAGAGCCGCAAACTTGCCAGACAAAGACCATGAATTTTGAAAGTTTTTGCAGGGGTCACTGTCTGCAGTAATGAATCAGATCATTTGTTCAGACAGTTTAGTCAATCAGTTTCCATAGTAATGACATAAGCATCAGAACACTGTCAAGAGACATAAGAGAGCGTGACATCTTGTTGTTGTGATGCTAAACTACAGAAGCAGTTTTTTTACTCACCCCCATGTCATCCAAGATGTCCATGTCTTTCTTTCTTCAGTCGAAAAGAAATTAAGGTTTTTGATGAAAACATTCCAGGATTTTCTCCATATAATGAACTTCAATAGGAACCAAATTGTTCAAGGTCCAAATGAGAATTTCAGTGCAGCTTCAAAGGGCTTTAAACAACACCAGACAATGAACAAGGGTCTTATCTAGCGAAACGATCGGCCATTTAAAAAAATTTTTTTTACATTTTATAAGCACAAATGCTCGCCTTGCTCTATGCTGTGATGAGCATTCATGACTCTCCTGTTCAAACCCCTTTAACTCGTTCTCGTTTTTTCGAGTCATGACTCGAAGGTTCCTAGATAAGACCCTTATTCATCGTCTGGTGTCGTTTAAAAAACTTTGAAGCTGCACTGAAACTCTCATTTGGACCTTAATCCGTTTGGTTCCCAATGAAGTCCATTATATGGAGAAAATCCTGGAACATTTTCATCAACTCAAGAAAGAAAGACGTGGACATCTTGGACGTGGACATGGGGGTGAGTAAATTATCAGCAAAAGTTTTTTTTTTTTTTTTTTTTTTTTTTTTTTAAGTGAACTACTCCTTTAATCACAATTTATAACGTAGTGAAAGCTACATGTGAGTGTACATGGGTGAACTGAAACAGACACTACTGCACTTTGTGTATGACGTTAAAGACATTTACTTGAAATTGGATCTAGACTGCTTGTTTATTTCCAAAATTCTGGAAATCCACTGTTAATCGGATTTCAAACCACATACAAATGTGGTTTGGATCGGGTTTGTATGATTTTTTTTTTCTTTCAGTTTCAGTTCAGACAACAAACAACTAAACGGATTTGACTTGTACTGTATGCCAAGAAATCAGATTGTTGCTGCCTACTAAACAAAGCCTTCAATAAACCCTGTCAAAAGCAGACACTTCCAAAGCAGATTTGCAAATAATCTTCAAAGCCGTACCAACCTCCACCCAATGTATTGATCAGATGACTGATTAAGTAATCAATTAACAACCACCTTAGAGAGGACAACAGAACTCAAATGCTTCACAAAAAAAACAAAGGTTGCGTTTCATTGATCTGGTGTTGTGGGCCAGTTCCACACAGTTTACTGTTTAATAAGCAGTGCAAAAGAGGTCTTCAGAAGGAAGTAACAGCTTATAACAGAAAGGATAACAAAGGATTAGGACAATCAACACAATTATTATAAGAGGAAAGTGGTTGTTCTCTCATTTTGTTCTCTCAAGAGCACTCTATCCACAGCAGTATGTAGTATGAAGGTTAATCCAACCGTAAATATACACATGCACTGAGTGAGCCATGTGGCCAAGGGTATAAAACCTCTTCAGATTGCTGAGTGTGGTGCTTGTGAATGGATTACTGTTCACTCAGCCACGTAACGTCTTTTCTCTATGAGGGAAAACACCCACTACAACTGGATATGGCAGAAGACAGAAGATTTATGGTCCTATTCACTCAGTCCCTGTCTTCCTCCATTATATCCTCCTGACTTTATGTTGGCCCCAGGGGCAGGGGCTGCCAGGATGTTTCAGTCTGTCCATTGATGACGGCCGATGGCCATGTTCTGCAGATGTCCTCACTTCCACTGGGTAAAACCACAGTAAAAAGACCCTAGCTACACCAGACCTACAAACATCTGCAAACCATTGGTACTGGAGATCTCAAAACCAATAATCTGCACAACTCAACAATGTATTTATGATCATGCCTAAAAATATCCTGCTTTCTTCTTTATTTGCTCTGAAGTTGTAGGTGAGAAGAAAGCCTCAGAATTGCTTATACATCGCCATGGAAGTCATTCAGCACCGATTCAGCTACAGACATGAAGGATATCAAAATCATGAAGCTTGTTGAGGAGTTTTGTTATTACTTAGTAATTGGACTTGAAAAATCCCATTAACATGCATATATTGATGGAGGGATCAGATTATAAAATCAATCTCATGGCAGTTTTACGTTTTGGTGAATTGGTGGTGAATTCATATGAATTTGTACATTTTGCGCATGATGTGCTTACACCCCAGTGATGGTTATGTTTAGAGGTTTACCTTATGCTAACTTTTTTTTTTTTTCAAAAAATCATGTTGTCGCACAATGAGTTCTCAGAATAAATGTGCAAGAATTGTAACTTTGGGGGTACAATGGCTTGTCACAGGGTCAGTGGACCCTAAAAGGTTCATAAGGTAAGAATTACTTAAAGGGTCGGTTCACCCAAAAATGAAAATTATGTCATTAATGAGTCACCCTCATTTCGTTCCAAGCCCGTAAGACCTCCGTTCATCTTCAGAACACAGTTTAAAATATTTTAGATTTAGTCGGATTTTGTATAAAATGTACAAAGATATCATTTTAAGGGTACTGCCCCAGTGACAACCCGTACCCCTAAAGGCCTGTTCACACTGGGACGAATTTTGCACGGGATATTCGCCGACGTTTAACGCCTCGTGACTAAACAAAGGGCGCCAATGGTAGTGTGCATACTGACGCAGAAAACGGCATGCGTAAAAGGGTAATTTAAAAAAAAAAAACCGCCTCAGTTTTGGGTTTTTTTTTTTGTTTTTTTTTGACGCGCCGTGTCAAAAACTATCCGACCAATGAGATTGCATTTGCTTACGTGTTTGGAGCTTCTGAAGTTACAGTAAAACACAACTTGGGGGCGCTCAAACACAAAACGGTGTGTGAACACACACTTCGGTGTGAACACAAAAAAAAACGCATTGAAAAACGCTGGCGAATAACGTGCGCCGATATTCGTCCCAGTGTGTATGGCCCTTAAAGCTACAATCTTTCCACATTTTTGTCTACGAAATCACCACCTTGTAAAAATAGTTTTGTTTCCTCATGAAAAACACACTTAACACCACACATCAACGTCCTGGCAACCACCAACAACACTCAAAACCACATAAGAATGAAGGAAATCTTTAGAAATCTCAACTGAAAAAACGCCTGAGGTGACATTTGTGCAAAATGATATTACGTTGTGTCTTGAAATAAGTCTTTAATAATCGATAATCTGCCTCTGAAATCGTTTTCTGTGATATTGCCCTTTTAATGTTCATTTCAGCTGGAAACTGCAGTGATTTGTATGTATTGGTATGTGTTTTCTGTTGTGAGTATTGCATAAATGTAGGCAGAGGCACATTTTTCCAATGTGTTGCTAGAATCTTCAGTTTGTTTATATTTCAGGATTTTTCTTTCAGTTGTTTGTAGGTTTACTCTGAGACATGGTTGTTAATTATCAGACTGTCTAAGATATGACCTTCCTTCAGATCGTGAACTGAGACATTGCACACACACTTCCTCCAAAGAAAAACTCACCTTGAACCTCACATTGATAAGACCGAAAGAAAGACAGCACAGCTGTGTGGTTGAGTTAACAAGATTGTAGCTACTAGTTTTTGTTTTGTGTTATGCCAGTTTGTGTGTGCGTATGAGAGAGTGAGCATAGTGTACCCACATCCTGACCTATAGCCCACTGTGTAAAGCAGCAGGGTTTATGCATCACTCCTCAATAGGGGTCTCACACCCTGGACAACTTACCGAAACATTAGCATTTCTTCCAGCCATTTCCTCTCTAAAACTCCAGAAGTGCTGGACATGACAGGTCTTGCCACTATGCTGACCCAGTGTACCCTTTTAAAATGTCAAAGGATGTTGTGAAATCATTGTTTACATATGACAACTGCACTCAACTCAACATACACAATCTAAATATTTATGTCCACTTTGCAAAGACAATAAGAACAACATAAATTGCATGGATGCATGTTACAAGGAATGTGTAAGTGGCTATAATTTTACAATTCCCAGACCCAAAATCAACTCCTGACTCCATGGCCTTAAACTTCCTAATTTAAAGACCAATAGCTTACAGAATAGGTTGATTTGTAAGCAATCAAAGCCTCCCTCAAACTCGGGTTAAACTTGCATTACACTTCTTGGTATATCTGACACTCACAAGTGCTTTTACACACAGATGAGACGTATATTAAGAGTGTTTGAAATTAGCCTCTTCCCAATCACTGTACCATGAGCCCAGCATGATGCCCAAGCATGAACATGACCATGATTTGACACTTAACAGTGTTGTATGACAACAAACCAGCCATTCTGTGTGCATAAGAACAAATGACCACAATCCTGATTAAGGCATGAGAAGTTATCCAGCAGTTGTATGGGGCTGTTCAGGAGATATGGAATGGGATGGGCTGGCTTTTCAGACTACACAACTAAAGCTCAGCGGAGCTGTCTGTCAAAGCAGGATAATGGCACTAATGCTCAGCATCACCCATCACACAAACCTAGACCTCAAGCATCTTAAACCATAATACCCTGATTTATCCCATTAGCCTTAATTTTTTTAAAAATTGAATCTCCTATTGAAGACTATCTCTTTCTCAATTCAGTTTCAAAACAAAAAAGTACAGTTCCAATCTGCACCAAAAATAGAAAAAAAAATAGCTATTACCCTAATAAAGTCTACATTAAAGCTAGTTTAAATTTGCAGTGCAAAGACATTAATAATGAATGAGCAATTGGGAAATTTAAAAAAGTAGCCTAGATATCGGTAACAGAAATAAACCTCATGAAGAAAAAATGGAAAGCGACACTATACGTGCGATATTAATTGTGATAATTAGCCAAATACAGGCTTATCTAAAAATCACAGTCTCTCCATCTCTCCTCTCATCGTACCTGTTTTGAAGAACGCATCCGTGTCTGAATCAGTGGGTCCGTCCTCCGCCGCTTCAGCAGGATTCATCTTTCCTCTCAGATCTCACAAATCAAAATAACGAGAAATATATCCAGGTTTAGCGTTCCATCATCTCTATATTTCTGTGTTTTGACTGCACAGCCCTCGATCAGAGCGACAAAGCGCAGCTCTGCATTGCCTTCTATTGTCTCCAGATGCGCCTCTCCTCCTGCGATCGCTCCTTTCGCTTCTTGTGAGTCGGTTCTTTTGAACCGGTTCGCCAATTGGACTGATCGATTCGTTCGCGAATTGGTCTGGACGGTTCTCGAGACTAGTTTCGGACTTGCCCGATTCGAAATGAGCCCTAGTGCCGGTGAACACAATCCTCAGTGATGGGTTTTCGGTTGATTTGATCAGTGGGGTTGGAAAGTAGGCTAAGAAACCAACCTGTATCCGAATCTGTGCAGGAAACATGTTGACATTATGTGACAAGGAGATTGGTTTAATATTTTATTGTAGACATGAGAGACATTTAAAAGATGTGCAAGATGGGCTAATTTATTTATGGAAAAGTAAACAAATAAGATAATGTTTGTCTTTATTTGTCTCAGTCGTATTTCCAACTTGCAAAGAAGGCTATGAAAGGAACACAACACATCAATACAATAGCCTACATGCCATTGGACTACATAGCCTACGAATAAATGTTACTTAAATAAATACGTTGCATATTGCCAAGTATGCCAACTTAATTAAATGTTTAAAGCTTTTTCAAATGTCAGGGTAGAGAACGGGTGTGACGTAAACGAACCGATGAATCGTTTTGGAATCGCCTCATTGAAATGAACTGTTCGAAAGAACCCTTTCGTGGAAATGAGTCGGACCAGCTCAACACAAAGCGGCGCGCAGAGTGCGTGCGTGTGTGTGTGTGTGTGTCAGAGGATGGAGAGCGCTATCCTGACAGTAAGGTGATGATGTCATGACTTCTGCATAATGTCATGGGCTTGGTCATTCTTTCCCTCTCTTATAAATATTTTCTTTAAAAAGTGAATGAGTTATTATAGAAATAAGCACGTTCATAAGATGCCCCCCGGAGCGCCATAGACTGTGTGGAGTGTAGGCTATTTTTTCTAACAATAGAGAATAAGTGTGTGTGTGTGTGTGTGTGTGTGTGTGGGGGGGGGGGGGGGGGATCACAGTCTATGGTGTGGATGCGTGTCTGTGTGTATGTGACCTCCCCCTGTGACATATCACGCCCCCATCACTCATCTTTAGGCTATTAGCCTACAGAATCCCAAAGCTGCAGATATAGCCTGTTTGCATAATACAGCAAATAGAAGGCACGTGTGCATGCATATTAGTAGCCTAAATTAAAGCTTGTCTTGTCCTTATAGGGAAATTATTATTTTTTATTTATTTAAATTTTTTTTTTTTTTTTTGTTATAAAGCAGTGGATGTTTTTTGAGAAATATTACACATTGCCAATGTGATATTCGGATGCATTATTTTATTTCGTACCCTGTGATTGGTTATGGGGTGAAAATCGAGGATGTACTGCCCTCTGGCGACTGCAGCACAATATCACAACTTAAAATATTTTCAGTAATGGACCCAGACTTCTGACAGGCAGAAATACATAATCATTGACATTGTGCACCTTGTGTTTTTATCTTATGTTATTTAAGGACATTTAGACTGGATAATGGATCAGTTTAAGGGACTTTTAGCTCTTTGTAGAACATTAAACACAATTCTAATAGCTAACACAGAGCTAATATTTGCTGTTTGCTACATCCACCAAACCTGTAATTAGAGTGGATATAAACCAAAAAAATTATCTTAATTTATTTTCATTTATGTCTCCCTTTATTGTTTCCCTGTCACTACGTAGTTCTTTTTTTTTCATTTATTGATCTATCATGCAAGACAAAGAGAATCAATAATACTTTCATTGGAAAACATTGGAAAAGCAACCACAAACACAAAATAGACAAAAGAAGAAATGAAACTCGTGGCATAAACATATGGAACAAAGGGAATCTAACAATCAGTGGTTAACCATGGTAACAAAGAACGTGAATGAGTAACCAATATGAAAAAGCCAATGGGAACATTGCAAACAGAGTGAACACTAAACCAAAACAGAGTGCAATCAACACTTATTGTAATTAAATACTAATTTGCATACAGTCATTACTCATGAATCCTGAAATAAAACTGTGTAAAAAATAAAATGTCACATTTCAAATCATTAAGCATACTTGTAATTTCACCCTTATTTATAGCAAATCATGCTTACTTCTATTTTTAATGGTTGTATAATTATGTCTCTAACACCTGAATTAAATTCATATAGGATATAGGGTACCCTTTTTTTTTTATCAGGACAGAAATGAGAACGCTGTTGTGATTCCAGTTCTTCCTGTTGCATGGACTCTTTTGGCAGTGTGTTGCATGTGGTGTGTGTGTGGTGTGCGGACTCTAAGTGGGCACAATACCAGCTTCCTTCGGCCACCCTACAGGCCCCTGTAACTCAAATATTCAGCAGATGGTTTAGCTATTGGCAGAATTACACAACTATGTCATACACTTGGAGGACTAGAGGCGAAATCTCTGACAAAAGACGGCAATGTTCAAATAAAAGGAAAATATGTGAGTGATATGCATGGTATTTTTAAAATAATATTTTCTGATGGTGGACTTCTGGGAAAGTTATAAGGATGAATTGAAAATTTTAGTGCTTACCTTACTTTACCACTTTGGTTTTCTTCTGCACATTTTTCCCCATTTTAAAACTTCAGTAAATGGGAACGCTGAAACGAGTGTTGACCCACATCTGTTCGCTGTGAGAGATGAGCGTTGCTGAACAGAAGCAATGACATGTTTATGGCCAGGTGTTGAGGAATGACCATACCAAATTGCTCCCTAGGTGAGTTTAGTGTTATAGGGAGAGACAGTCTGAGAGCAGTGAGCATGGAGAAGTGTTTCATCAGAAACATCTGTTCTCTTTTTCTCTCACTCTAATCTTGTCCATCACAGCAGTCTTACCCTAGTGTGTGTGAGAATGTGTAACACTGAGCACACAGCATGCTCTCTTTAGTGTTCACTATAATCACTACAAGTTACCCCACACACACAACCAAGGTAATAAGCGCTGGGACTGGAAGATAACTTCCGTATTTGACGCAAGGCTGCTCTTGAGTTTCTGGTTGGGGAGATTTAAAGAGGAGGAAAATGGCAGTATAAAGTTTACTCATTCATTTACATTCAATGATGTGCAAAGAATTGTCTGGATGTGCAGTACAGCGGTGCAGAGCAAACTTGAGAAAGGTTTCAGGTTTGATGTTTCTTCTTATCTCAATTATGAGGGTAAATTCAGCTAGCCTGAACTAGCAGGTTAATCGCGTTAGTAAATGTTTTCCATTTAATGTGTTCAAAATTTTGTCTGAAAGTGTCAGGTAAAAACATGGCCACAAACTGGTAGCTTAAAGTCAAACAGACTGTACTGTAGCTTAAAAGTGAAGTTCAAATTTCTTTAACTTTCAGTTCAAGTTTTTACTGATCCATACCTGTCAAGTTATGGATTTGAAAATAAGGGAAATTTTCCAGTGCCCACCGCGAGCAGTCCCACCACCCCAAACAAGCTCTACCCTTACATTTTAACCCTCAGGTGCTCTTCGGTCATTTCTGACCGAAAAATTTTCTGTTTTGAAATTTTTAAAATCACAGCTTCATCGGAATGTTACGAAACTTGGTGGCTTTTATGGCATTATGCATGTGAATACAAAAAAAAAAAAAAAAATTGAGGTCATTATCCGAGCATGCTAAGTGGTCGTAAAAAAAAATAGTCACACAAAAATAGTTGTGGTCTTCAGTCAAAAATGACCGATCCATACGAAATGAACGGGAAATTGACACAAAAAAAATTTCTCTGAATTATTGTACGTGCAATCTACATCAGCCACAATTCTAAAAAAAAAAAAAGTACACCGCAGGAAAGGGGTGACACTCTACAACATCTAGAGTGCAAAACAGACAAACCCAGCACACACACACACATGCACACACAAACACACTTTTATACACATACACACCAATAAATTTTGATTACAAAAAGTATGTTTTGAATTTTTAAAAATCACAGCTTCATTGGGGTTTTACAAAACTTGGTGACTTTTTTGGCATTATGTATGTGAACACACAACAAAATTGAGGTCATGATCTGAGCATGCTAAGTGGTCTTAAAAAAATAGTCACACTCAAAAATGACCCCCATAAGAAATGAATGGGAAATTGACAGAAACACAAAAATTCACAATTTTTTATTTATTTTTTTTTATTTTTTTACATTTTTTTAATAAAAAATCGTTTTTGAGTTTGTTTCAACTATATATTAAAATATGTAGATGTTAAAAATGTGTTCATAAACATCTGGGGAATTCTCCATAGAGAGCTGTACAGTGGTTACACCATGATTCTATGCTTTTTCTCTATACTGTAACCAGATGGTTCAAATTTTCTTCAAAAAATATTTTTTTTTTCTGAAGGCCTAGACTCTATATTAAACTAAAATACTGCATTAATATTTTTTTGAAAAAAATAATATAGGCCTATATACAGTATATATATATATATATATATATATATATATATATATATATTCCATGGAAAAAAATAGACCATAAATATTGCATAAATATTAAAAAATTCAATCAAATTGTCTCAAAATACTAAATTACAAAGAATAAATATTATAGAACAAAAATAAATTGCATTGGTTTTACTGGGATGGACGAAATTTAATTTTTAGGTGTCCGGTCACTTTTGTCCGGGAAGATAACAAGTGTGACTCCGAAACGAAGAGCGCCTGAGGGTTAAGACAGGTGTTATATAGCCTAAATGAAAACACACACACACACACACACACACACACACACACACACACACACACACACACACACACACACACACACATATAGTCCAGTCATTTTAAGCCAAAATGTGGGTCAACCTTGAAAAAATTGCAACAGAAGCAAACTCAACTGATGTTGTATCAGGGTTCTCAAGTTTAAGCAAAAGCTTGGAGTGAGATCACACGCGGTTAGGGGAGGAGCCATAATGAAGCCCCGCCCCACCCATCCCCGCCCCCAATTTTACCCATTGTTCATAATTAACCAGAACAAATTAAAATTATAACAATTAGTAAATCTGATAAATGACAGAGCAATTCATCACATCAAATACTCTTTAATGCAGTATTACAAATATAGCTAACCAAAAATATAACAAATTGCTCCAAACAGTTTCAAACAAATCTTTAAAAATTGCATTTTGATTTTTGAATGCGTCTTCTATCTAGACGAATGATTTATTGTGTGGTGGGACATTGAGAACAAATGGACAGATTAGAGTGCACCACCTCTTCCACTGTCTCCTCCTCTAATCTGGCAACCTTTTTAGGGGGCTTACCCTTTGGTGCCTAAAATGACAAAATATCTTTCTGCTTTTTTCCTGACATCTTTGAAAAATACAAATGCAACATTATGACAATGATTAAATATTACCCAGAGCAATCTGCTGTAATGCATCCTTAATGTAACTAGAAAGACTATTAATATTACAGTATAATATAATTTAAAATAAAATCAGTAAATCTTCATTCCTTTCCTACCCACTAACATTTCTCTTAAGCCCCTTTCCAGTGGCGTAACTTTGTTTTAAAAAGTGGGTGGGACATGTGTGTAAATGAATGAATCACGTGACACGTGAATAAAAACATAGATCCGACTTTACAACATCTCCAGTGGCAGTGGAAATAGCCTATAAAGAAAGTCCTGTAAAATTAAACGAATAAATTGACCTAATAATATGAATAAAAATTATATAAACAAAAATATACATAAAAGTTTTAAAAGTAAATTAACTATTAGGCCAGAATTTTGATAACTGATTTTTTGCGGAACGCGCACGATTAAAATTTAAATTGGCTTATTGTACGCACAAACTGCTATACAATTAAACGAATAAATGGGCCCAATAATATAAATAAAGATAAAAAAAGTGTATAAAACGTAAAGAAATAAAAGAATAAAGGCCTACATAAACATTTTAAAAGTAAATTTAAAAAGTAAATTAACTATTAGGCCAACATTTTGATAGCTAAACTTTTGCACAGCGCGCACAAATAAAATAAAATTATGCTTATATCAATTGTACCAAAAAAAAAAAAATGCTGTAAAATTAAACGAATCAATGAGCCTAAATATATATAAATAAAAATATACAGGCTATAGGCCTACTGTAGGCTACATCAACGTTTTAGTAAATGAACTATTAGGCCAAAATTCGTATAACTGAACTTTTGCGCAGAGTGCACATGGATTACAATTTAAATGGCTTATGTTGTCAAACCTTTTAAAAAAAGAGAGAAAGAAAGAAAGAAAGAAAACGAATTGCGTTCCTTATCTACAGTTCTTTTGAGTTCACCTTCAAGAACACAAGTTTGGACAATGTCTGAGGATTCAGACTCATGCTGTGGCTGCGGAGAAAACCCTCTCTGCCAGACTCGTGTTGTGAGGTGAGCGGAGCGAAATTGGAGCGGGAAATAGGGCGACGACGCTCCGTCCTTTTAAAAATGCCCCTCTGCGCTCTGTCCAAGATCCGCCCGCTCTCTCCCCGCTCTCTCCCGCTCCACTCTGCTCACATGCTCGATCTGCACCGGAACGAACAAATAGTCTCCGAAACGGATTGAAGCGCGCATGCATGTGAAGACTGTGCGTGAGTCACGAGATACACTGTAACCGCGCCACCGATCGCAGGCGGCAGAGCCGGCCCGAGCCTTTTGGGGGCCGCGTTAACCACGTTAACCGTGTTAACCATAACCTTTTAAATACTCGACCCAGTTCCATTGCTTAGCAACGGGAAGAAACTCCTGTAACTTCAGTGCCCAACCCGTATCACAACAAGACGTGAAATAATCACGTTGGTCCAATTTGGAAAACGTGTAGATGTCACGGTTTAGTTTAAACTCAGAACCATATATGGGGCTATACTGCCCTCTTGTGTCAAATTATATTTCTATATTTATTTTTCCAACAAATAAAACTAAACCCGCAATAGATGCAGTGGCTCAGTTGATAAAGCGTTGGGCTTTAATCAAGAAGTTCAATTCCCATTTGCGTTAAATGCTGTGATTATATCAAACAAAGTGGCCTAAACAATATATCTTCAACCCGGTTTTTTACAGTCTATGATCTACTTAAACGCAGGCAGACACAGCAACAGTTGTAACTTGTAGGCAGGTATATTGATCATTAAATCAGAGTTTTGTTATCTTGAATGATTAATTCAGTCATTTTCATTCATTCATTGATTTATGTCACTTGTTTAAGTAATCTAAAAAAAATAAAAAATAACCCCGATTAGGGGGCCCCCTGGTGGTCAGGGGGCCCTAAGCGGCCGCTTAGTTCGCTTATGCCTCGGGCCGGCTCTGGCAGGCGGCAAGGAGCACTTTGATCACTTGATTTAAAAAACAACGTATTTCAGGGCTAGATCGCTTCTTTTATTTTACAAACGAATGAAATGAATGGTCTGCCAGTTGGAGATGTTTTATTTAGGTCTACTGTTAGCTATCCGTGCCGGGAGAGCTTTTAAAAAGTGGTGGGGACAATATCGACCCTGGCAAAAAGTGGTGGGGACATGTCCCACCCGTCCCACCCGCAAATTACGCCCCTGCCCCTTTCACACAGCGAGTTGATCCCAGGAAATTGCCGGGAAATTGCCAGAACGCCTTCTGTGTGAACGCAAACACGACCTGGGATTGTTTCTGGGATTGATGCCGGGTTGGGGACCTAGTAACATTGCCGTAATCAGTCCCGGAACGCGCGCTGTGTGAACAAAAGCCAGGACCAATGCCGTAAAGGGTGTGTCATAGTGATGATGCTTGTGCCATCGCGTGACTCTGTTGCTCTTAGAAGAAAGTTTGTGTTCGTCATCAACAAAGAAAGGACGAACAAATACCTGCAAACCGGAGCGAAGCAGAGACCAGGAGCTCCTCACTATCCGTATTCCGTAGCTGAGATCGTTCACCAGCTTTGTGGAACGGTATGCGCGTGTACATGTTTTCGACGCATCCGTTACGTCTCATCCTGACGTCATGGTGTCTTCCCGGGATTTTTACAGGTTGTGTGTGAACGCACTCACAGATCCCGGCAAATCACTTGCAGTGTGAATGAACCGAAATCAAAATATCCCGGGACAAATGCTGGGTCAAATTATCCGTGTATTTTCTGGAATCTCTGTGTGAAAGGGGCTTTACTCTCTCTTCTCATCTGTTGTTTTCTCCAAAATAAAAGCTCAAGGGTTTATTTCTTGCAAGTGAAGAAATTAGGACAAAACTATTGTAATTTTCCTATACAATAGTGTAAGTAAAATATACTTTTGAAATATTCATTTTCATTTATACAGCAGCCTACATTTATAGACTAGGCCTATATGGATTTTACGTAATAGGAATAATTATATAAATCATTATTACATTATTATAATAATCGTTTGGCATCCTAAAAGAGACTTTATATCATAGACTTTATATCATAACTAAAAAGATGTTTGATCCCTCTTTAATGTACAGGTACAAGTCGAGGCTTTTGCTTTGTTGAATGTCACAGTTCATGATTTGAAGCCGGTTAAAACTCTTAATTTTGAGCTCTCAAAGTGCACCAGATTGATGCATTTAACCTTAAAATGTACAAAATTTTCTTACGGGGGAGCATGCCCCCGAACCCCCCTAGAAGGACAGAGGTCTCTGTTTTTTAATCAGTAAAACTGTTAGCCTAATGCCAAATTAAAATTGGACAAACTATACATTGTGCCCTACAAGATCTTGTGACTCCCCCCCCCCCCCCCCCCAAAAAAAAAAAAATTCACTCCAAGCAAAACTCAAAAGTTGGCAACCCTGGGGATGGCGTAATTTTTGAAGATGTACACCAGTTAAATTGTATACAACATATTAACTGATGACCATGTTTTCTGTCAGCATTGCACTATTACTAACTCTACTATAGTGGGGTAGGTTGCAACCGCACTCTCGATCTTTGAAATCGATTAATGCACTTTAGTGAGAAATGGTAGATTTCTAAGCCACTTTGAATTGAAGCAGATTAATGTGTGAATATTATAAAGTTTGAGACTCACTGCAAAACTCGTGACTCGTGACAAACTATTACAGCACTTCCTGGTCTCCCCTAATGATCCTCTTGAATCCTCTTCTGTAGTGTCCGGTCAGTGTCCGGCTACGCTGACTGTCGTGCCGTCCCGTCGAGGATGCACTTCTGATCGAGACTGCTCTGGAGGACACAAATGCTGTCAATTTCACTGTGGGCGCTCGTGTGTGCCGCCTGTTTTCAGTGAGTTTTAATTAATGGATGCTATACGTCTTCCAAAAAAAAAAAAAAACAGATTTTTTTTTCTCTCAAATCGCTAGTAGGTTTCACAAATAATTGCAAAGAAACCTAGATTACAGACTGAATATTCCGGTAAATCCTCCTACAGTCATCTTATGATGACTTTTTTTTTTTCATACAGTGAATGAAACATTCAGTATTCAGTTCTGTGGCTTCTCTGTCATGTGTCTCTATAACAGCAAAGCCAGGAGAATGTCCAAGCAAAAAGTTTGGTGCAGGAACGTGTGCCAAGTTGTGTTACTATGACAGTGACTGTCTGAACAATGAGAAATGCTGCAGCAATGGATGTGGACATCAGTGCATGGCTCCATTTGCAGGTATTTATTATATTAGTGTTTGGGTCAACTAACTCATTTCAGTTTGTCTTGTTTTATTACTAATTGTTCTCAATGTAAAAAGTGTTCAGCCAATTGCAAGGTTTTGAGCTCAGGATGACTTTCCAAAAATTAATTCTTAATACCATTATTTATTATTAATATTTAAGGAGTAAAACTTGCTATTTGGGTTTGGTGCTGTATCTGAGACTGAATGCCGCTCAATGGACAGTCTAAAATTGAACATCTGTATCCATCCAGTGAAGCCTGTACCCGAACCGCCAAAGCCTCCAGTGAAGCCTGAAGGTGAACAACAGAAGCCTGCAGTGAGGCCTGCAGCCGAACCACCGAAGCCCTCCGACGAACTGCCCGAGCCTTCCGACGAGCTACCGGAGCATTCCGACGAATTACCGGACTCTTCCGACGAGTTACCGGAGCCTTCCGATGAGCTGCCTGCTGCCGAACCCGGAAGGCCTCCTGTGAAGCCTGCAGCTGAACCCGGAAAGCCTCCAGTGAAGCCTGTAGCCGAACCACCAAGGCCTTCCGACGAGCAGCCCGAGCCTTCGGACGAACTGCCCGAGCCCTCCGAACTACCGGAGCCTTCTGACGAACTGCCCGAGCCCCCTGCAGCCGAACCCGGACGGCCTCCTGTGAAGCCTGCAGCCGAACCCGGAAGGCCTCCTGTGAAGCCTGCAGCCGAACCCGGAAGGCCTCCTGTGAAGCCTGCAGCCGAACCCGGAAGGCCTCCTGTGAAGCCTGCAGCCGAACCCGGAAGGCCTCCAGTGAAGCCTGTAGCCGAACCTCCAAGGCCTTCCGACGAGCAGCCCGAGACTTCGGACGAACTGCCCGAGCCCTCCGAACTACCGGAGCCTTCCGACGAACTGCCCGAGCCCCCTGCAGCCGAACCCAGAAGGCCTCCTGTGAAGCCTGCGGCCGAACCCGGAAGGCCTCCTGTGAAGCCTGCAGCCGAACCCGGAAGGCCTTCTGTGAAGCCTGCAGCCGAACCCGGAAGGCCTCCTGTGAAGCCTGCAGCTGAACCCGGAAAGCCTCCAGTGAAGCCTGTAGCCGAACCACCAAGGCCTTCCGACGAGCAGCCCGAGCCTTCGGACGAACTGCCCGAGCCCTCCGAACTACCGGAGCCTTCTGACGAACTGCCCGAGCCCCCTGCAGCCGAACCCGGAAGGCCTCCTGTGAAGCCTGCAGCCGAACCCGGAAGGCCTCCTGTGAAGCCTGCAGCCGAACCCGGAAGGCCTCCTGTGAAGCATGCCGAACCCGCAAAGCCTCCAGTGTGTGCTGAAAACTGTAAAAGTCACCCTTCTGGCCAATGTCCTGGCCATAAGTAATGTGACTATGCATGCAGTTAACTGTGCTGATTTAACCATTGGATGTATAGTGTGTTTCCTTTATCACCAAATAAATCTCACACTGATATGTCTACTTCCTCTTTTCGTTATTTTTTTATAAGTGGGAAAACAAAGAATTAGTTTTTTGTTTCGTTATGTCAGTATTCGTTTGGCTGTTCTCTCACATAATGGCTCATTAGAATCTATGCATGAAATCTCACCCTCCTTCAAAATGCATGGTAGCGTGCCTAGCAGAGTCTCCAATGCGTCACGAGATGAAAGACTGTGTTAAATTGCCTCATGTCTCAAAATGCATAACATTACAGTGAGAATGAACGTAAAAAATGTACAGTGCTCTAGTTGTACCACCTGACTGATGCAGATTCATTTTGCCCTTTTGATAGTGTTGATATGGAAACATAAATCCAAGCCTGAATCCAAATGCAATGATTGGATAAACATTTCTTCTTTTTTTTTTGGTCCTGAGAACTCCACAGAAGATATGTGCATGTTTTAATATTTAGAAGACTTATATTATTGATTGCAATAGGACGTAAAGCTTCAACCGATATGTCAATTGACCAATAGTTTTCTGCATTCTTAATGTTCAATGTGTTCGGACATCGAGGAAGACAATGGAGACACTATAGGAGCTGAAGAGTCACGCTTTAAATCGCTTGCGCCGAGTTCACACTGAACAATTTTCATTTGGTGACAGGTTTTGGGAGATCACCAACAAATGCCTGAAACCATAAGTAAATCGGTGCTCGTTCACATGAGTGACAATATCTGGGCCTGTCGGCGATTCAAAATCCTGCTGTGTGAACGTGTTCTGACTGAAAACTACAGGACAGCGGGATGTTCGGGGAAGAGTTATAGACCAGAATATCGTTATTTTCAGTATGTTCAATCAAGCATTGTCACCTGATGGAGTTTTAAGGACACCATAAGGTCACTGGATGGAGTTTTTCGGTTCCTTACCACTGTTGCCTTTGGCTTGCTCAGTTGGAGATATTCAAATTAATTCAACCAATCAGTGATACCTTTGATCAGCTCTACCAAACGTGGATGTTGTTCAACTAAGAAACGAACATTGTTATTATGTTTTGATTGGTACTGTGAAGCTGCTTTGACGCAATCTATATTGTGGAAAGCGCTATATAAATATACTTGACTATTTTAACAGAAAGCACAAACATTTGCTTGAACAGCAGCACAGTGTAAAATGTATTTACCCCCAACTCTCTTTGCACAACACACAACCTTTGCTCCACTCGTCTCCTCAACCCTTAACTCCAGCATAATCTATTTTATTTCTGCTTTTCACTGCAAATCAGCGTGCAGACAATCTGTATCGAATATCTTCTTGCAGGCTATCATTTTGTTTAATAACGATGTTCAATGCAGAGTTATGCCAGTCTCCAGTAGAGATTAATTTCTTGGAGAGTTTAGGAGTTTAGTCATAACTAGGTTGTGGTAGAACTCCGGCTTGTACCACGTGATCGCTGTACCACCTGACCACTGCAGATTCATTTGGCGTTGATAGTGTTGCCATAAAAACAATCAATCATCTCCAAACTACGGTTATTATTGTGACATCCAACCCTAATCAAACACACCTGAACAAGCTAATCAAGGTCTTCAAGAATGGGCTATATTGGAAAGCTACAGACAGGTGATTTTCATTAGGGTTGGAGTTACCCAGAACTCCAATTTGATCTTTAAAAACGCATTTTCAAAAAGTGCTTTAAACTCTTTTGATAGCGTTTGTTGTGGGACTCAGATGGTATTTTGATGCAGAAACAGGGTTTTCCTTTGTAGTTTTGTGGACCTCACTGTCCGCCTCTGCCGATTCACTAATTCAGTGCATCTTCCAGCAGAGTTGATTGTGAGATCGCAGGTCGAGAGGATGACAGCTCAAGTGTGCTGCTTGTTTAGTGTGGTTTTATTGTGTTTGTCTGCTTGTTTGAGTACAACACACGCTGGAGTCTTAGGTGAGAAGTTCTTTTAGCTTCATTACGGAGCCCGAAGAAGTGCATAAACAAAGCGCCTTACAAAATTTGGTTTTAGACGTATCTGCTTACGAAAATACAGTAAAAGTCAAGTGGAAGTTCAACTTTGTATGTTGGTTTAGTTTTAATGATAAGCAAAGTGTGAATATGCAAACTGTCTTAATGCGTTTTTCATTGTACAAGTAAAACCCACGTAATCACTAATATAGGCGTTTTTGTTTACTGTAAACAAGAACATTAGAGTTATGTGGCTACAAAATTCTTACCAAACTATCCCAGAGTTTAACTTTTGCCTTGAAATTTTATTGTTTTAAGAAATTCATAATCCTACAATATAACATGGGGAGCTAACCCAGATAGCAAACTGACATTAAATCAACGTGGAAATATGACATCGAAACAACGTTGATCTGACGTTGTTTTGCTCATCGAATTAACGTTGAACCAACGTCAGACGCATCATTCTTTCAAAACTAACGGAAAATCAACTTGAAATCAACGCGTTGTTTCAACGTTATGAAAGCAAACCAATTTTCGATTTTCATTTAGCTTTGAAGAATGCCGCGTCTGACGTTGGTTCAACGTTAATTCGATGAGCAAAATCAACGTTGTTTCAATGTCATGAGAGACGTCGTTTCCACGTTGATTCAATGTCAGTTTGCTATCTGGGAAGTTTAACCGATAACTCCACGTTATGTTTTTTTGTGCGTGTCTATATTTGTTTTGTTTTCTGTTGAGAAGCCTATTGAAATGCCTAAAGGAAATGAGGCTGGTCATGGGGATGGCGTAATTTTTGAAGCTGTACACCAGTTAAATTGTATACAACATATTAACTGATGACCATGTTTTCTGTCAGCATTGCACTATTACTAACTCTACTATAGTGGGGTAGGTTGCAACCGCACTCTCGATCTTTGAAACCGATTAATGCACTTTAGTGAGAAATGGTAGATTTCTAAGCCACTTTGAATTGAAGCAGATTAATGTGTGAATATTATAAAGTTTGAGACTCACTGCAAAACTCGTGACTTGCAAATGCTGAAGCAAACTATTACGGCACTTCCTGGTCTCCCCTAATGATCCTCTTGAATCCTCTTCTGTAGTGTCCGGTCAGTGTCCGGCTACGCTGACTGTCGTGCCGTCCCGTCGAGGATGCACTTCTGATCGAGACTGCTCTGGAGGACACAAATGCTGTCAATTTCACTGTGGGCGCTCGTGTGTGCCGCCTGTTTTCAGTGAGTTTTAATTAATGGATGCTATACGTCTTCCAAAAAAAAAAAAAAAAAACAGATTTTTTTTTTCTCTCAAATCGCTAGTAGGTTTCACAAATAATTGCAAAGAAACCTAGATTACAGACTGAATATTCCGGTAAATCCTCTTACAGTCATCTTATGATGACTTTTTTTTTTTTTTTTTTTTTTTCATACAGTGAATGAAACATTCAGTATTCAGTTCTGTGGCTTCTCTGTCATGTGTCTCTATAACAGCAAAGCCAGGAGAATGTCCAAGCAAAAAGTTTGGTGCAGGAACGTGTGCCAAGTTGTGTTACTATGACAGTGACTGTCCGAACAATGAGAAATGCTGCAGCAATGGATGTGGACATCAGTGCATGGCTCCATTTGCAGGTATTTATTATATTAGTGTTTGGGTTACTAACTCATTTCAGTTTGTCTTGTTTTATTACTAATTGTTCTCAATGTAAAAAGTGTTCAGCCAATTGCAAGGTTTTGAGCTCAGGATGGCTTTCCAAAAATTAATTCTTAATACCATTATTTATTATTAATAGTTAAGGAGTAAAACTTGCTTTTTGGGTTTGGTGCTGTATCTGAGACTGAATGCCGCTCAATGGACAGTCTAAAGTTGAACATCTGTATCCATCCAGTGAGGCCTGCAGCCGAACCACCGAAGCCCTCCGACGAACTGCCCGAGCCTTCCGACGAGCTACCGGAGCCTTCCGACGAATTACCGGAGTCTTCCGACGAGTTACCGGAGCCTTCCGATGAGCTGCCTGCTGCCGAACCCGGAAGGCCTCCAGTGAAGCCTGTAGCCGAACCACCAAGGCCTTCCGACGAGCAGCCCGAGCCTTCGGACGAACTGCCCGAGCCCTCCGAACTACCGGAGCCTTCTGACGAACTGCCCGAGCCCCCTGCAGCCGAACCCGGACGGCCTCCTGTGAAGCCTGCAGCCGAACCCGGACGGCCTCCTGTGAAGCCTGCAGCCGAACCCGGACGGCCTCCTGTGAAGCCTGCAGCCGAACCCGGACGGCCTCCTTTGAAGCCTGCAGCCGAACCCGGACGGCCTCCTGTGAAGCCTGCAGCCGAACCCGGACGGCCTCCTGTGAAGCCTGCAGCCGAACCCGGAAGGCCTCCTGTGAAGCCTGCAGCCGAACCCGGAAGGCCTCCTGTGAAGCCTGCAGCCGAACCCGGAAGGCCTCCTGTGAAGCCTGCAGCCGAACCCGGAAAGCCTCCAGTGAAGCCTGTAGCCGAACCACCAAGGCCTTCCGACGAGCAGCCCGAGCCTTCGGACGAACTGCCCGAGACCTCCGAACTACCGGAGCCTTCTGACGAACTGCCCGAGCCCCCTGCAGCCGAACACGGACGGCCTCCTGTGAAGCCTGCAGCCGAACCCGGACGGCCTCCTGTGAAGCCTGCAGCCGAACCCGGACGGCCTCCTGTGAAGCCTGCAGCCGAACCCGGACGGCCTCCTGTGAAGCCTGCAGCCGAACCCGGAAGGCCTCCTGTGAAGCCTGCAGCCGAACCCGGAAGGCCTCCTGTGAAGCCTGCAGCCGAACCCGGAAGGCCTCCTGTGAAGCCTGCAGCCGAACCCGGAAGGCCTCCTGTGAAGCCTGCAGCCGAACCCGGAAGGCCTCCTGTGAAGCCTGCAGCCGAACCCGGAAGGCCTCCTGTGAAGCCTGCAGCCGAACCCGGAAGGCCTCCTGTGAAGCCTGCAGCCGAACCCGGAAGGCCTCCTGTGAAGCATGCCGAACCCGCAAAGCCTCCAGTGTGTGCCGAAAACTGTCAAAGTCACCCTTCTGGCCAATGTCCTGGCCATAAGTAATGTGACTATGCATGCAGTTAACTGTGCTGATTTAACCATTGGATGTATAGTGTGTTTCCTTTATCACCAAATAAATCTCACACTGATATGTCTACTTCCTCTTTTCGTTATTTTTTTATAAGTGGGAAAACAAAGAATTAGTTTTTTGTTTCGTTATGTCAGTATTCGTTTGGCTGTTCTCTCACATAATGGCTCATTAGAATCTATGCATGAAATCTCACCCTCCTTCAAAATGCATGGTAGCGTGCCTAGCAGAGTCTCCAATGCGTCACGAGATGAAAGACTGTGTTAAATTGCCTCATGTCTCAAAATGCATAACATTACAGTGAGAATGAACGTAAAAAATGTACAGTGCTCTAGTTGTACCACCTGACTGATGCAGATTCATTTTGCCTTTGATAGTGTTGATATGGAAACATAAATCCAAGCCTGAATCCAAATGCAATGATTGGATAAACATTTCTTCTTTTTTTTTGGTCCTGAGAACTCCACAGAAGATATGTGCATGTTTTAATATTTAGAAGACTTATATTATTGATTGCAGTAGGACGTAAAGCTTCAACCGATATGTCAATTGACCAATAGTTTTCTGCATTCTTAATGTTCAATGTGTTCGGACATCGAGGAAGACAATGGAGACACTATAGGAGCTGAAGAGTCACGCTTTAAATCGCTTGCGCCGAGTTCACACTGAACAATTTTCATTTGGTGACAGGTTTTGGGAGATCACCAACAAATGCCTGAAACCATAAGTAAATCGGTGCTCGTTCACATGAGTGACAATATCTGGGCCTGTCGGCGATTCAAAATCCTGCTGTGTGAACGTGTTCTGACTGAAAACTACAGGACAGCGGGATGTTCGGGGAAGAGTTATAGACCAGAATATCGTTATTTTCAGTATGTTCAATCAAGCATTGTCACCTGATGGAGTTTTAGGACACCATAAGGTCACTGGATGGAGTTTTTCGGTTCCTTACCACTGTTGCCTTTGGCTTGCTCAGTTGGAGATATTCAAATTAATTCAACCAATCAGTGATACCTTTGATCAGCTCTACCAAACGTGGATGTTGTTCAACTAAGAAACGAACATTGTTATTATGTTTTGATTGGTACTGTGAAGCTGCTTTGACGCAATCTATATTGTGGAAAGCGCTATATAAATATACTTGACTATTTTAACAGAAAGCACAAACATTTGCTTGAACAGCAGCACAGTGTAAAATGTATTTACCCCCAACTCTCTTTGCACAACACACAACCTTTGCTCCACTCGTCTCCTCAACCCTTAACTCCAGCATAATCTATTTTATTTCTGCTTTTCACTGCAAATCAGCGTGCAGACAATCTGTATCGAATATCTTCTTGCAGGCTATCATTTTGTTTAATAACGATGTTCAATGCAGAGTTATGCCAGTCTCCAGTAGAGATTAATTTCTTGGAGAGTTTAGGAGTTTAGTCATAACTAGGTTGTGGTAGAACTCCGGCTTGTACCACGTGATCGCTGTACCACCTGACCACTGCAGATTCATTTGGCGTTGATAGTGTTGCCATAAAAACAATCAATCATCTCCAAACTACGGTCATTATTGTGACATCCAACCCTAATCAAACACACCTGAACAAGCTAATCAAGGTCTTCAAGAATGGGCTATATTGGAAAGCTACAGACAGGTGATTTTCATTAGGGTTGGAGTTACCCAGAACTCCAATTTGATCTTTAAAAACGCATTTTCAAAAAGTGCTTTAAACTCTTTTGATAGCGTTTGTTGTGGGACTCAGATGGTATTTTGATGCAGAAACAGGGTTTTCCTTTGTAGTTTTGTGGACCTCACTGTCCGCCTCTGCCGATTCACTAATTCAGTGCATCTTCCAGCAGAGTTGATTGTGAGATCGCAGGTCGAGAGGATGACAGCTCAAGTGTGCTGCTTGTTTAGTGTGGTTTTATTGTGTTTGTCTGCTTGTTTGAGTACAACACACGCTGGAGTCTTAGGTGAGAAGTTCTTTTAGCTTCATTACGGAGCCCGAAGAAGTGCATAAACAAAGCGCCTTACAAAATTTGGTTTTAGACGTATCTGCTTACGAAAATACAGTAAAAGTCAAGTGGAAGTTCAACTTTGTATGTTGGTTTAGTTTTAATGATAAGCAAAGTGTGAATATGCAAACTGTCTTAATGCGTTTTTCATTGTACAAGTAAAACCCACGTAATCACTAATATAGGCGTTTTTGTTTACTGTAAACAAGAACATTAGAGTTATGTGGCTACAAAATTCTTACCAAACTATCCCAGAGTTTAACTTTTGCCTTGAAATTTTATTGTTTTAAGAAATTCATAATCCTACAATATAACATGGGGAGCTAACCCAGATAGCAAACTGACATTGAATCAACGTGGAAATATGACATCGAAACAACGTTGATCTGACGTTGTTTTGCTCATCGAATTAACGTTGAACCAACGTCAGACGCATCATTCTTTCAAAACTAACGGAAAATCAACTTGAAATCAACGCGTTGTTTCAACGTTATGAAAGCAAACCAATTTTCGATTTTCATTTAGCTTTGAAGAATGCCGCGTCTGACGTTGGTTCAACGTTAATTCGATGAGCAAAATCAACGTTGTTTCAATGTCATGAGAGACGTCGTTTCCACGTTGATTCAATGTCAGTTTGCTATCTGGGAAGTTTAACCGATAACTCCACGTTATGTTTTTTTGTGCGTGTCTATATTTGTTTTGTTTTCTGTTGAGAAGCCTATTGAAATGCCTAAAGGAAATGAGGCTGGTCATGGGGATGGCGTAATTTTTGAAGATGTACACCAGTTAAATTGTATACAACATATTAACTGATGACCATGTTTTCTGTCAGCATTGCACTATTACTAACTCTACTATAGTGGGGTAGGTTGCAACCGCACTCTCGATCTTTGAAACCGATTAATGCACTTTAGTGAGAAATGGTAGATTTCTAAGCCACTTTGAATTGAAGCAGATTAATGTGTGAATATTATAAAGTTTGAGACTCACTGCAAAACTCGTGACTTGCAAATGCTGAAGCAAACTATTACGGCACTTCCTGGTCTCCCCTAATGATCCTCTTGAATCCTCTTCTGTAGTGTCCGGTCAGTGTCCGGCTACGCTGACTGTCGTGCCGTCCCGTCGAGGATGCACTTCTGATCGAGACTGCTCTGGAGGACACAAATGCTGTCAATTTCACTGTGGGCGCTCGTGTGTGCCGCCTGTTTTCAGTGAGTTTTAATTAATGGATGCTATACGTCTTCCAAAAAAAAAAAAAAAACAGATTTTTTTTTCTCTCAAATCGCTAGTAGGTTTCACAAATAATTGCAAAGAAACCTAGATTACAGACTGAATATTCCGGTAAATCCTCTTACAGTCATCTTATGATGACTTTTTTTTTTTTTTTTTTTTCATACAGTGAATGAAACATTCAGTATTCAGTTCTGTGGCTTCTCTGTCATGTGTCTCTATAACAGCAAAGCCAGGAGAATGTCCAAGCAAAAAGTTTGGTGCAGGAACGTGTGCCAAGTTGTGTTACTATGACAGTGACTGTCCGAACAATGAGAAATGCTGCAGCAATGGATGTGGACATCAGTGCATGGCTCCATTTGCAGGTATTTATTATATTAGTGTTTGGGTTACTAACTCATTTCAGTTTGTCTTGTTTTATTACTAATTGTTCTCAATGTAAAAAGTGTTCAGCCAATTGCAAGGTTTTGAGCTCAGGATGGCTTTCCAAAAATTAATTCTTAATACCATTATTTATTATTAATAGTTAAGGAGTAAAACTTGCTATTTGGGTTTGGTGCTGTATCTGAGACTGAATGCCGCTCAATGGACAGTCTAAAGTTGAACATCTGTATCCATCCAGTGAGGCCTGCAGCCGAACCACCGAAGCCCTCCGACGAACTGCCCGAGCCTTCCGACGAGCTACCGGAGCCTTCCGACGAATTACCGGAGTCTTCCGACGAGTTACCGGAGCCTTCCGATGAGCTGCCTGCTGCCGAACCCGGAAGGCCTCCAGTGAAGCCTGTCGCCGAACCACCAAGGCCTTCCGACGAGCAGCCCGAGCCTTCGGACGAACTGCCCGAGCCCTCCGAACTACCGGAGCCTTCTGACGAACTGCCCGAGCCCCCTGCAGCCGAACCCGGACGGCCTCCTGTGAAGCCTGCAGCCGAACCCGGACGGCCTCCTGTGAAGCCTGCAGCCGAACCCGGACGGCCTCCTGTGAAGCCTGCAGCCGAACCCGGACGTCCTCCTGTGAAGCCTGCAGCCGAACCCGGAAGGCCTCCTGTGAAGCCTGCAGCCGAACCCGGAAGGCCTCCTGTGAAGCCTGCAGCCGAACCCGGAAGGCCTCCTGTGAAGCCTGCAGCCGAACCCGGAAAGCCTCCAGTGAAGCCTGTAGCCGAACCACCAAGGCCTTCCGACGAGCAGCCCGAGCCTTCGGACGAACTGCCCGAGACCTCCGAACTACCGGAGCCTTCTGACGAACTGCCCGAGCCCCCTGCAGCCGAACCCGGACGGCCTCCTGTGAAGCCTGCAGCCGAACCCGGACGGCCTCCTGTGAAGCCTGCAGCCGAACCCGGACGGCCTCCTGTGAAGCCTGCAGCCGAACCCGGACGGCCTCCTGTGAAGCCTGCAGCCGAACCCGGACGGCCTCCTGTGAAGCCTGCAGCCGAACCCGGACGGCCTCCTGTGAAGCCTGCAGCCGAACCCGGACGGCCTCCTGTGAAGCCTGCAGCCGAACCCGGACGGCCTCCTGTGAAGCCTGCAGCCGAACCCGGAAGGCCTCCTGTGAAGCCTGCAGCCGAACCCGGAAGGCCTCCTGTGAAGCCTGCAGCCGAACCCGGAAGGCCTCCTGTGAAGCCTGCAGCCGAACCCGGAAGGCCTCCTGTGAAGCCTGCAGCCGAACCCGGAAGGCCTCCTGTGAAGCCTGCAGCCGAACCCGGAAGGCCTCCTGTGAAGCCTGCAGCCGAACCCGGAAGGCCTCCTGTGAAGCATGCCGAACCCGCAAAGCCTCCAGTGTGTGCCGAAAACTGTCAAAGTTACCCTTCTGGCCAATGTCCTGGCCATAAGTAATGTGACTATGCATGCAGTTAACTGTGCTGATTTAACCATTGGATGTATAGTGTGTTTCCTTTATCACCAAATAAATCTCACACTGATATGTCTACTTCCTCTTTTCGTTATTTTTTTATAAGTGGGAAAACAAAGAATTAGTTTTTTGTTTCGTTATGTCAGTATTCGTTTGGCTGTTCTCTCACATAATGGCTCATTAGAATCTATGCATGAAATCTCACCCTCCTTCAAAATGCATGGTAGCGTGCCTAGCAGAGTCTCCAATGCGTCATGAGATGAAAGACTGTGTTAAATTGCCTCATGTCTCAAAATGCATAACATTACAGTGAGAATGAACGTAAAAAATGTACAGTGCTCTAGTTGTACCACCTGACTGATGCAGATTCATTTTGCCTTTGATAGTGTTGATATGGAAACATAAATCCAAGCCTGAATCCAAATGCAATGATTGGATAAACATTTCTTCTTTTTTTTTTTTGGTCCTGAGAACTCCACAGAAGATATGTGCATGTTTTAATATTTAGAAGACTTATATTATTGATTGCAGTAGGACGTAAAGCTTCAACCGATATGTCAATTGACCAATAGTTTTCTGCATTCTTAATGTTCAATGTGTTCGGACATCGAGGAAGACAATGGAGACACTATAGGAGCTGAAGAGTCACGCTTTAAATCGCTTGCGCCGAGTTCACACTGAACAATTTTCATTTGGTGACAGGTTTTGGGAGATCACCAACAAATGCCTGAAACCATAAGTAAATCGGTGCTCGTTCACATGAGTGACAATATCTGGGCCTGTCGGCGATTCAAAATCCTGCTGTGTGAACGTGTTCTGACTGAAAACTACAGGACAGCGGGATGTTCGGGGAAGAGTTATAGACCAGAATATCGTTATTTTCAGTATGTTCAATCAAGCATTGTCACCTGATGGAGTTTTAGGACACCATAAGGTCACTGGATGGAGTTTTTCGGTTCCTTACCACTGTTGCCTTTGGCTTGCTCAGTTGGAGATATTCAAATTAATTCAACCAATCAGTGATACCTTTGATCAGCTCTACCAAACGTGGATGTTGTTCAACTAAGAAACGAACATTGTTATTATGTTTTGATTGGTACTGTGAAGCTGCTTTGACGCAATCTATATTGTGGAAAGCGCTATATAAATATACTTGACTATTTTAACAGAAAGCACAAACATTTGCTTGAACAGCAGCACAGTGTAAAATGTATTTACCCCCAACTCTCTTTGCACAACACACAACCTTTGCTCCACTCGTCTCCTCAACCCTTAACTCCAGCATAATCTATTTTATTTCTGCTTTTCACTGCAAATCAGCGTGCAGACAATCTGTATCGAATATCTTCTTGCAGGCTATCATTTTGTTTAATAACGATGTTCAATGCAGAGTTATGCCAGTCTCCAGTAGAGATTAATTTCTTGGAGAGTTTAGGAGTTTAGTCATAACTAGGTTGTGGTAGAACTCCGGCTTGTACCACGTGATCGCTGTACCACCTGACCACTGCAGATTCATTTGGCGTTGATAGTGTTGCCATAAAAACAATCAATCATCTCCAAACTACGGTTATTATTGTGACATCCAACCCTAATCAAACACACCTGAACAAGCTAATCAAGGTCTTCAAGAATGGGCTATATTGGAAAGCTACAGACAGGTGATTTTCATTAGGGTTGGAGTTACCCAGAACTCCAATTTGATCTTTAAAAACGCATTTTCAAAAAGTGCTTTAAACTCTTTTGATAGCGTTTGTTGTGGGACTCAGATGGTATTTTGATGCAGAAACAGGGTTTTCCTTTGTAGTTTTGTGGACCTCACTGTCCGCCTCTGCCGATTCACTAATTCAGTGCATCTTCCAGCAGAGTTGATTGTGAGATCGCAGGTCGAGAGGATGACAGCTCAAGTGTGCTGCTTGTTTAGTGTGGTTTTATTGTGTTTGTCTGCTTGTTTGAGTACAACACACGCTGGAGTCTTAGGTGAGAAGTTCTTTTAGCTTCATTACGGAGCCCGAAGAAGTGCATAAACAAAGCGCCTTACAAAATTTGGTTTTAGACGTATCTGCTTACGAAAATACAGTAAAAGTCAAGTGGAAGTTCAACTTTGTATGTTGGTTTAGTTTTAATGATAAGCAAAGTGTGAATATGCAAACTGTCTTAATGCGTTTTTCATTGTACAAGTAAAACCCACGTAATCACTAATATAGGCGTTTTTGTTTACTGTAAACAAGAACATTAGAGTTATGTGGCTACAAAATTCTTACCAAACTATCCCAGAGTTTAACTTTTGCCTTGAAATTTTATTGTTTTAAGAAATTCATAATCCTACAATATAACATGGGGAGCTAACCCAGATAGCAAACTTACATTGAATCAACGTGGAAATATGACATCGAAACAACGTTGATCTGACGTTGTTTTGCTCATCGAATTAACGTTGAACCAACGTCAGACGCATCATTCTTTCAAAACTAACTGAAAATCAACTTGAAATCAACGCGTTGTTTCAACGTTATGAAAGCAAACCAATTTTCGATTTTCATTTAGCTTTGAAGAATGCCGCGTCTGACGTTGGTTCAACGTTAATTCGATGAGCAAAATCAACGTTGTTTCAATGTCATGAGAGACGTCGTTTCCACGTTGATTCAATGTCAGTTTGCTATCTGGGAAGTTTAACCGATAACTCCACGTTATGTTTTTTTGTGCGTGTCTATATTTGTTTTGTTTTCTGTTGAGAAGCCTATTGAAATGCCTAAAGGAAATGAGGCTGGTCATGGGGATGGCGTAATTTTTGAAGATGTACACCAGTTAAATTGTATACAACATATTAACTGAGGACCATGTTTTCTGTCAGCATTGCACTATTACTAACTCTACTATAGTGGGGTAGGTTGCAACCGCACTCTCGATCTTTGAAACCGATTAATGCACTTTAGTGAGAAATGGTAGATTTCTAAGCCACTTTGAATTGAAGCAGATTAATGTGTGAATATTATAAAGTTTGAGACTCACTGCAAAACTCGTGACTTGCAAATGCTGAAGCAAACTATTACGGCACTTCCTGGTCTCCCCTAATGATCCTCTTGAATCCTCTTCTGTAGTGTCCGGTCAGTGTCCGGCTACGCTGACTGTCGTGCCGTCCCGTCGAGGATGCACTTCTGATCGAGACTGCTCTGGAGGACACAAATGCTGTCAATTTCACTGTGGGCGCTCGTGTGTGCCGCCTGTTTTCAGTGAGTTTTAATTAATGGATGCTATACGTCTTCCAAAAAAAAAAAAAAAACAGATTTTTTTTTCTCTCAAATCGCTAGTAGGTTTCACAAATAATTGCAAAGAAACCTAGATTACAGACTGAATATTCCGGTAAATCCTCTTACAGTCATCTTATGATGACTTTTTTTTTTTTTTTTTTTTTTCATACAGTGAATGAAACATTCAGTATTCAGTTCTGTGGCTTCTCTGTCATGTGTCTCTATAACAGCAAAGCCAGGAGAATGTCCAAGCAAAAAGTTTGGTGCAGGAACGTGTGCCAAGTTGTGTTACTATGACAGTGACTGTCCGAACAATGAGAAATGCTGCAGCAATGGATGTGGACATCAGTGCATGGCTCCATTTGCAGGTATTTATTATATTAGTGTTTGGGTTACTAACTCATTTCAGTTTGTCTTGTTTTATTACTAATTGTTCTCAATGTAAAAAGTGTTCAGCCAATTGCAAGGTTTTGAGCTCAGGATGGCTTTCCAAAAATTAATTCTTAATACCATTATTTATTATTAATAGTTAAGGAGTAAAACTTGCTATTTGGGTTTGGTGCTGTATCTGAGACTGAATGCCGCTCAATGGACAGTCTAAAGTTGAACATCTGTATCCATCCAGTGAGGCCTGCAGCCGAACCACCGAAGCCCTCCGACGAACTGCCCGAGCCTTCCGACGAGCTACCGGAGCCTTCCGACGAATTACCGGAGTCTTCCGACGAGTTACCGGAGCCTTCCGATGAGCTGCCTGCTGCCGAACCCGGAAGGCCTCCAGTGAAGCCTGTCGCCGAACCACCAAGGCCTTCCGACGAGCAGCCCGAGCCTTCGGACGAACTGCCCGAGCCCTCCGAACTACCGGAGCCTTCTGACGAACTGCCCGAGCCCCCTGCAGCCGAACCCGGACGGCCTCCTGTGAAGCCTGCAGCCGAACCCGGACGGCCTCCTGTGAAGCCTGCAGCCGAACCCGGACGTCCTCCTGTGAAGCCTGCAGCCGAACCCGGAAGGCCTCCTGTGAAGCCTGCAGCCGAACCCGGAAGGCCTCCTGTGAAGCCTGCAGCCGAACCCGGAAGGCCTCCTGTGAAGCCTGCAGCCGAACCCGGAAAGCCTCCAGTGAAGCCTGTAGCCGAACCACCAAGGCCTTCCGACGAGCAGCCCGAGCCTTCGGACGAACTGCCCGAGACCTCCGAACTACCGGAGCCTTCTGACGAACTGCCCGAGCCCCCTGCAGCCGAACCCGGACGGCCTCCTGTGAAGCCTGCAGCCGAACCCGGACGGCCTCCTGTGAAGCCTGCAGCCGAACCCGGACGGCCTCCTGTGAAGCCTGCAGCCGAACCCGGACGGCCTCCTGTGAAGCCTGCAGCCGAACCCGGACGGCCTCCTGTGAAGCCTGCAGCCGAACCCGGACGGCCTCCTGTGAAGCCTGCAGCCGAACCCGGACGGCCTCCTGTGAAGCCTGCAGCCGAACCCGGACGGCCTCCTGTGAAGCCTGCAGCCGAACCCGGACGGCCTCCTGTGAAGCCTGCAGCCGAACCCGGAAGGCCTCCTGTGAAGCCTGCAGCCGAACCCGGAAGGCCTCCTGTGAAGCCTGCAGCCGAACCCGGAAGGCCTCCTGTGAAGCCTGCAGCCGAACCCGGAAGGCCTCCTGTGAAGCCTGCAGCCGAACCCGGAAGGCCTCCTGTGAAGCCTGCAGCCGAACCCGGAAGGCCTCCTGTGAAGCCTGCAGCCGAACCCGGAAGGCCTCCTGTGAAGCATGCCGAACCCGCAAAGCCTCCAGTGTGTGCCGAAAACTGTCAAAGTCACCCTTCTGGCCAATGTCCTGGCCATAAGTAATGTGACTATGCATGCAGTTAACTGTGCTGATTTAACCATTGGATGTATAGTGTGTTTCCTTTATCACCAAATAAATCTCACACTGATATGTCTACTTCCTCTTTTCGTTATTTTTTTATAAGTGGGAAAACAAAGAATTAGTTTTTTGTTTCGTTATGTCAGTATTCGTTTGGCTGTTCTCTCACATAATGGCTCATTAGAATCTATGCATGAAATCTCACCCTCCTTCAAAATGCATGGTAGCGTGCCTAGCAGAGTCTCCAATGCGTCATGAGATGAAAGACTGTGTTAAATTGCCTCATGTCTCAAAATGCATAACATTACAGTGAGAATGAACGTAAAAAATGTACAGTGCTCTAGTTGTACCACCTGACTGATGCAGATTCATTTTGCCTTTGATAGTGTTGATATGGAAACATAAATCCAAGCCTGAATCCAAATGCAATGATTGGATAAACATTTCTTCTTTTTTTTTTTTGGTCCTGAGAACTCCACAGAAGATATGTGCATGTTTTAATATTTAGAAGACTTATATTATTGATTGCAGTAGGACGTAAAGCTTCAACCGATATGTCAATTGACCAATAGTTTTCTGCATTCTTAATGTTCAATGTGTTCGGACATCGAGGAAGACAATGGAGACACTATAGGAGCTGAAGAGTCACGCTTTAAATCGCTTGCGCCGAGTTCACACTGAACAATTTTCATTTGGTGACAGGTTTTGGGAGATCACCAACAAATGCCTGAAACCATAAGTAAATCGGTGCTCGTTCACATGAGTGACAATATCTGGGCCTGTCGGCGATTCAAAATCCTGCTGTGTGAACGTGTTCTGACTGAAAACTACAGGACAGCGGGATGTTCGGGGAAGAGTTATAGACCAGAATATCGTTATTTTCAGTATGTTCAATCAAGCATTGTCACCTGATGGAGTTTTAGGACACCATAAGGTCACTGGATGGAGTTTTTCGGTTCCTTACCACTGTTGCCTTTGGCTTGCTCAGTTGGAGATATTCAAATTAATTCAACCAATCAGTGATACCTTTGATCAGCTCTACCAAACGTGGATGTTGTTCAACTAAGAAACGAACATTGTTATTATGTTTTGATTGGTACTGTGAAGCTGCTTTGACGCAATCTATATTGTGGAAAGCGCTATATAAATATACTTGACTATTTTAACAGAAAGCACAAACATTTGCTTGAACAGCAGCACAGTGTAAAATGTATTTACCCCCAACTCTCTTTGCACAACACACAACCTTTGCTCCACTCGTCTCCTCAACCCTTAACTCCAGCATAATCTATTTTATTTCTGCTTTTCACTGCAAATCAGCGTGCAGACAATCTGTATCGAATATCTTCTTGCAGGCTATCATTTTGTTTAATAACGATGTTCAATGCAGAGTTATGCCAGTCTCCAGTAGAGATTAATTTCTTGGAGAGTTTAGGAGTTTAGTCATAACTAGGTTGTGGTAGAACTCCGGCTTGTACCACGTGATCGCTGTACCACCTGACCACTGCAGATTCATTTGGCGTTGATAGTGTTGCCATAAAAACAATCAATCATCTCCAAACTACGGTTATTATTGTGACATCCAACCCTAATCAAACACACCTGAACAAGCTAATCAAGGTCTTCAAGAATGGGCTATATTGGAAAGCTACAGACAGGTGATTTTCATTAGGGTTGGAGTTACCCAGAACTCCAATTTGATCTTTAAAAACGCATTTTCAAAAAGTGCTTTAAACTCTTTTGATAGCGTTTGTTGTGGGACTCAGATGGTATTTTGATGCAGAAACAGGGTTTTCCTTTGTAGTTTTGTGGACCTCACTGTCCGCCTCTGCCGATTCACTAATTCAGTGCATCTTCCAGCAGAGTTGATTGTGAGATCGCAGGTCGAGAGGATGACAGCTCAAGTGTGCTGCTTGTTTAGTGTGGTTTTATTGTGTTTGTCTGCTTGTTTGAGTACAACACACGCTGGAGTCTTAGGTGAGAAGTTCTTTTAGCTTCATTACGGAGCCCGAAGAAGTGCATAAACAAAGCGCCTTACAAAATTTGGTTTTAGACGTATCTGCTTACGAAAATACAGTAAAAGTCAAGTGGAAGTTCAACTTTGTATGTTGGTTTAGTTTTAATGATAAGCAAAGTGTGAATATGCAAACTGTCTTAATGCGTTTTTCATTGTACAAGTAAAACCCACGTAATCACTAATATAGGCGTTTTTGTTTACTGTAAACAAGAACATTAGAGTTATGTGGCTACAAAATTCTTACCAAACTATCCCAGAGTTTAACTTTTGCCTTGAAATTTTATTGTTTTAAGAAATTCATAATCCTACAATATAACATGGGGAGCTAACCCAGATAGCAAACTGACATTGAATCAACGTGGAAATATGACATCGAAACAACGTTGATCTGACGTTGTTTTGCTCATCGAATTAACGTTGAACCAACGTCAGACGCATCATTCTTTCAAAACTAACGGAAAATCAACTTGAAATCAACGCGTTGTTTCAACGTTATGAAAGCAAACCAATTTTCGATTTTCATTTAGCTTTGAAGAATGCCGCGTCTGACGTTGGTTCAACGTTAATTCGATGAGCAAAATCAACGTTGTTTCAATGTCATGAGAGACGTCGTTTCCACGTTGATTCAATGTCAGTTTGCTATCTGGGAAGTTTAACCGATAACTCCACGTTATGTTTTTTTGTGCGTGTCTATATTTGTTTTGTTTTCTGTTGAGAAGCCTATTGAAATGCCTAAAGGAAATGAGGCTGGTCATGGGGATGGCGTAATTTTTGAAGATGTACACCAGTTAAATTGTATACAACATATTAACTGATGACCATGTTTTCTGTCAGCATTGCACTATTACTAACTCTACTATAGTGGGGTAGGTTGCAACCGCACTCTCGATCTTTGAAACCGATTAATGCACTTTAGTGAGAAATGGTAGATTTCTAAGCCACTTTGAATTGAAGCAGATTAATGTGTGAATATTATAAAGTTTGAGACTCACTGCAAAACTCGTGACTTGCAAATGCTGAAGCAAACTATTACGGCACTTCCTGGTCTCCCCTAATGATCCTCTTGAATCCTCTTCTGTAGTGTCCGGTCAGTGTCCGGCTACGCTGACTGTCGTGCCGTCCCGTCGAGGATGCACTTCTGATCGAGACTGCTCTGGAGGACACAAATGCTGTCAATTTCACTGTGGGCGCTCGTGTGTGCCGCCTGTTTTCAGTGAGTTTTAATTAATGGATGCTATACGTCTTCCAAAAAAAAAAAAAAAACAGATTTTTTTTTCTCTCAAATCTCTAGTAGGTTTCACAAATAATTGCTAAGAAACCTAGATTACAGACTGAATATTCCGGTAAATCCTCTTACAGTCATCTTATGATGACTTTTTTTTTTTTTTTTTTTTCATACAGTGAATGAAACATTCAGTATTCAGTTCTGTGGCTTCTCTGTCATGTGTCTCTATAACAGCAAAGCCAGGAGAATGTCCAAGCAAAAAGTTTGGTGCAGGAACGTGTGCCAAGTTGTGTTACTATGACAGTGACTGTCCGAACAATGAGAAATGCTGCAGCAATGGATGTGGACATCAGTGCATGGCTCCATTTGCAGGTATTTATTATATTAGTGTTTGGGTTACTAACTCATTTCAGTTTGTCTTGTTTTATTACTAATTGTTCTCAATGTAAAAAGTGTTCAGCCAATTGCAAGGTTTTGAGCTCAGGATGGCTTTCCAAAAATTAATTCTTAATACCATTATTTATTATTAATAGTTAAGGAGTAAAACTTGCTATTTGGGTTTGGTGCTGTATCTGAGACTGAATGCCGCTCAATGGACAGTCTAAAGTTGAACATCTGTATCCATCCAGTGAGGCCTGCAGCCGAACCACCGAAGCCCTCCGACGAACTGCCCGAGCCTTCCGACGAGCTACCGGAGCCTTCCGACGAATTACCGGAGTCTTCCGACGAGTTACCGGAGCCTTCCGATGAGCTGCCTGCTGCCGAACCCGGAAGGCCTCCAGTGAAGCCTGTCGCCGAACCACCAAGGCCTTCCGACGAGCAGCCCGAGCCTTCGGACGAACTGCCCGAGCCCTCCGAACTACCGGAGCCTTCTGACGAACTGCCCGAGCCCCCTGCAGCCGAACCCGGACGGCCTCCTGTGAAGCCTGCAGCCGAACCCGGACGGCCTCCTGTGAAGCCTGCAGCCGAACCCGGACGTCCTCCTGTGAAGCCTGCAGCCGAACCCGGAAGGCCTCCTGTGAAGCCTGCAGCCGAACCCGGAAGGCCTCCTGTGAAGCCTGCAGCCGAACCCGGAAGGCCTCCTGTGAAGCCTGCAGCCGAACCCGGAAAGCCTCCAGTGAAGCCTGTAGCCGAACCACCAAGGCCTTCCGACGAGCAGCCCGAGCCTTCGGACGAACTGCCCGAGACCTCCGAACTACCGGAGCCTTCTGACGAACTGCCCGAGCCCCCTGCAGCCGAACCCGGACGGCCTCCTGTGAAGCCTGCAGCCGAACCCGGACGGCCTCCTGTGAAGCCTGCAGCCGAACCCGGACGGCCTCCTGTGAAGCCTGCAGCCGAACCCGGACGGCCTCCTGTGAAGCCTGCAGCCGAACCCGGACGGCCTCCTGTGAAGCCTGCAGCCGAACCCGGACGGCCTCCTGTGAAGCCTGCAGCCGAACCCGGACGGCCTCCTGTGAAGCCTGCAGCCGAACCCGGACGGCCTCCTGTGAAGCCTGCAGCCGAACCCGGAAGGCCTCCTGTGAAGCCTGCAGCCGAACCCGGAAGGCCTCCTGTGAAGCCTGCAGCCGAACCCGGAAGGCCTCCTGTGAAGCCTGCAGCCGAACCCGGAAGGCCTCCTGTGAAGCCTGCAGCCGAACCCGGAAGGCCTCCTGTGAAGCATGCCGAACCCGCAAAGCCTCCAGTGTGTGCCGAAAACTGTCAAAGTCACCCTTCTGGCCAATGTCCTGGCCATAAGTAATGCGACTATGCATGCAGTTAACTGTGCTGATTTAACCATTGGATGTATAGTGTGTTTCCTTTATCACCAAATAAATCTCACACTGATATGTCTACTTCCTCTTTTCGTTATTTTTTTATAAGTGGGAAAACAAAGAATTAGTTTTTTGTTTCGTTATGTCAGTATTCGTTTGGCTGTTCTCTCACATAATGGCTCATTAGAATCTATGCATGAAATCTCACCCTCCTTCAAAATGCATGGTAGCGTGCCTAGCAGAGTCTCCAATGCGTCACGAGATGAAAGACTGTGTTAAATTGCCTCATGTCTCAAAATGCATAACATTACAGTGAGAATGAACGTAAAAAATGTACAGTGCTCTAGTTGTACCACCTGACTGATGCAGATTCATTTTGCCTTTGATAGTGTTGATATGGAAACATAAATCCAAGCCTGAATCCAAATGCAATGATTGGATAAACATTTCTTCTTTTTTTTTTGGTCCTGAGAACTCCACAGAAGATATGTGCATGTTTTAATATTTAGAAGACTTATATTATTGATTGCAGTAGGACGTAAAGCTTCAACCGATATGTCAATTGACCAATAGTTTTCTGCATTCTTAATGTTCAATGTGTTCGGACATCGAGGAAGACAATGGAGACACTATAGGAGCTGAAGAGTCACGCTTTAAATCGCTTGCGCCGAGTTCACACTGAACAATTTTCATTTGGTGACAGGTTTTGGGAGATCACCAACAAATGCCTGAAACCATAAGTAAATCGGTGCTCGTTCACATGAGTGACAATATCTGGGCCTGTCGGCGATTCAAAATCCTGCTGTGTGAACGTGTTCTGACTGAAAACTACAGGACAGCGGGATGTTCGGGGAAGAGTTATAGACCAGAATATCGTTATTTTCAGTATGTTCAATCAAGCATTGTCACCTGATGGAGTTTTAGGACACCATAAGGTCACTGGATGGAGTTTTTCGGTTCCTTACCACTGTTGCCTTTGGCTTGCTCAGTTGGAGATATTCAAATTAATTCAACCAATCAGTGATACCTTTGATCAGCTCTACCAAACGTGGATGTTGTTCAACTAAGAAACGAACATTGTTATTATGTTTTGATTGGTACTGTGAAGCTGCTTTGACGCAATCTATATTGTGGAAAGCGCTATATAAATATACTTGACTATTTTAACAGAAAGCACAAACATTTGCTTGAACAGCAGCACAGTGTAAAATGTATTTACCCCCAACTCTCTTTGCACAACACACAACCTTTGCTCCACTCGTCTCCTCAACCCTTAACTCCAGCATAATCTATTTTATTTCTGCTTTTCACTGCAAATCAGCGTGCAGACAATCTGTATCGAATATCTTCTTGCAGGCTATCATTTTGTTTAATAACGATGTTCAATGCAGAGTTATGCCAGTCTCCAGTAGAGATTAATTTCTTGGAGAGTTTAGGAGTTTAGTCATAACTAGGTTGTGGTAGAACTCCGGCTTGTACCACGTGATCGCTGTACCACCTGACCACTGCAGATTCATTTGGCGTTGATAGTGTTGCCATAAAAACAATCAATCATCTCCAAACTACGGTTATTATTGTGACATCCAACCCTAATCAAACACACCTGAACAAGCTAATCAAGGTCTTCAAGAATGGGCTATATTGGAAAGCTACAGACAGGTGATTTTCATTAGGGTTGGAGTTACCCAGAACTCCAATTTGATCTTTAAAAACGCATTTTCAAAAAGTGCTTTAAACTCTTTTGATAGCGTTTGTTGTGGGACTCAGATGGTATTTTGATGCAGAAACAGGGTTTTCCTTTGTAGTTTTGTGGACCTCACTGTCCGCCTCTGCCGATTCACTAATTCAGTGCATCTTCCAGCAGAGTTGATTGTGAGATCGCAGGTCGAGAGGATGACAGCTCAAGTGTGCTGCTTGTTTAGTGTGGTTTTATTGTGTTTGTCTGCTTGTTTGAGTACAACACACGCTGGAGTCTTAGGTGAGAAGTTCTTTTAGCTTCATTACGGAGCCCGAAGAAGTGCATAAACAAAGCGCCTTACAAAATTTGGTTTTAGACGTATCTGCTTACGAAAATACAGTAAAAGTCAAGTGGAAGTTCAACTTTGTATGTTGGTTTAGTTTTAATGATAAGCAAAGTGTGAATATGCAAACTGTCTTAATGCGTTTTTCATTGTACAAGTAAAACCCACGTAATCACTAATATAGGCGTTTTTGTTTACTGTAAACAAGAACATTAGAGTTATGTGGCTACAAAATTCTTACCAAACTATCCCAGAGTTTAACTTTTGCCTTGAAATTTTATTGTTTTAAGAAATTCATAATCCTACAATATAACATGGGGAGCTAACCCAGATAGCAAACTGACATTGAATCAACGTGGAAATATGACATCGAAACAACGTTGATCTGACGTTGTTTTGCTCATCGAATTAACGTTGAACCAACGTCAGACGCATCATTCTTTCAAAACTAACGGAAAATCAACTTGAAATCAACGCGTTGTTTCAACGTTATGAAAGCAAACCAATTTTCGATTTTCATTTAGCTTTGAAGAATGCCGCGTCTGACGTTGGTTCAACGTTAATTCGATGAGCAAAATCAACGTTGTTTCAATGTCATGAGAGACGTCGTTTCCACGTTGATTCAATGTCAGTTTGCTATCTGGGAAGTTTAACCGATAACTCCACGTTATGTTTTTTTGTGCGTGTCTATATTTGTTTTGTTTTCTGTTGAGAAGCCTATTGAAATGCCTAAAGGAAATGAGGCTGGTCATGGGGATGGCGTAATTTTTGAAGATGTACACCAGTTAAATTGTATACAACATATTAACTGATGACCATGTTTTCTGTCAGCATTGCACTATTACTAACTCTACTATAGTGGGGTAGGTTGCAACCGCACTCTCGATCTTTGAAACCGATTAATGCACTTTAGTGAGAAATGGTAGATTTCTAAGCCACTTTGAATTGAAGCAGATTAATGTGTGAATATTATAAAGTTTGAGACTCACTGCAAAACTCGTGACTTGCAAATGCTGAAGCAAACTATTACGGCACTTCCTGGTCTCCCCTAATGATCCTCTTGAATCCTCTTCTGTAGTGTCCGGTCAGTGTCCGGCTACGCTGACTGTCGTGCCGTCCCGTCGAGGATGCACTTCTGATCGAGACTGCTCTGGAGGACACAAATGCTGTCAATTTCACTGTGGGCGCTCGTGTGTGCCGCCTGTTTTCAGTGAGTTTTAATTAATGGATGCTATACGTCTTCCAAAAAAAAAAAAAAAACAGATTTTTTTTTCTCTCAAATCTCTAGTAGGTTTCACAAATAATTGCTAAGAAACCTAGATTACAGACTGAATATTCCGGTAAATCCTCTTACAGTCATCTTATGATGACTTTTTTTTTTTTTTTTTTTTCATACAGTGAATGAAACATTCAGTATTCAGTTCTGTGGCTTCTCTGTCATGTGTCTCTATAACAGCAAAGCCAGGAGAATGTCCAAGCAAAAAGTTTGGTGCAGGAACGTGTGCCAAGTTGTGTTACTATGACAGTGACTGTCCGAACAATGAGAAATGCTGCAGCAATGGATGTGGACATCAGTGCATGGCTCCATTTGCAGGTATTTATTATATTAGTGTTTGGGTTACTAACTCATTTCAGTTTGTCTTGTTTTATTACTAATTGTTCTCAATGTAAAAAGTGTTCAGCCAATTGCAAGGTTTTGAGCTCAGGATGGCTTTCCAAAAATTAATTCTTAATACCATTATTTATTATTAATAGTTAAGGAGTAAAACTTGCTATTTGGGTTTGGTGCTGTATCTGAGACTGAATGCCGCTCAATGGACAGTCTAAAGTTGAACATCTGTATCCATCCAGTGAGGCCTGCAGCCGAACCACCGAAGCCCTCCGACGAACTGCCCGAGCCTTCCGACGAGCTACCGGAGCCTTCCGACGAATTACCGGAGTCTTCCGACGAGTTACCGGAGCCTTCCGATGAGCTGCCTGCTGCCGAACCCGGAAGGCCTCCAGTGAAGCCTGTCGCCGAACCACCAAGGCCTTCCGACGAGCAGCCCGAGCCTTCGGACGAACTGCCCGAGCCCTCCGAACTACCGGAGCCTTCTGACGAACTGCCCGAGCCCCCTGCAGCCGAACCCGGACGGCCTCCTGTGAAGCCTGCAGCCGAACCCGGACGGCCTCCTGTGAAGCCTGCAGCCGAACCCGGACGGCCTCCTGTGAAGCCTGCAGCCGAACCCGGACGTCCTCCTGTGAAGCCTGCAGCCGAACCCGGAAGGCCTCCTGTGAAGCCTGCAGCCGAACCCGGAAGGCCTCCTGTGAAGCCTGCAGCCGAACCCGGAAGGCCTCCTGTGAAGCCTGCAGCCGAACCCGGAAAGCCTCCAGTGAAGCCTGTAGCCGAACCACCAAGGCCTTCCGACGAGCAGCCCGAGCCTTCGGACGAACTGCCCGAGACCTCCGAACTACCGGAGCCTTCTGACGAACTGCCCGAGCCCCCTGCAGCCGAACCCGGACGGCCTCCTGTGAAGCCTGCAGCCGAACCCGGACGGCCTCCTGTGAAGCCTGCAGCCGAACCCGGACGGCCTCCTGTGAAGCCTGCAGCCGAACCCGGACGGCCTCCTGTGAAGCCTGCAGCCGAACCCGGACGGCCTCCTGTGAAGCCTGCAGCCGAACCCGGACGGCCTCCTGTGAAGCCTGCAGCCGAACCCGGACGGCCTCCTGTGAAGCCTGCAGCCGAACCCGGACGGCCTCCTGTGAAGCCTGCAGCCGAACCCGGACGGCCTCCTGTGAAGCCTGCAGCCGAACCCGGACGGCCTCCTGTGAAGCCTGCAGCCGAACCCGGACGGCCTCCTGTGAAGCCTGCAGCCGAACCCGGACGGCCTCCTGTGAAGCCTGCAGCCGAACCCGGAAGGCCTCCTGTGAAGCCTGCAGCCGAACCCGGAAGGCCTCCTGTGAAGCCTGCAGCCGAACCCGGAAGGCCTCCTGTGAAGCCTGCAGCCGAACCCGGAAGGCCTCCTGTGAAGCCTGCAGCCGAACCCGGAAGGCCTCCTGTGAAGCCTGCAGCCGAACCCGGAAGGCCTCCTGTGAAGCCTGCAGCCGAACCCGGAAGGCCTCCTGTGAAGCATGCCGAACCCGCAAAGCCTCCAGTGTGTGCCGAAAACTGTCAAAGTCACCCTTCTGGCCAATGTCCTGGCCATAAGTAATGTGACTATGCATGCAGTTAACTGTGCTGATTTAACCATTGGATGTATAGTGTGTTTCCTTTATCACCAAATAAATCTCACACTGATATGTCTACTTCCTCTTTTCGTTATTTTTTTATAAGTGGGAAAACAAAGAATTAGTTTTTTGTTTCGTTATGTCAGTATTCGTTTGGCTGTTCTCTCACATAATGGCTCATTAGAATCTATGCATGAAATCTCACCCTCCTTCAAAATGCATGGTAGCGTGCCTAGCAGAGTCTCCAATGCGTCATGAGATGAAAGACTGTGTTAAATTGCCTCATGTCTCAAAATGCATAACATTACAGTGAGAATGAACGTAAAAAATGTACAGTGCTCTAGTTGTACCACCTGACTGATGCAGATTCATTTTGCCTTTGATAGTGTTGATATGGAAACATAAATCCAAGCCTGAATCCAAATGCAATGATTGGATAAACATTTCTTCTTTTTTTTTTTTGGTCCTGAGAACTCCACAGAAGATATGTGCATGTTTTAATATTTAGAAGACTTATATTATTGATTGCAGTAGGACGTAAAGCTTCAACCGATATGTCAATTGACCAATAGTTTTCTGCATTCTTAATGTTCAATGTGTTCGGACATCGAGGAAGACAATGGAGACACTATAGGAGCTGAAGAGTCACGCTTTAAATCGCTTGCGCCGAGTTCACACTGAACAATTTTCATTTGGTCACAGGTTTTGGGAGATCACCAACAAATGCCTGAAACCATAAGTAAATCGGTGCTCGTTCACATGAGTGACAATATCTGGGCCTGTCGGCGATTCAAAATCCTGCTGTGTGAACGTGTTCTGACTGAAAACTACAGGACAGCGGGATGTTCGGGGAAGAGTTATAGACCAGAATATCGTTATTTTCAGTATGTTCAATCAAGCATTGTCACCTGATGGAGTTTTAGGACACCATAAGGTCACTGGATGGAGTTTTTCGGTTCCTTACCACTGTTGCCTTTGGCTTGCTCAGTTGGAGATATTCAAATTAATTCAACCAATCAGTGATACCTTTGATCAGCTCTACCAAACGTGGATGTTGTTCAACTAAGAAACGAACATTGTTATTATGTTTTGATTGGTACTGTGAAGCTGCTTTGACGCAATCTATATTGTGGAAAGCGCTATATAAATATACTTGACTATTTTAACAGAAAGCACAAACATTTGCTTGAACAGCAGCACAGTGTAAAATGTATTTACCCCCAACTCTCTTTGCACAACACACAACCTTTGCTCCACTCGTCTCCTCAACCCTTAACTCCAGCATAATCTATTTTATTTCTGCTTTTCACTGCAAATCAGCGTGCAGACAATCTGTATCGAATATCTTCTTGCAGGCTATCATTTTGTTTAATAACGATGTTCAATGCAGAGTTATGCCAGTCTCCAGTAGAGATTAATTTCTTGGAGAGTTTAGGAGTTTAGTCATAACTAGGTTGTGGTAGAACTCCGGCTTGTACCACGTGATCGCTGTACCACCTGACCACTGCAGATTCATTTGGCGTTGATAGTGTTGCCATAAAAACAATCAATCATCTCCAAACTACGGTTATTATTGTGACATCCAACCCTAATCAAACACACCTGAACAAGCTAATCAAGGTCTTCAAGAATGGGCTATATTGGAAAGCTACAGACAGGTGATTTTCATTAGGGTTGGAGTTACCCAGAACTCCAATTTGATCTTTAAAAACGCATTTTCAAAAAGTGCTTTAAACTCTTTTGATAGCATTTGTTGTGGGACTCAGATGGTATTTTGATGCAGAAACAGGGTTTTCCTTTGTAGTTTTGTGGACCTCACTGTCCGCCTCTGCCGATTCACTAATTCAGTGCATCTTCCAGCAGAGTTGATTGTGAGATCGCAGGTCGAGAGGATGACAGCTCAAGTGTGCTGCTTGTTTAGTGTGGTTTTATTGTGTTTGTCTGCTTGTTTGAGTACAACACACGCTGGAGTCTTAGGTGAGAAGTTCTTTTAGCTTCATTACGGAGCCCGAAGAAGTGCATAAACAAAGCGCCTTACAAAATTTGGTTTTAGACGTATCTGCTTACGAAAATACAGTAAAAGTCAAGTGGAAGTTCAACTTTGTATGTTGGTTTAGTTTTAATGATAAGCAAAGTGTGAATATGCAAACTGTCTTAATGCGTTTTTCATTGTACAAGTAAAACCCACGTAATCACTAATATAGGCGTTTTTGTTTACTGTAAACAAGAACATTAGAGTTATGTGGCTACAAAATTCTTACCAAACTATCCCAGAGTTTAACTTTTGCCTTGAAATTTTATTGTTTTAAGAAATTCATAATCCTACAATATAACATGGGGAGCTAACCCAGATAGCAAACTGACATTGAATCAACGTGGAAATATGACATCGAAACAACGTTGATCTGACGTTGTTTTGCTCATCGAATTAACGTTGAACCAACGTCAGACGCATCATTCTTTCAAAACTAACGGAAAATCAACTTGAAATCAACGCGTTGTTTCAACGTTATGAAAGCAAACCAATTTTCGATTTTCATTTAGCTTTGAAGAATGCCGCGTCTGACGTTGGTTCAACGTTAATTCGATGAGCAAAATCAACGTTGTTTCAATGTCATGAGAGACGTCGTTTCCACGTTGATTCAATGTCAGTTTGCTATCTGGGAAGTTTAACCGATAACTCCACGTTATGTTTTTTTGTGCGTGTCTATATTTGTTTTGTTTTCTGTTGAGAAGCCTATTGAAATGCCTAAAGGAAATGAGGCTGGTCATGGGGATGGCGTAATTTTTGAAGATGTACACCAGTTAAATTGTATACAACATATTAACTGATGACCATGTTTTCTGTCAGCATTGCACTATTACTAACTCTACTATAGTGGGGTAGGTTGCAACCGCACTCTCGATCTTTGAAACCGATTAATGCACTTTAGTGAGAAATGGTAGATTTCTAAGCCACTTTGAATTGAAGCAGATTAATGTGTGAATATTATAAAGTTTGAGACTCACTGCAAAACTCGTGACTTGCAAATGCTGAAGCAAACTATTACGGCACTTCCTGGTCTCCCCTAATGATCCTCTTGAATCCTCTTCTGTAGTGTCCGGTCAGTGTCCGGCTACGCTGACTGTCGTGCCGTCCCGTCGAGGATGCACTTCTGATCGAGACTGCTCTGGAGGACACAAATGCTGTCAATTTCACTGTGGGCGCTCGTGTGTGCCGCCTGTTTTCAGTGAGTTTTAATTAATGGATGCTATACGTCTTCCAAAAAAAAAAAAAAAACAGATTTTTTTTTCTCTCAAATCGCTAGTAGGTTTCACAAATAATTGCAAAGAAACCTAGATTACAGACTGAATATTCCGGTAAATCCTCTTACAGTCATCTTATGATGACTTTTTTTTTTTTTTTTTTTTTTCATACAGTGAATGAAACATTCAGTATTCAGTTCTGTGGCTTCTCTGTCATGTGTCTCTATAACAGCAAAGCCAGGAGAATGTCCAAGCAAAAAGTTTGGTGCAGGAACGTGTGCCAAGTTGTGTTACTATGACAGTGACTGTCCGAACAATGAGAAATGCTGCAGCAATGGATGTGGACATCAGTGCATGGCTCCATTTGCAGGTATTTATTATATTAGTGTTTGGGTTACTAACTCATTTCAGTTTGTCTTGTTTTATTACTAATTGTTCTCAATGTAAAAAGTGTTCAGCCAATTGCAAGGTTTTGAGCTCAGGATGGCTTTCCAAAAATTAATTCTTAATACCATTATTTATTATTAATAGTTAAGGAGTAAAACTTGCTATTTGGGTTTGGTGCTGTATCTGAGACTGAATGCCGCTCAATGGACAGTCTAAAGTTGAACATCTGTATCCATCCAGTGAGGCCTGCAGCCGAACCACCGAAGCCCTCCGACGAACTGCCCGAGCCTTCCGACGAGCTACCGGAGCCTTCCGACGAATTACCGGAGTCTTCCGACGAGTTACCGGAGCCTTCCGATGAGCTGCCTGCTGCCGAACCCGGAAGGCCTCCAGTGAAGCCTGTCGCCGAACCACCAAGGCCTTCCGACGAGCAGCCCGAGCCTTCGGACGAACTGCCCGAGCCCTCCGAACTACCGGAGCCTTCTGACGAACTGCCCGAGCCCCCTGCAGCCGAACCCGGACGGCCTCCTGTGAAGCCTGCAGCCGAACCCGGACGGCCTCCTGTGAAGCCTGCAGCCGAACCCGGACGTCCTCCTGTGAAGCCTGCAGCCGAACCCGGAAGGCCTCCTGTGAAGCCTGCAGCCGAACCCGGAAGGCCTCCTGTGAAGCCTGCAGCCGAACCCGGAAGGCCTCCTGTGAAGCCTGCAGCCGAACCCGGAAAGCCTCCAGTGAAGCCTGTAGCCGAACCACCAAGGCCTTCCGACGAGCAGCCCGAGCCTTCGGACGAACTGCCCGAGACCTCCGAACTACCGGAGCCTTCTGACGAACTGCCCGAGCCCCCTGCAGCCGAACCCGGACGGCCTCCTGTGAAGCCTGCAGCCGAACCCGGACGGCCTCCTGTGAAGCCTGCAGCCGAACCCGGACGGCCTCCTGTGAAGCCTGCAGCCGAACCCGGACGGCCTCCTGTGAAGCCTGCAGCCGAACCCGGACGGCCTCCTGTGAAGCCTGCAGCCGAACCCGGACGGCCTCCTGTGAAGCCTGCAGCCGAACCCGGACGGCCTCCTGTGAAGCCTGCAGCCGAACCCGGACGGCCTCCTGTGAAGCCTGCAGCCGAACCCGGACGGCCTCCTGTGAAGCCTGCAGCCGAACCCGGAAGGCCTCCTGTGAAGCCTGCAGCCGAACCCGGAAGGCCTCCTGTGAAGCCTGCAGCCGAACCCGGAAGGCCTCCTGTGAAGCCTGCAGCCGAACCCGGAAGGCCTCCTGTGAAGCCTGCAGCCGAACCCGGAAGGCCTCCTGTGAAGCCTGCAGCCGAACCCGGAAGGCCTCCTGTGAAGCCTGCAGCCGAACCCGGAAGGCCTCCTGTGAAGCATGCCGAACCCGCAAAGCCTCCAGTGTGTGCCGAAAACTGTCAAAGTCACCCTTCTGGCCAATGTCCTGGCCATAAGTAATGTGACTATGCATGCAGTTAACTGTGCTGATTTAACCATTGGATGTATAGTGTGTTTCCTTTATCACCAAATAAATCTCACACTGATATGTCTACTTCCTCTTTTCGTTATTTTTTTATAAGTGGGAAAACAAAGAATTAGTTTTTTGTTTCGTTATGTCAGTATTCGTTTGGCTGTTCTCTCACATAATGGCTCATTAGAATCTATGCATGAAATCTCACCCTCCTTCAAAATGCATGGTAGCGTGCCTAGCAGAGTCTCCAATGCGTCATGAGATGAAAGACTGTGTTAAATTGCCTCATGTCTCAAAATGCATAACATTACAGTGAGAATGAACGTAAAAAATGTACAGTGCTCTAGTTGTACCACCTGACTGATGCAGATTCATTTTGCCTTTGATAGTGTTGATATGGAAACATAAATCCAAGCCTGAATCCAAATGCAATGATTGGATAAACATTTCTTCTTTTTTTTTTTTGGTCCTGAGAACTCCACAGAAGATATGTGCATGTTTTAATATTTAGAAGACTTATATTATTGATTGCAGTAGGACGTAAAGCTTCAACCGATATGTCAATTGACCAATAGTTTTCTGCATTCTTAATGTTCAATGTGTTCGGACATCGAGGAAGACAATGGAGACACTATAGGAGCTGAAGAGTCACGCTTTAAATCGCTTGCGCCGAGTTCACACTGAACAATTTTCATTTGGTGACAGGTTTTGGGAGATCACCAACAAATGCCTGAAACCATAAGTAAATCGGTGCTCGTTCACATGAGTGACAATATCTGGGCCTGTCGGCGATTCAAAATCCTGCTGTGTGAACGTGTTCTGACTGAAAACTACAGGACAGCGGGATGTTCGGGGAAGAGTTATAGACCAGAATATCGTTATTTTCAGTATGTTCAATCAAGCATTGTCACCTGATGGAGTTTTAGGACACCATAAGGTCACTGGATGGAGTTTTTCGGTTCCTTACCACTGTTGCCTTTGGCTTGCTCAGTTGGAGATATTCAAATTAATTCAACCAATCAGTGATACCTTTGATCAGCTCTACCAAACGTGGATGTTGTTCAACTAAGAAACGAACATTGTTATTATGTTTTGATTGGTACTGTGAAGCTGCTTTGACGCAATCTATATTGTGGAAAGCGCTATATAAATATACTTGACTATTTTAACAGAAAGCACAAACATTTGCTTGAACAGCAGCACAGTGTAAAATGTATTTACCCCCAACTCTCTTTGCACAACACACAACCTTTGCTCCACTCGTCTCCTCAACCCTTAACTCCAGCATAATCTATTTTATTTCTGCTTTTCACTGCAAATCAGCGTGCAGACAATCTGTATCGAATATCTTCTTGCAGGCTATCATTTTGTTTAATAACGATGTTCAATGCAGAGTTATGCCAGTCTCCAGTAGAGATTAATTTCTTGGAGAGTTTAGGAGTTTAGTCATAACTAGGTTGTGGTAGAACTCCGGCTTGTACCACGTGATCGCTGTACCACCTGACCACTGCAGATTCATTTGGCGTTGATAGTGTTGCCATAAAAACAATCAATCATCTCCAAACTACGGTTATTATTGTGACATCCAACCCTAATCAAACACACCTGAACAAGCTAATCAAGGTCTTCAAGAATGGGCTATATTGGAAAGCTACAGACAGGTGATTTTCATTAGGGTTGGAGTTACCCAGAACTCCAATTTGATCTTTAAAAACGCATTTTCAAAAAGTGCTTTAAACTCTTTTGATAGCGTTTGTTGTGGGACTCAGATGGTATTTTGATGCAGAAACAGGGTTTTCCTTTGTAGTTTTGTGGACCTCACTGTCCGCCTCTGCCGATTCACTAATTCAGTGCATCTTCCAGCAGAGTTGATTGTGAGATCGCAGGTCGAGAGGATGACAGCTCAAGTGTGCTGCTTGTTTAGTGTGGTTTTATTGTGTTTGTCTGCTTGTTTGAGTACAACACACGCTGGAGTCTTAGGTGAGAAGTTCTTTTAGCTTCATTACGGAGCCCGAAGAAGTGCATAAACAAAGCGCCTTACAAAATTTGGTTTTAGACGTATCTGCTTACGAAAATACAGTAAAAGTCAAGTGGAAGTTCAACTTTGTATGTTGGTTTAGTTTTAATGATAAGCAAAGTGTGAATATGCAAACTGTCTTAATGCGTTTTTCATTGTACAAGTAAAACCCACGTAATCACTAATATAGGCGTTTTTGTTTACTGTAAACAAGAACATTAGAGTTATGTGGCTACAAAATTCTTACCAAACTATCCCAGAGTTTAACTTTTGCCTTGAAATTTTATTGTTTTAAGAAATTCATAATCCTACAATATAACATGGGGAGCTAACCCAGATAGCAAACTGACATTGAATCAACGTGGAAATATGACATCGAAACAACGTTGATCTGACGTTGTTTTGCTCATCGAATTAACGTTGAACCAACGTCAGACGCATCATTCTTTCAAAACTAACGGAAAATCAACTTGAAATCAACGCGTTGTTTCAACGTTATGAAAGCAAACCAATTTTCGATTTTCATTTAGCTTTGAAGAATGCCGCGTCTGACGTTGGTTCAACGTTAATTCGATGAGCAAAATCAACGTTGTTTCAATGTCATGAGAGACGTCGTTTCCACGTTGATTCAATGTCAGTTTGCTATCTGGGAAGTTTAACCGATAACTCCACGTTATGTTTTTTTGTGCGTGTCTATATTTGTTTTGTTTTCTGTTGAGAAGCCTATTGAAATGCCTAAAGGAAATGAGGCTGGTCATGGGGATGGCGTAATTTTTGAAGATGTACACCAGTTAAATTGTATACAACATATTAACTGATGACCATGTTTTCTGTCAGCATTGCACTATTACTAACTCTACTATAGTGGGGTAGGTTGCAACCGCACTCTCGATCTTTGAAACCGATTAATGCACTTTAGTGAGAAATGGTAGATTTCTAAGCCACTTTGAATTGAAGCAGATTAATGTGTGAATATTATAAAGTTTGAGACTCACTGCAAAACTCGTGACTTGCAAATGCTGAAGCAAACTATTACGGCACTTCCTGGTCTCCCCTAATGATCCTCTTGAATCCTCTTCTGTAGTGTCCGGTCAGTGTCCGGCTACGCTGACTGTCGTGCCGTCCCGTCGAGGATGCACTTCTGATCGAGACTGCTCTGGAGGACACAAATGCTGTCAATTTCACTGTGGGCGCTCGTGTGTGCCGCCTGTTTTCAGTGAGTTTTAATTAATGGATGCTATACGTCTTCCAAAAAAAAAAAAAAAACAGATTTTTTTTTCTCTCAAATCGCTAGTAGGTTTCACAAATAATTGCAAAGAAACCTAGATTACAGACTGAATATTCCGGTAAATCCTCTTACAGTCATCTTATGATGACTTTTTTTTTTTTTTTTTTTTTTCATACAGTGAATGAAACATTCAGTGTTCAGTTCTGTGGCTTCTCTGTCATGTGTCTCTATAACAGCAAAGCCAGGAGAATGTCCAAGCAAAAAGTTTGGTGCAGGAACGTGTGCCAAGTTGTGTTACTATGACAGTGACTGTCCGAACAATGAGAAATGCTGCAGCAATGGATGTGGACATCAGTGCATGGCTCCATTTGCAGGTATTTATTATATTAGTGTTTGGGTTACTAACTCATTTCAGTTTGTCTTGTTTTATTACTAATTGTTCTCAATGTTAAAAGTGTTCAGCCAATTGCAAGGTTTTGAGCTCAGGATGGCTTTCCAAAAATTAATTCTTAATACCATTATTTATTATTAATAGTTAAGGAGTAAAACTTGCTATTTGGGTTTGGTGCTGTATCTGAGACTGAATGCCGCTCAATGGACAGTCTAAAGTTGAACATCTGTATCCATCCAGTGAGGCCTGCAGCCGAACCACCGAAGCCCTCCGACGAACTGCCCGAGCCTTCCGACGAGCTACCGGAGCCTTCCGACGAATTACCGGAGTCTTCCGACGAGTTACCGGAGCCTTCCGATGAGCTGCCTGCTGCCGAACCCGGAAGGCCTCCAGTGAAGCCTGTCGCCGAACCACCAAGGCCTTCCGACGAGCAGCCCGAGCCTTCGGACGAACTGCCCGAGCCCTCCGAACTACCGGAGCCTTCTGACGAACTGCCCGAGCCCCCTGCAGCCGAACCCGGACGGCCTCCTGTGAAGCCTGCAGCCGAACCCGGACGGCCTCCTGTGAAGCCTGCAGCCGAACCCGGACGGCCTCCTGTGAAGCCTGCAGCCGAACCCGGACGTCCTCCTGTGAAGCCTGCAGCCGAACCCGGAAGGCCTCCTGTGAAGCCTGCAGCCGAACCCGGAAGGCCTCCTGTGAAGCCTGCAGCCGAACCCGGAAGGCCTCCTGTGAAGCCTGCAGCCGAACCCGGAAAGCCTCCAGTGAAGCCTGTAGCCGAACCACCAAGGCCTTCCGACGAGCAGCCCGAGCCTTCGGACGAACTGCCCGAGACCTCCGAACTACCGGAGCCTTCTGACGAACTGCCCGAGCCCCCTGCAGCCGAACCCGGACGGCCTCCTGTGAAGCCTGCAGCCGAACCCGGACGGCCTCCTGTGAAGCCTGCAGCCGAACCCGGACGGCCTCCTGTGAAGCCTGCAGCCGAACCCGGACGGCCTCCTGTGAAGCCTGCAGCCGAACCCGGACGGCCTCCTGTGAAGCCTGCAGCCGAACCCGGACGGCCTCCTGTGAAGCCTGCAGCCGAACCCGGACGGCCTCCTGTGAAGCCTGCAGCCGAACCCGGACGGCCTCCTGTGAAGCCTGCAGCCGAACCCGGAAGGCCTCCTGTGAAGCCTGCAGCCGAACCCGGAAGGCCTCCTGTGAAGCCTGCAGCCGAACCCGGAAGGCCTCCTGTGAAGCCTGCAGCCGAACCCGGAAGGCCTCCTGTGAAGCCTGCAGCCGAACCCGGAAGGCCTCCTGTGAAGCCTGCAGCCGAACCCGGAAGGCCTCCTGTGAAGCCTGCAGCCGAACCCGGAAGGCCTCCTGTGAAGCCTGCAGCCGAACCCGGAAGGCCTCCTGTGAAGCATGCCGAACCCGCAAAGCCTCCAGTGTGTGCCGAAAACTGTCAAAGTCACCCTTCTGGCCAATGTCCTGGCCATAAGTAATGTGACTATGCATGCAGTTAACTGTGCTGATTTAACCATTGGATGTATAGTGTGTTTCCTTTATCACCAAATAAATCTCACACTGATATGTCTACTTCCTCTTTTCGTTATTTTTTTATAAGTGGGAAAACAAAGAATTAGTTTTTTGTTTCGTTATGTCAGTATTCGTTTGGCTGTTCTCTCACATAATGGCTCATTAGAATCTATGCATGAAATCTCACCCTCCTTCAAAATGCATGGTAGCGTGCCTAGCAGAGTCTCCAATGCGTCATGAGATGAAAGACTGTGTTAAATTGCCTCATGTCTCAAAATGCATAACATTACAGTGAGAATGAACGTAAAAAATGTACAGTGCTCTAGTTGTACCACCTGACTGATGCAGATTCATTTTGCCTTTGATAGTGTTGATATGGAAACATAAATCCAAGCCTGAATCCAAATGCAATGATTGGATAAACATTTCTTCTTTTTTTTTTTTGGTCCTGAGAACTCCACAGAAGATATGTGCATGTTTTAATATTTAGAAGACTTATATTATTGATTGCAGTAGGACGTAAAGCTTCAACCGATATGTCAATTGACCAATAGTTTTCTGCATTCTTAATGTTCAATGTGTTCGGACATCGAGGAAGACAATGGAGACACTATAGGAGCTGAAGAGTCACGCTTTAAATCGCTTGCGCCGAGTTCACACTGAACAATTTTCATTTGGTGACAGGTTTTGGGAGATCACCAACAAATGCCTGAAACCATAAGTAAATCGGTGCTCGTTCACATGAGTGACAATATCTGGGCCTGTCGGCGATTCAAAATCCTGCTGTGTGAACGTGTTCTGACTGAAAACTACAGGACAGCGGGATGTTCGGGGAAGAGTTATAGACCAGAATATCGTTATTTTCAGTATGTTCAATCAAGCATTGTCACCTGATGGAGTTTTAGGACACCATAAGGTCACTGGATGGAGTTTTTCGGTTCCTTACCACTGTTGCCTTTGGCTTGCTCAGTTGGAGATATTCAAATTAATTCAACCAATCAGTGATACCTTTGATCAGCTCTACCAAACGTGGATGTTGTTCAACTAAGAAACGAACATTGTTATTATGTTTTGATTGGTACTGTGAAGCTGCTTTGACGCAATCTATATTGTGGAAAGCGCTATATAAATATACTTGACTATTTTAACAGAAAGCACAAACATTTGCTTGAACAGCAGCACAGTGTAAAATGTATTTACCCCCAACTCTCTTTGCACAACACACAACCTTTGCTCCACTCGTCTCCTCAACCCTTAACTCCAGCATAATCTATTTTATTTCTGCTTTTCACTGCAAATCAGCGTGCAGACAATCTGTATCGAATATCTTCTTGCAGGCTATCATTTTGTTTAATAACGATGTTCAATGCAGAGTTATGCCAGTCTCCAGTAGAGATTAATTTCTTGGAGAGTTTAGGAGTTTAGTCATAACTAGGTTGTGGTAGAACTCCGGCTTGTACCACGTGATCGCTGTACCACCTGACCACTGCAGATTCATTTGGCGTTGATAGTGTTGCCATAAAAACAATCAATCATCTCCAAACTACGGTTATTATTGTGACATCCAACCCTAATCAAACACACCTGAACAAGCTAATCAAGGTCTTCAAGAATGGGCTATATTGGAAAGCTACAGACAGGTGATTTTCATTAGGGTTGGAGTTACCCAGAACTCCAATTTGATCTTTAAAAACGCATTTTCAAAAAGTGCTTTAAACTCTTTTGATAGCGTTTGTTGTGGGACTCAGATGGTATTTTGATGCAGAAACAGGGTTTTCCTTTGTAGTTTTGTGGACCTCACTGTCCGCCTCTGCCGATTCACTAATTCAGTGCATCTTCCAGCAGAGTTGATTGTGAGATCGCAGGTCGAGAGGATGACAGCTCAAGTGTGCTGCTTGTTTAGTGTGGTTTTATTGTGTTTGTCTGCTTGTTTGAGTACAACACACGCTGGAGTCTTAGGTGAGAAGTTCTTTTAGCTTCATTACGGAGCCCGAAGAAGTGCATAAACAAAGCGCCTTACAAAATTTGGTTTTAGACGTATCTGCTTACGAAAATACAGTAAAAGTCAAGTGGAAGTTCAACTTTGTATGTTGGTTTAGTTTTAATGATAAGCAAAGTGTGAATATGCAAACTGTCTTAATGCGTTTTTCATTGTACAAGTAAAACCCACGTAATCACTAATATAGGCGTTTTTGTTTACTGTAAACAAGAACATTAGAGTTATGTGGCTACAAAATTCTTACCAAACTATCCCAGAGTTTAACTTTTGCCTTGAAATTTTATTGTTTTAAGAAATTCATAATCCTACAATATAACATGGGGAGCTATCCCAGATAGCAAACTGACATTGAATCAACGTGGAAATATGACATCGAAACAACGTTGATCTGACGTTGTTTTGCTCATCGAATTAACGTTGAACCAACGTCAGACGCATCATTCTTTCAAAACTAACGGAAAATCAACTTGAAATCAACGCGTTGTTTCAACGTTATGAAAGCAAACCAATTTTCGATTTTCATTTAGCTTTGAAGAATGCCGCGTCTGACGTTGGTTCAACGTTAATTCGATGCGCAAAATCAACGTTGTTTCAATGTCATGAGAGACGTCGTTTCCACGTTGATTCAATGTCAGTTTGCTATCTGGGAAGTTTAACCGATAACTCCACGTTATGTTTTTTTGTGCGTGTCTATATTTGTTTTGTTTTCTGTTGAGAAGCCTATTGAAATGCCTAAAGGAAATGAGGCTGGTCATGGGGATGGCGTAATTTTTGAAGATGTACACCAGTTAAATTGTATACAACATATTAACTGATGACCATGTTTTCTGTCAGCATTGCACTATTACTAACTCTACTATAGTGGGGTAGGTTGCAACCGCACTCTCGATCTTTGAAACCGATTAATGCACTTTAGTGAGAAATGGTAGATTTCTAAGCCACTTTATAATATTCACACATTAATCTGCTTCAATTCAAAGTTTGAGACTCACTGCAAAACTCGTGACTTGCAAATGCTGAAGCAAACTATTACGGCACTTCCTGGTCTCCCCTAATGATCCTCTTGAATCCTCTTCTGTAGTGTCCGGTCAGTGTCCGGCTACGCTGACTGTCGTGCCGTCCCGTCGAGGATGCACTTCTGATCGAGACTGCTCTGGAGGACACAAATGCTGTCAATTTCACTGTGGGCGCTCGTGTGTGCCGCCTGTTTTCAGTGAGTTTTAATTAATGGATGCTATACGTCTTCCAAAAAAAAAAAAAAACAGATTTTTTTTTCTCTCAAATCGCTAGTAGGTTTCACAAATAATTGCAAAGAAACCTAGATTACAGACTGAATATTCCGGTAAATCCTCTTACAGTCATCTTATGATGACTTTTTTTTTTTTTTTTTTTTTTCATACAGTGAATGAAACATTCAGTGTTCAGTTCTGTGGCTTCTCTGTCATGTGTCTCTATAACAGCAAAGCCAGGAGAATGTCCAAGCAAAAAGTTTGGTGCAGGAACGTGTGCCAAGTTGTGTTACTATGACAGTGACTGTCCGAACAATGAGAAATGCTGCAGCAATGGATGTGGACATCAGTGCATGGCTCCATTTGCAGGTATTTATTATATTAGTGTTTGGGTTACTAACTCATTTCAGTTTGTCTTGTTTTATTACTAATTGTTCTCAATGTTAAAAGTGTTCAGCCAATTGCAAGGTTTTGAGCTCAGGATGGCTTTCCAAAAATTAATTCTTAATACCATTATTTATTATTAATAGTTAAGAAGTAAAACTTGCTATTTGGGTTTGGTGCTGTATCTGAGACTGAATGCCGCTCAATGGACAGTCTAAAGTTGAACATCTGTATCCATCCAGTGAGGCCTGCAGCCGAACCACCGAAGCCCTCCGACGAACTGCCCGAGCCTTCCGACGAGCTACCGGAGCCTTCCGACGAATTACCGGAGTCTTCCGACGAGTTACCGGAGCCTTCCGATGAGCTGCCTGCTGCCGAACCCGGAAGGCCTCCAGTGAAGCCTGTCGCCGAACCACCAAGGCCTTCCGACGAGCAGCCCGAGCCTTCGGACGAACTGCCCGAGCCCTCCGAACTACCGGAGCCTTCTGACGAACTGCCCGAGCCCCCTGCAGCCGAACCCGGACGGCCTCCTGTGAAGCCTGCAGCCGAACCCGGACGGCCTCCTGTGAAGCCTGCAGCCGAACCCGGACGGCCTCCTGTGAAGCCTGCAGCCGAACCCGGACGTCCTCCTGTGAAGCCTGCAGCCGAACCCGGAAGGCCTCCTGTGAAGCCTGCAGCCGAACCCGGAAGGCCTCCTGTGAAGCCTGCAGCCGAACCCGGAAGGCCTCCTGTGAAGCCTGCAGCCGAACCCGGAAAGCCTCCAGTGAAGCCTGTAGCCGAACCACCAAGGCCTTCCGACGAGCAGCCCGAGCCTTCGGACGAACTGCCCGAGACCTCCGAACTACCGGAGCCTTCTGACGAACTGCCCGAGCCCCCTGCAGCCGAACCCGGACGGCCTCCTGTGAAGCCTGCAGCCGAACCCGGACGGCCTCCTGTGAAGCCTGCAGCCGAACCCGGACGGCCTCCTGTGAAGCCTGCAGCCGAACCCGGACGGCCTCCTGTGAAGCCTGCAGCCGAACCCGGACGGCCTCCTGTGAAGCCTGCAGCCGAACCCGGACGGCCTCCTGTGAAGCCTGCAGCCGAACCCGGACGGCCTCCTGTGAAGCCTGCAGCCGAACCCGGACGGCCTCCTGTGAAGCCTGCAGCCGAACCCGGAAGGCCTCCTGTGAAGCCTGCAGCCGAACCCGGAAGGCCTCCTGTGAAGCCTGCAGCCGAACCCGGAAGGCCTCCTGTGAAGCCTGCAGCCGAACCCGGAAGGCCTCCTGTGAAGCCTGCAGCCGAACCCGGAAGGCCTCCTGTGAAGCCTGCAGCCGAACCCGGAAGGCCTCCTGTGAAGCCTGCAGCCGAACCCGGAAGGCCTCCTGTGAAGCCTGCAGCCGAACCCGGAAGGCCTCCTGTGAAGCATGCCGAACCCGCAAAGCCTCCAGTGTGTGCCGAAAACTGTCAAAGTCACCCTTCTGGCCAATGTCCTGGCCATAAGTAATGTGACTATGCATGCAGTTAACTGTGCTGATTTAACCATTGGATGTATAGTGTGTTTCCTTTATCACCAAATAAATCTCACACTGATATGTCTACTTCCTCTTTTCGTTATTTTTTTATAAGTGGGAAAACAAAGAATTAGTTTTTTGTTTCGTTATGTCAGTATTCGTTTGGCTGTTCTCTCACATAATGGCTCATTAGAATCTATGCATGAAATCTCACCCTCCTTCAAAATGCATGGTAGCGTGCCTAGCAGAGTCTCCAATGCGTCATGAGATGAAAGACTGTGTTAAATTGCCTCATGTCTCAAAATGCATAACATTACAGTGAGAATGAACGTAAAAAATGTACAGTGCTCTAGTTGTACCACCTGACTGATGCAGATTCATTTTGCCTTTGATAGTGTTGATATGGAAACATAAATCCAAGCCTGAATCCAAATGCAATGATTGGATAAACATTTCTTCTTTTTTTTTTTGGTCCTGAGAACTCCACAGAAGATATGTGCATGTTTTAATATTTAGAAGACTTATATTATTGATTGCAGTAGGACGTAAAGCTTCAACCGATATGTCAATTGACCAATAGTTTTCTGCATTCTTAATGTTCAATGTGTTCGGACATCGAGGAAGACAATGGAGACACTATAGGAGCTGAAGAGTCACGCTTTAAATCGCTTGCGCCGAGTTCACACTGAACAATTTTCATTTGGTGACAGGTTTTGGGAGATCACCAACAAATGCCTGAAACCATAAGTAAATCGGTGCTCGTTCACATGAGTGACAATATCTGGGCCTGTCGGCGATTCAAAATCCTGCTGTGTGAACGTGTTCTGACTGAAAACTACAGGACAGCGGGATGTTCGGGGAAGAGTTATAGACCAGAATATCGTTATTTTCAGTATGTTCAATCAAGCATTGTCACCTGATGGAGTTTTAGGACACCATAAGGTCACTGGATGGAGTTTTTCGGTTCCTTACCACTGTTGCCTTTGGCTTGCTCAGTTGGAGATATTCAAATTAATTCAACCAATCAGTGATACCTTTGATCAGCTCTACCAAACGTGGATGTTGTTCAACTAAGAAACGAACATTGTTATTATGTTTTGATTGGTACTGTGAAGCTGCTTTGACGCAATCTATATTGTGGAAAGCGCTATATAAATATACTTGACTATTTTAACAGAAAGCACAAACATTTGCTTGAACAGCAGCACAGTGTAAAATGTATTTACCCCCAACTCTCTTTGCACAACACACAACCTTTGCTCCACTCGTCTCCTCAACCCTTAACTCCAGCATAATCTATTTTATTTCTGCTTTTCACTGCAAATCAGCGTGCAGACAATCTGTATCGAATATCTTCTTGCAGGCTATCATTTTGTTTAATAACGATGTTCAATGCAGAGTTATGCCAGTCTCCAGTAGAGATTAATTTCTTGGAGAGTTTAGGAGTTTAGTCATAACTAGGTTGTGGTAGAACTCCGGCTTGTACCACGTGATCGCTGTACCACCTGACCACTGCAGATTCATTTGGCGTTGATAGTGTTGCCATAAAAACAATCAATCATCTCCAAACTACGGTTATTATTGTGACATCCAACCCTAATCAAACACACCTGAACAAGCTAATCAAGGTCTTCAAGAATGGGCTATATTGGAAAGCTACAGACAGGTGATTTTCATTAGGGTTGGAGTTACCCAGAACTCCAATTTGATCTTTAAAAACGCATTTTCAAAAAGTGCTTTAAACTCTTTTGATAGCGTTTGTTGTGGGACTCAGATGGTATTTTGATGCAGAAACAGGGTTTTCCTTTGTAGTTTTGTGGACCTCACTGTCCGCCTCTGCCGATTCACTAATTCAGTGCATCTTCCAGCAGAGTTGATTGTGAGATCGCAGGTCGAGAGGATGACAGCTCAAGTGTGCTGCTTGTTTAGTGTGGTTTTATTGTGTTTGTCTGCTTGTTTGAGTACAACACACGCTGGAGTCTTAGGTGAGAAGTTCTTTTAGCTTCATTACGGAGCCCGAAGAAGTGCATAAACAAAGCGCCTTACAAAATTTGGTTTTAGACGTATCTGCTTACGAAAATACAGTAAAAGTCAAGTGGAAGTTCAACTTTGTATGTTGGTTTAGTTTTAATGATAAGCAAAGTGTGAATATGCAAACTGTCTTAATGCGTTTTTCATTGTACAAGTAAAACCCACGTAATCACTAATATAGGCGTTTTTGTTTACTGTAAACAAGAACATTAGAGTTATGTGGCTACAAAATTCTTACCAAACTATCCCAGAGTTTAACTTTTGCCTTGAAATTTTATTGTTTTAAGAAATTCATAATCCTACAATATAACATGGGGAGCTATCCCAGATAGCAAACTGACATTGAATCAACGTGGAAATATGACATCGAAACAACGTTGATCTGACGTTGTTTTGCTCATCGAATTAACGTTGAACCAACGTCAGACGCATCATTCTTTCAAAACTAACGGAAAATCAACTTGAAATCAACGCGTTGTTTCAACGTTATGAAAGCAAACCAATTTTCGATTTTCATTTAGCTTTGAAGAATGCCGCGTCTGACGTTGGTTCAACGTTAATTCGATGCGCAAAATCAACGTTGTTTCAATGTCATGAGAGACGTCGTTTCCACGTTGATTCAATGTCAGTTTGCTATCTGGGAAGTTTAACCGATAACTCCACGTTATGTTTTTTTGTGCGTGTCTATATTTGTTTTGTTTTCTGTTGAGAAGCCTATTGAAATGCCTAAAGGAAATGAGGCTGGTCATGGGGATGGCGTAATTTTTGAAGATGTACACCAGTTAAATTGTATACAACATATTAACTGATGACCATGTTTTCTGTCAGCATTGCACTATTACTAACTCTACTATAGTGGGGTAGGTTGCAACCGCACTCTCGATCTTTGAAACCGATTAATGCACTTTAGTGAGAAATGGTAGATTTCTAAGCCACTTTATAATATTCACACATTAATCTGCTTCAATTCAAAGTTTGAGACTCACTGCAAAACTCGTGACTTGCAAATGCTGAAGCAAACTATTACGGCACTTCCTGGTCTCCCCTAATGATCCTCTTGAATCCTCTTCTGTAGTGTCCGGTCAGTGTCCGGCTACGCTGACTGTCGTGCCGTCCCGTCGAGGATGCACTTCTGATCGAGACTGCTCTGGAGGACACAAATGCTGTCAATTTCACTGTGGGCGCTCGTGTGTGCCGCCTGTTTTCAGTGAGTTTTAATTAATGGATGCTATACGTCTTCCAAAAAAAAAAAAAAACAGATTTTTTTTTCTCTCAAATCGCTAGTAGGTTTCACAAATAATTGCAAAGAAACCTAGATTACAGACTGAATATTCCGGTAAATCCTCTTACAGTCATCTTATGACTTTTTTTTTTTTTTTTCATACAGTGAATGAAACATTCAGTATTCAGTTCTGTGGCTTCTCTGTCATGTGTCTCTATAACAGCAAAGCCAGGAGAATGTCCAAGCAAAAAGTTTGGTGCAGGAACGTGTGCCAAGTTGTGTTACTATGACAGTGACTGTCCGAACAATGAGAAATGCTGCAGCAATGGATGTGGACATCAGTGCATGGCTCCATTTGCAGGTATTTATTATATTAGTGTTTGGGTTACTAACTCATTTCAGTTTGTCTTGTTTTATTACTAATTGTTCTCAATGTAAAAAGTGTTCAGCCAATTGCAAGGTTTTGAGCTCAGGATGGCTTTCCAAAAATTAATTCTTAACACCATTATTTATTATTAATAGTTAAGGAGTAAAACTTGCTATTTGGGTTTGGTGCTGTATCTGAGACTGAATGCCGCTCAATGGACAGTCTAAAGTTGAACATCTGTATCCATCCAGTGAGGCCTGCAGCCGAACCACCGAAGCCCTCCGACGAACTGCCCGAGCCTTCCGACGAGCTACCGGAGCCTTCCGACGAATTACCGGAGTCTTCCGACGAGTTACCGGAGCCTTCCGATGAGCTGCCTGCTGCCGAACCCGGAAGGCCTCCAGTGAAGCCTGTAGCCGAACCACCAAGGCCTTCCGACGAGCAGCCCGAGCCTTCGGACGAACTGCCCGAGCCCTCCGAACTACCGGAGCCTTCTGACGAACTGCCCGAGCCCCCTGCAGCCGAACCCGGACGGCCTCCTGTGAAGCCTGCAGCCGAACCCGGACGGCCTCCTGTGAAGCCTGCAGCCGAACCCGGACGGCCTCCTGTGAAGCCTGCAGCCAAACCCGGACGTCCTCCTGTGAAGCCTGCAGCCGAACCCGGAAGGTCTCCTGTGAAGCCTGCAGCCGAACCCGGAAGGCCTCCTGTGAAGCCTGCAGCCGAACCCGGAAAGCCTCCAGTGAAGCCTGTAGCCGAACCACCAAGGCCTTCCGACGAGCAGCCCGAGCCTTCGGACGAACTGCCCGAGACCTCCGAACTACCGGAGCCTTCTGACGAACTGCCCGAGCCCCCTGCAGCCGAACCCGGACGGCCTCCTGTGAAGCCTGCAGCCGAACCCGGACGGCCTCCTGTGAAGCCTGCAGCCGAACCCGGACGGCCTCCTGTGAAGCCTGCAGCCGAACCCGGACGGCCTCCTGTGAAGCCTGCAGCCGAACCCGGAAGGCCTCCTGTGAAGCCTGCAGCCGAACCCGGAAGGCCTCCTGTGAAGCCTGCAGCCGAACCCGGAAGGCCTCCTGTGAAGCCTGCAGCCGAACCCGGAAGGCCTCCTGTGAAGCCTGCAGCCGAACCCGGAAGGCCTCCTGTGAAGCCTGCAGCCGAACCCGGAAGGCCTCCTGTGAAGCCTGCAGCCGAACCCGGAAGGCCTCCTGTGAAGCCTGCAGCCGAACCCGGAAGGCCTCCTGTGAAGCCTGCAGCCGAACCCGGAAGGCCTCCTGTGAAGCATGCCGAACCCGCAAAGCCTCCAGTGTGTGCCGAAAACTGTCAAAGTCACCCTTCTGGCCAATGTCCTGGCCATAAGTAATGTGACTATGCATGCAGTTAACTGTGCTGATTTAACCATTGGATGTATAGTGTGTTTCCTTTATCACCAAATAAATCTCACACTGATATGTCTACTTCCTCTTTTCGTTATTTTTTTATAAGTGGGAAAACAAAGAATTAGTTTTTTGTTTCGTTATGTCAGTATTCGTTTGGCTGTTCTCTCACATAATGGCTCATTAGAATCTATGCATGAAATCTCACCCTCCTTCAAAATGCATGGTAGCGTGCCTAGCAGAGTCTCCAATGCGTCATGAGATGAAAGACTGTGTTAAATTGCCTCATGTCTCAAAATGCATAACATTACAGTGAGAATGAACGTAAAAAATGTACAGTGCTCTAGTTGTACCACCTGACTGATGCAGATTCATTTTGCCTTTGATAGTGTTGATATGGAAACATAAATCCAAGCCTGAATCCAAATGCAATGATTGGATAAACATTTCTTCTTTTTTTTTTTTGGTCCTGAGAACTCCACAGAAGATATGTGCATGTTTTAATATTTAGAAGACTTATATTATTGATTGCAGTAGGACGTAAAGCTTCAACCGATATGTCAATTGACCAATAGTTTTCTGCATTCTTAATGTTCAATGTGTTCGGACATCGAGGAAGACAATGGAGACACTATAGGAGCTGAAGAGTCACGCTTTAAATCGCTTGCGCCGAGTTCACACTGAACAATTTTCATTTGGTGACAGGTTTTGGGAGATCACCAACAAATGCCTGAAACCATAAGTAAATCGGTGCTCGTTCACATGAGTGACAATATCTGGGCCTGTCGGCGATTCAAAATCCTGCTGTGTGAACGTGTTCTGACTGAAAACTACAGGACAGCGGGATGTTCGGGGAAGAGTTATAGACCAGAATATCGTTATTTTCAGTATGTTCAATCAAGCATTGTCACCTGATGGAGTTTTAGGACACCATAAGGTCACTGGATGGAGTTTTTCGGTTCCTTACCACTGTTGCCTTTGGCTTGCTCAGTTGGAGATATTCAAATTAATTCAACCAATCAGTGATACCTTTGATCAGCTCTACCAAACGTGGATGTTGTTCAACTAAGAAACGAACATTGTTATTATGTTTTGATTGGTACTGTGAAGCTGCTTTGACGCAATCTATATTGTGGAAAGCGCTATATAAATATACTTGACTATTTTAACAGAAAGCACAAACATTTGCTTGAACAGCAGCACAGTGTAAAATGTATTTACCCCCAACTCTCTTTGCACAACACACAACCTTTGCTCCACTCGTCTCCTCAACCCTTAACTCCAGCATAATCTATTTTATTTCTGCTTTTCACTGCAAATCAGCGTGCAGACAATCTGTATCGAATATCTTCTTGCAGGCTATCATTTTGTTTAATAACGATGTTCAATGCAGAGTTATGCCAGTCTCCAGTAGAGATTAATTTCTTGGAGAGTTTAGGAGTTTAGTCATAACTAGGTTGTGGTAGAACTCCGGCTTGTACCACGTGATCGCTGTACCACCTGACCACTGCAGATTCATTTGGCGTTGATAGTGTTGCCATAAAAACAATCAATCATCTCCAAACTACGGTTATTATTGTGACATCCAACCCTAATCAAACACACCTGAACAAGCTAATCAAGGTCTTCAAGAATGGGCTATATTGGAAAGCTACAGACAGGTGATTTTCATTAGGGTTGGAGTTACCCAGAACTCCAATTTGATCTTTAAAAACGCATTTTCAAAAAGTGCTTTAAACTCTTTTGATAGCGTTTGTTGTGGGACTCAGATGGTATTTTGATGCAGAAACAGGGTTTTCCTTTGTAGTTTTGTGGACCTCACTGTCCGCCTCTGCCGATTCACTAATTCAGTGCATCTTCCAGCAGAGTTGATTGTGAGATCGCAGGTCGAGAGGATGACAGCTCAAGTGTGCTGCTTGTTTAGTGTGGTTTTATTGTGTTTGTCTGCTTGTTTGAGTACAACACACGCTGGAGTCTTAGGTGAGAAGTTCTTTTAGCTTCATTACGGAGCCCGAAGAAGTGCATAAACAAAGCGCCTTACAAAATTTGGTTTTAGACGTATCTGCTTACGAAAATACAGTAAAAGTCAAGTGGAAGTTCAACTTTGTATGTTGGTTTAGTTTTAATGATAAGCAAAGTGTGAATATGCAAACTGTCTTAATGCGTTTTTCATTGTACAAGTAAAACCCACGTAATCACTAATATAGGCGTTTTTGTTTACTGTAAACAAGAACATTAGAGTTATGTGGCTACAAAATTCTTACCAAACTATCCCAGAGTTTAACTTTTGCCTTGAAATTTTATTGTTTTAAGAAATTCATAATCCTACAATATAACATGGGGAGCTATCCCAGATAGCAAACTGACATTGAATCAACGTGGAAATATGACATCGAAACAACGTTGATCTGACGTTGTTTTGCTCATCGAATTAACGTTGAACCAACGTCAGACGCATCATTCTTTCAAAACTAACGGAAAATCAACTTGAAATCAACGCGTTGTTTCAACGTTATGAAAGCAAACCAATTTTCGATTTTCATTTAGCTTTGAAGAATGCCGCGTCTGACGTTGGTTCAACGTTAATTCGATGCGCAAAATCAATGTTGTTTCAATGTCATGAGAGACGTCGTTTCCACGTTGATTCAATGTCAGTTTGCTATCTGGGAAGTTTAACCGATAACTCCACGTTATGTTTTTTTGTGCGTGTCTATATTTGTTTTGTTTTCTGTTGAGAAGCCTATTGAAATGCCTAAAGGAAATGAGGCTGGTCATGGGGATGGCGTAATTTTTGAAGATGTACACCAGTTAAATTGTATACAACATATTAACTGATGACCATGTTTTCTGTCAGCATTGCACTATTACTAACTCTACTATAGTGGGGTAGGTTGCAACCGCACTCTCGATCTTTGAAACCGATTAATGCACTTTAGTGAGAAATGGTAGATTTCTAAGCCACTTTATAATATTCACACATTAATCTGCTTCAATTCAAAGTTTGAGACTCACTGCAAAACTCGTGACTTGCAAATGCTGAAGCAAACTATTACGGCACTTCCTGGTCTCCCCTAATGATCCTCTTGAATCCTCTTCTGTAGTGTCCGGTCAGTGTCCGGCTACGCTGACTGTCGTGCCGTCCCGTCGAGGATGCACTTCTGATCGAGACTGCTCTGGAGGACACAAATGCTGTCAATTTCACTGTGGGCGCTCGTGTGTGCCGCCTGTTTTCAGTGAGTTTTAATTAATGGATGCTATACGTCTTCCAAAAAAAAAAAAAAAACAGATTTTTTTTTCTCTCAAATCGCTAGTAGGTTTCACAAATAATTGCAAAGAAACCTAGATTACAGACTGAATATTCCGGTAAATCCTCTTACAGTCATCTTATGATGACTTTTTTTTTTTTTTTTTTTTCATACAGTGAATGAAACATTCAGTATTCAGTTCTGTGGCTTCTCTGTCATGTGTCTCTATAACAGCAAAGCCAGGAGAATGTCCAAGCAAAAAGTTTGGTGCAGGAACGTGTGCCAAGTTGTGTTACTATGACAGTGACTGTCCGAACAATGAGAAATGCTGCAGCAATGGATGTGGACATCAGTGCATGGCTCCATTTGCAGGTATTTATTATATTAGTGTTTGGGTTACTAACTCATTTCAGTTTGTCTTGTTTTATTACTAATTGTTCTCAATGTAAAAAGTGTTCAGCCAATTGCAAGGTTTTGAGCTCAGGATGGCTTTCCAAAAATTAATTCTTAACACCATTATTTATTATTAATAGTTAAGGAGTAAAACTTGCTATTTGGGTTTGGTGCTGTATCTGAGACTGAATGCCGCTCAATGGACAGTCTAAAGTTGAACATCTGTATCCATCCAGTGAGGCCTGCAGCCGAACCACCGAAGCCCTCCGACGAACTGCCCGAGCCTTCCGACGAGCTACCGGAGCCTTCCGACGAATTACCGGAGTCTTCCGACGAGTTACCGGAGCCTTCCGATGAGCTGCCTGCTGCCGAACCCGGAAGGCCTCCAGTGAAGCCTGTAGCCGAACCACCAAGGCCTTCCGACGAGCAGCCCGAGCCTTCGGACGAACTGCCCGAGCCCTCCGAACTACCGGAGCCTTCTGACGAACTGCCCGAGCCCCCTGCAGCCGAACCCGGACGGCCTCCTGTGAAGCCTGCAGCCGAACCCGGACGGCCTCCTGTGAAGCCTGCAGCCGAACCCGGACGGCCTCCTGTGAAGCCTGCAGCCAAACCCGGACGTCCTCCTGTGAAGCCTGCAGCCGAACCCGGAAGGTCTCCTGTGAAGCCTGCAGCCGAACCCGGAAGGCCTCCTGTGAAGCCTGCAGCCGAACCCGGAAAGCCTCCAGTGAAGCCTGTAGCCGAACCACCAAGGCCTTCCGACGAGCAGCCCGAGCCTTCGGACGAACTGCCCGAGACCTCCGAACTACCGGAGCCTTCTGACGAACTGCCCGAGCCCCCTGCAGCCGAACCCGGACGGCCTCCTGTGAAGCCTGCAGCCGAACCCGGACGGCCTCCTGTGAAGCCTGCAGCCGAACCCGGACGGCCTCCTGTGAAGCCTGCAGCCGAACCCGGACGGCCTCCTGTGAAGCCTGCAGCCGAACCCGGAAGGCCTCCTGTGAAGCCTGCAGCCGAACCCGGAAGGCCTCCTGTGAAGCCTGCAGCCGAACCCGGAAGGCCTCCTGTGAAGCCTGCAGCCAAACCCGGACGTCCTCCTGTGAAGCCTGCAGCCGAACCCGGAAGGCCTCCTGTGAAGCCTGCAGCCGAACCCGGAAGGCCTCCTGTGAAGCCTGCAGCCGAACCCGGAAAGCCTCCAGTGAAGCCTGTAGCCGAACCACCAAGGCCTTCCGACGAGCAGCCCGAGCCTTCGGACGAACTGCCCGAGACCTCCGAACTACCGGAGCCTTCTGACGAACTGCCCGAGCCCCCTGCAGCCGAACCCGGACGGCCTCCTGTGAAGCCTGCAGCCGAACCCGGACGGCCTCCTGTGAAGCCTGCAGCCGAACCCGGACGGCCTCCTGTGAAGCCTGCAGCCGAACCCGGAAGGCCTCCTGTGAAGCCTGCAGCCGAACCCGGAAGGCCTCCTGTGAAGCCTGCAGCCGAACCCGGAAGGCCTCCTGTGAAGCCTGCAGCCGAACCCGGAAGGCCTCCTGTGAAGCCTGCAGCCGAACCCGGAAGGCCTCCTGTGAAGCCTGCAGCCGAACCCGGAAGGCCTCCTGTGAAGCCTGCAGCCGAACCCGGAAGGCCTCCTGTGAAGCCTGCAGCCGAACCCGGAAGGCCTCCTGTGAAGCCTGCAGCCGAACCCGGAAGGCCTCCTGTGAAGCCTGCAGCCGAACCCGGAAGGCCTCCTGTGAAGCCTGCAGCCGAACCCGGAAGGCCTCCTGTGAAGCCTGCAGCCGAACCCGGAAGGCCTCCTGTGAAGCCTGCAGCCGAACCCGGAAGGCCTCCTGTGAAGCATGCCGAACCCGCAAAGCCTCCAGTGTGTGCCGAAAACTGTCAAAGTCACCCTTCTGGCCAATGTCCTGGCCATAAGTAATGTGACTATGCATGCAGTTAACTGTGCTGATTTAAACATTGGATGTATAGTGTGTTTCCTTTATCACCAAATAAATCTCACACTGATATGTCTACTTCCTCTTTTCGTTATTTTTTTATAAGTGGGAAAACAAAGAATTAGTTTTTTGTTTCGTTATGTCAGTATTCGTTAGGCTGTTCTCACATAATGGCTCATTAGAATCTATGCATGAAATCTCACCCTCCTTCAAAATGCATGGTAGCGTGCCTAGCAGAGTCTCCAATGCGTCACGAGATGAAAGACTGTGTTAAATTGCCTCATGTCTCAAAATGCATAACATTACAGTGAGAATGAACGTAAAAAATGTACAGTGCTCTAGTTGTACCACCTGACTGATGCAGATTCATTTTGCCTTTGATAGTGTTGATATGGAAACATAAATCCAAGCCTGAATCCAAATGCAATGATTGGATAAACATTTCTTCTTTTTTTTTTTTGGTCCTGAGAACTCCACAGAAGATATGTGCATGTTTTAATATTTAGAAGACTTATATTATTGATTGCAGTAGGACGTAAAGCTTCAACCGATATGTCAATTGACCAATAGTTTTCTGCATTCTTAATGTTCAATGTGTTCGGACATCGAGGAAGACAATGGAGACACTATAGGAGCTGAAGAGTCACGCTTTAAATCGCTTGCGCCGAGTTCACACTGAACAATTTTCATTTGGTGACAGGTTTTGGGAGATCACCAACAAATGCCTGAAACCATAAGTAAATCGGTGCTCGTTCACATGAGTGACAATATCTGGGCCTGTCGGCGATTCAAAATCCTGCTGTGTGAACGTGTTCTGACTGAAAACTACAGGACAGCGGGATGTTTGGGGAAGAGTTATAGACCAGAATATCGTTATTTTCAGTATGTTCAATCAAGCATTGTCACCTGATGGAGTTTTAGGACACCATAAGGTCACTGGATGGAGTTTTTCGGTTCCTTACCACTGTTGCCTTTGGCTTGCTCAGTTGGAGATATTCAAATTAATTCAACCAATCAGTGATACCTTTGATCAGCTCTACCAAACGTGGATGTTGTTCAACTAAGAAACGAACATTGTTATTATGTTTTGATTGGTACTGTGAAGCTGCTTTGACGCAATCTATATTGTGGAAAGCGCTATATAAATATACTTGACTATTTTAACAGAAAGCACAAACATTTGCTTGAACAGCAGCACAGTGTAAAATGTATTTACCCCCAACTCTCTTTGCACAACACACAACCTTTGCTCCACTCGTCTCCTCAACCCTTAACTCCAGCATAATCTATTTTATTTCTGCTTTTCACTGCAAATCAGCGTGCAGACAATCTGTATCGAATATCTTCTTGCAGGCTATCATTTTGTTTAATAACGATGTTCAATGCAGAGTTATGCCAGTCTCCAGTAGAGATTAATTTCTTGGAGAGTTTAGGAGTTTAGTCATAACTAGGTTGTGGTAGAACTCCGGCTTGTACCACGTGATCGCTGTACCACCTGACCACTGCAGATTCATTTGGCGTTGATAGTGTTGCCATAAAAACAATCAATCATCTCCAAACTACGGTTATTATTGTGACATCCAACCCTAATCAAACACACCTGAACAAGCTAATCAAGGTCTTCAAGAATGGGCTATATTGGAAAGCTACAGACAGGTGATTTTCATTAGGGTTGGAGTTACCCAGAACTCCAATTTGATCTTTAAAAACGCATTTTCAAAAAGTGCTTTAAACTCTTTTGATAGCGTTTGTTGTGGGACTCAGATGGTATTTTGATGCAGAAACAGGGTTTTCCTTTGTAGTTTTGTGGACCTCACTGTCCGCCTCTGCCGATTCACTAATTCAGTGCATCTTCCAGCAGAGTTGATTGTGAGATCGCAGGTCGAGAGGATGACAGCTCAAGTGTGCTGCTTGTTTAGTGTGGTTTTATTGTGTTTGTCTGCTTGTTTGAGTACAACACACGCTGGAGTCTTAGGTGAGAAGTTCTTTTAGCTTCATTACGGAGCCCGAAGAAGTGCATAAACAAAGCGCCTTACAAAATTTGGTTTTAGACGTATCTGCTTACGAAAATACAGTAAAAGTCAAGTGGAAGTTCAACTTTGTATGTTGGTTTAGTTTTAATGATAAGCAAAGTGTGAATATGCAAACTGTCTTAATGCGTTTTTCATTGTACAAGTAAAACCCACGTAATCACTAATATAGGCGTTTTTGTTTACTGTAAACAAGAACATTAGAGTTATGTGGCTACAAAATTCTTACCAAACTATCCCAGAGTTTAACTTTTGCCTTGAAATTTTATTGTTTTAAGAAATTCATAATCCTACAATATAACATGGGGAGCTATCCCAGATAGCAAACTGACATTGAATCAACGTGGAAATATGACATCGAAACAACGTTGATCTGACGTTGTTTTGCTCATCGAATTAACGTTGAACCAACGTCAGACGCATCATTCTTTCAAAACTAACGGAAAATCAACTTGAAATCAACGCGTTGTTTCAACGTTATGAAAGCAAACCAATTTTCGATTTTCATTTAGCTTTGAAGAATGCCGCGTCTGACGTTGGTTCAACGTTAATTCGATGCGCAAAATCAACGTTGTTTCAATGTCATGAGAGACGTCGTTTCCACGTTGATTCAATGTCAGTTTGCTATCTGGGAAGTTTAACCGATAACTCCACGTTATGTTTTTTTGTGCGTGTCTATATTTGTTTTGTTTTCTGTTGAGAAGCCTATTGAAATGCCTAAAGGAAATGAGGCTGGTCATGGGGATGGCGTAATTTTTGAAGATGTACACCAGTTAAATTGTATACAACATATTAACTGATGACCATGTTTTCTGTCAGCATTGCACTATTACTAACTCTACTATAGTGGGGTAGGTTGCAACCGCACTCTCGATCTTTGAAACCGATTAATGCACTTTAGTGAGAAATGGTAGATTTCTAAGCCACTTTATAATATTCACACATTAATCTGCTTCAATTCAAAGTTTGAGACTCACTGCAAAACTCGTGACTTGCAAATGCTGAAGCAAACTATTACGGCACTTCCTGGTCTCCCCTAATGATCCTCTTGAATCCTCTTCTGTAGTGTCCGGTCAGTGTCCGGCTACGCTGACTGTCGTGCCGTCCCGTCGAGGATGCACTTCTGATCGAGACTGCTCTGGAGGACACAAATGCTGTCAATTTCACTGTGGGCGCTCGTGTGTGCCGCCTGTTTTCAGTGAGTTTTAATTAATGGATGCTATACGTCTTCCAAAAAAAAAAAAAAACAGATTTTTTTTTTCTCTCAAATCGCTAGTAGGTTTCACAAATAATTGCAAAGAAACCTAGATTACAGACTGAATATTCCGGTAAATCCTCTTACAGTCATCTTATGATGACTTTTTTTTTTTTTTTTTTTTCATACAGTGAATGAAACATTCAGTATTCAGTTCTGTGGCTTCTCTGTCATGTGTCTCTATAACAGCAAAGCCAGGAGAATGTCCAAGCAAAAAGTTTGGTGCAGGAACGTGTGCCAAGTTGTGTTACTATGACAGTGACTGTCCGAACAATGAGAAATGCTGCAGCAATGGATGTGGACATCAGTGCATGGCTCCATTTGCAGGTATTTATTATATTAGTGTTTGGGTTACTAACTCATTTCAGTTTGTCTTGTTTTATTACTAATTGTTCTCAATGTAAAAAGTGTTCAGCCAATTGCAAGGTTTTGAGCTCAGGATGGCTTTCCAAAAATTAATTCTTAACACCATTATTTATTATTAATAGTTAAGGAGTAAAACTTGCTATTTGGGTTTGGTGCTGTATCTGAGACTGAATGCCGCTCAATGGACAGTCTAAAGTTGAACATCTGTATCCATCCAGTGAGGCCTGCAGCCGAACCACCGAAGCCCTCCGACGAACTGCCCGAGCCTTCCGACGAGCTACCGGAGCCTTCCGACGAATTACCGGAGTCTTCCGACGAGTTACCGGAGCCTTCCGATGAGCTGCCTGCTGCCGAACCCGGAAGGCCTCCAGTGAAGCCTGTAGCCGAACCACCAAGGCCTTCCGACGAGCAGCCCGAGCCTTCGGACGAACTGCCCGAGCCCTCCGAACTACCGGAGCCTTCTGACGAACTGCCCGAGCCCCCTGCAGCCGAACCCGGACGGCCTCCTGTGAAGCCTGCAGCCGAACCCGGACGGCCTCCTGTGAAGCCTGCAGCCGAACCCGGACGGCCTCCTGTGAAGCCTGCAGCCAAACCCGGACGTCCTCCTGTGAAGCCTGCAGCCGAACCCGGAAGGCCTCCTGTGAAGCCTGCAGCCGAACCCGGAAGGCCTCCTGTGAAGCCTGCAGCCGAACCCGGAAAGCCTCCAGTGAAGCCTGTAGCCGAACCACCAAGGCCTTCCGACGAGCAGCCCGAGCCTTCGGACGAACTGCCCGAGACCTCCGAACTACCGGAGCCTTCTGACGAACTGCCCGAGCCCCCTGCAGCCGAACCCGGACGGCCTCCTGTGAAGCCTGCAGCCGAACCCGGACGGCCTCCTGTGAAGCCTGCAGCCGAACCCGGACGGCCTCCTGTGAAGCCTGCAGCCGAACCCGGAAGGCCTCCTGTGAAGCCTGCAGCCGAACCCGGAAGGCCTCCTGTGAAGCCTGCAGCCGAACCCGGAAGGCCTCCTGTGAAGCCTGCAGCCGAACCCGGAAGGCCTCCTGTGAAGCCTGCAGCCGAACCCGGAAGGCCTCCTGTGAAGCCTGCAGCCGAACCCGGAAGGCCTCCTGTGAAGCCTGCAGCCGAACCCGGAAGGCCTCCTGTGAAGCCTGCAGCCGAACCCGGAAGGCCTCCTGTGAAGCCTGCAGCCGAACCCGGAAGGCCTCCTGTGAAGCCTGCAGCCGAACCCGGAAGGCCTCCTGTGAAGCCTGCAGCCGAACCCGGAAGGCCTCCTGTGAAGCATGCCGAACCCGCAAAGCCTCCAGTGTGTGCCGAAAACTGTCAAAGTCACCCTTCTGGCCAATGTCCTGGCCATAAGTAATGTGACTATGCATGCAGTTAACTGTGCTGATTTAAACATTGGATGTATAGTGTGTTTCCTTTATCACCAAATAAATCTCACACTGATATGTCTACTTCCTCTTTTCGTTATTTTTTTATAAGTGGGAAAACAAAGAATTAGTTTTGTTTCGTTATGTCAGTATTCGTTTGGCTGTTCTCTCACATAATGGCTCATTAGAATCTATGCATGAAATCTCACCCTCCTTCAAAATGCATGGTAGCGTGCCTAGCAGAGTCTCCAATGCGTCACGAGATGAAAGACTGTGTTAAATTGCCTCATGTCTCAAAATGCATAACATTACAGTGAGAATGAACGTAAAAAATGTACAGTGCTCTAGTTGTACCACCTGACTGATGCAGATTCATTTTGCCTTTGATAGTGTTGATATGGAAACATAAATCCAAGCCTGAATCCAAATGCAATGATTGGATAAACATTTCTTCTTTTTTTTTGGTCCTGAGAACTCCACAGAAGATATGTGCATGTTTTAATATTTAGAAGACTTATATTATTGATTGCAGTAGGACGTAAAGCTTCAACCGATATGTCAATTGACCAATAGTTTTCTGCATTCTTAATGTTCAATGTGTTCGGACATCGAGGAAGACAATGGAGACACTATAGGAGCTGAAGAGTCACGCTTTAAATCGCTTGCGCCGAGTTCACACTGAACAATTTTCATTTGGTGACAGGTTTTGGGAGATCACCAACAAATGCCTGAAACCATAAGTAAATCGGTGCTCGTTCACATGAGTGACAATATCTGGGCCTGTCGGCGATTCAAAATCCTGCTGTGTGAACGTGTTCTGACTGAAAACTACAGGACAGCGGGATGTTCGGGGAAGAGTTATAGACCAGAATATCGTTATTTTCAGTATGTTCAATCAAGCATTGTCACCTGATGGAGTTTTAGGACACCATAAGGTCACTGGATGGAGTTTTTCGGTTCCTTACCACTGTTGCCTTTGGCTTGCTCAGTTGGAGATATTCAAATTAAGTCAACCAATCAGTGATACCTTTGATCAGCTCTACCAAACGTGGATGTTGTTCAACTAAGAAACGAACATTGTTATTATGTTTTGATTGGTACTGTGAAGCTGCTTTGACGCAATCTATATTGTGGAAAGCGCTATATAAATATACTTGACTATTTTAACAGAAAGCACAAACATTTGCTTGAACAGCAGCACAGTGTAAAATGTATTTACCCCCAACTCTCTTTGCACAACACACAACCTTTGCTCCACTCGTCTCCTCAACCCTTAACTCCAGCATAATCTATTTTATTTCTGCTTTTCACTGCAAATCAGCGTGCAGACAATCTGTATCGAATATCTTCTTGCAGGCTATCATTTTGTTTAATAACGATGTTCAATGCAGAGTTATGCCAGTCTCCAGTAGAGATTAATTTCTTGGAGAGTTTAGGAGTTTAGTCATAACTAGGTTGTGGTAGAACTCCGGCTTGTACCACGTGATCGCTGTACCACCTGACCACTGCAGATTCATTTGGCGTTGATAGTGTTGCCATAAAAACAATCAATCATCTCCAAACTACGGTCATTATTGTGACATCCAACCCTAATCAAACACACCTGAACAAGCTAATCAAGGTCTTCAAGAATGGGCTATATTGGAAAGCTACAGACAGGTGATTTTCATTAGGGTTGGAGTTACCCAGAACTCCAATTTGATCTTTAAAAACGCATTTTCAAAAAGTGCTTTAAACTCTTTTGATAGCGTTTGTTGTGGGACTCAGATGGTATTTTGATGCAGAAACAGGGTTTTCCTTTGTAGTTTTGTGGACCTCACTGTCCGCCTCTGCCGATTCACTAATTCAGTGCATCTTCCAGCAGAGTTGATTGTGAGATCGCAGGTCGAGAGGATGACAGCTCAAGTGTGCTGCTTGTTTAGTGTGGTTTTATTGTGTTTGTCTGCTTGTTTGAGTACAACACACGCTGGAGTCTTAGGTGAGAAGTTCTTTTAGCTTCATTACGGAGCCCGAAGAAGTGCATAAACAAAGCGCCTTACAAAATTTGGTTTTAGACGTATCTGCTTCCGAAAATACAGTAAAAGTCAAGTGGAAGTTCAACTTTGTATGTTGGTTTAGTTTTAATGATAAGCAAAGTGTGAATATGCAAACTGTCTTAATGCGTTTTTCATTGTACAAGTAAAACCCACGTAATCACTAATATAGGCGTTTTTGTTTACTGTAAACAAGAACATTAGAGTTATGTGGCTGCAAAATTCTTACCAAACTATCCCAGAGTTTAACTTTTGCCTTGAAATTTTATTGTTTTAAGAAATTCATAATCCTACAATATAACATGGGGAGCTAACCCAGATAGCAAACTGACATTGAATCAACGTGGAAATATGACATCGAAACAACGTTGATCTGACGTTGTTTTGCTCATCGAATTAACGTTGAACCAACGTCAGACGCATCATTCTTTCAAAACTAACGGAAAATCAACTTGAAATCAACGCGTTGTTTCAACGTTATGAAAGCAAACCAATTTTCGATTTTCATTTAGCTTTGAAGAATGCCGCGTCTGACGTTGGTTCAACGTTAATTCGATGAGCAAAATCAACGTTGTTTCAATGTCATGAGAGACGTCGTTTCCACGTTGATTCAATGTCAGTTTGCTATCTGGGAAGTTTAACCGATAACTCCACGTTATGTTTTTTTGTGCGTGTCTATATTTGTTTTGTTTTCTGTTGAGAAGCCTATTGAAATGCCTAAAGGAAATGAGGCTGGTCATGGGGATGGCGTAATTTTTGAAGATGTACACCAGTTAAATTGTATACAACATATTAACTGATGACCATGTTTTCTGTCAGCATTGCACTATTACTAAAACTACTATAGTGGGGTAGGTTGCAACCGCACTCTCGAGCTTTGAAACCGATTAATGCACTTTAGTGAGAAATGGTAGATTTCTAAGCCACTTTGAATTGAAGCAGATTAATGTGTGAATATTATAAAGTTTAAGACTCACTGCAAAACTCTTGACTTGCAAATGCTGAAGCAAACTATTACGGCACTTCCTGGTCTCCCCTAATGATCCTCTTGAATCCTCTTCTGTAGTGTCCGGTCAGTGTCCGGCTACGCTGACTGTCGTGCCGTCCCGTCGAGGATGCACTTCTGATCGAGACTGCTCTGGAGGACACAAATGCTGTCAATTTCACTGTGGGCGCTCGTGTGTGCCGCCTGTTTTCAGTGAGTTTTAATTAATGGATGCTATACGTCTTCCAAAAAAAAAAAAAAACAGATTTTTTTTTCTCTCAAATCGCTAGTAGGTTTCACAAATAATTGCAAAGAAACCTAGATTACAGACTGAATATTCCGGTAAATCCTCCTACAGTCATCTTATGATGACTTTTTTTTTTTTTTTTTTTTTTTTTTTCATACAGTGAATGAAACATTCAGTATTCAGTTCTGTGGCTTCTCTGTCATGTGTCTCTATAACAGCAAAGCCAGGAGAATGTCCAAGCAAAAAGTTTGGTGCAGGAACGTGTGCCAAGTTGTGTTACTATGACAGTGACTGTCCGAACAATGAGAAATGCTGCAGCAATGGATGTGGACATCAGTGCATGGCTCCATTTGCAGGTATTTATTATATTAGTGTTTGGGTTACTAACTCATTTCAGTTTGTCTTGTTTTATTACTAATTGTTCTCAATGTAAAAAGTGTTCAGCCAATTGCAAGGTTTCGAGCTCAGGATGGCTTTCCAAAAATTAATTCTTAATACCATTATTTATTATTAATAGTTAAGGAGTAAAACTTGCTATTTGGGTTTGGTGCTGTATCTGAGACTGAATGCCGCTCAATGGACAGTCTAAAGTTGAACATCTGTATCCATCCAGTGAGGCCTGCAGCCGAACCACCGAAGCCCTCCGACGAACTGCCCGAGCCTTCCGACGAGCTACCGGAGCCTTCCGACGAATTACCGGAGCCTTCCGATGAGCTGCCTGCTGCCGAACCCGGAAGGCCTCCTGTGAAGCCTGCAGCTGAACCCGGAAAGCCTCCAGTGAAGCCTGTAGCCGAACCACCAAGGCCTTCCGACGAGCAGCCCGAGCCTTCGGACGAACTGCCCGAGCCCTCCGAACTACCGGAGCCTTCTGACGAACTGCCCGAGCCCCCTGCAGCCGAACCCGGACGGCCTCCTGTGAAGCCTGCAGCCGAACCCGGACGGCCTCCTGTGAAGCCTGCAGCCGAACCCGGACGGCCTCCTGTGAAGCCTGCAGCCGAACCCGGACGGCCTCCTGTGAAGCCTGCAGCCGAGCCCGGACGGCCTCCTGTGAAGCCTGCAGCCGAACACGGAAGGCCTCCTGTGAAGCCTGCAGCCGAACCCGGAAGGCCTCCTATGAAGCCTGCAGCCGAACCCGGAAGGCCTCCTGTGAAGCCTGCAGCCGAACCCGGAAAGCCTCCAGTGAAGCCTGTAGCCGAACCACCAAGGCCTTCCGACGAGCAGCCCGAGCCTTCGGACGAACTGCCCGAGCCCTCCGAACTACCGGAGCCTTCTGACGAACTGCCCGAGCCCCCTGCAGCCGAACCCGGAAGGCCTCTTGTGAAGCCTGCAGCCGAACCCGGAAGGCCTCCTGTGAAGCCTGCAGCCGAACCCGGAAGGCCTCCTGTGAAGCCTGCAGCCGAACCCGGAAGGCCTCCTGTGAAGCCTGCAGCCGAACCCGGAAGGCCTCCTGTGAAGCCTGCAGCCGAACCCGGAAGGCCTCCTGTGAAGCATGCCGAACCCGCAAAGCCTCCAGTGTGTGCCGAAAACTGTCAAAGTCACCCTTCTGGCCAATGTCCTGGCCATAAGTAATGTGACTATGCATGCAGTTAACTGTGCTGATTTAACCATTGGATGTATAGTGTGTTTCCTATATCACCAAATAAATCTCACACTGGTATGGATACTTCCTCTTTTCGTTATTTTTTTTTTTATAAGTGGGAAAACAAAGAATTTGTTTTTTGTTTCGTTATGTCAGTATTCGTTTGGCTGTTCTCTCACATAATGGCTCATTGGAATCTATGCATGAAATCTCACCCTCCTTCAAAATGCATGGTAGCGTGCCTAGCAGAGTCTGCAATGCGTCACGAGATGAAAGACTGTGTTAAATTGCCTCATGTCTCAAAATGCATAACATTACAGTGAGAATGGACGTAAAAAATGTACAGTGCTCTAGTTGTACCACCTGACTGATGCAGATTCATTTTGCCTTTGATAGTGTTGACATAGAAACATAAATCCAAGCCTGAATCCAAATGCAATGATTGGATAAAAATTTCTTCTTCTTTTTTGGTCCTGAGAACTCCACAGAAGATATGTGCATGTTTTAATATTTAGAAGACTTATATTATTGATTGCAATAGGACGTAAAGCTTCAACCGATATGTCAATTGACCAATAGTTTTCTGCATTCTTAATGTTCAATGTGTTCGGACATCGAGGAAGACAATGGAGACACTATAGGAGCTGAAGAGTCACGCTTTAAATCGCTTGCGCCGAGTTCACACTGAACAATTTTCATTTGGTGACAGGTTTTGGGAGATCACCAACAAATGCCTGAAACCATAAGTAAATCGGTGCTCGTTCACATGAGTGACAATATCTGGGCCTGTCGGCGATTCAAAATTCTGCTGTGTGAACGTGTTCTGACTGAAAACTACAGGACAGCGGGATGTTCGGGGAAGAGTTATAGACCAGAATATCGTTATTTTCAGTATGTTCAATCAAGCATTGTCACCTGATGGAGTTTTAGGACACCATAAGGTCACTGGATGGAGTTTTTCGGTTCCTTACCACTGTTGCCTTTGGCTTGCTCGGTTGGAGATATTCAAATTAATTCAACCAATCAGTGATACCTTTAATCAGCTCTACCAAACGTGGATGTTTTTCAACTAAGAAACGAACATTGTTATTATGTTTTGATTGGTACTGTGAAGCTGTATTTGACGCAATCTATATTGTGGAAAGCGCTATATAAATATACTTGACTATTTTAACAGAAAGCACAAACATTTGCTTGAACAGCAGCACAGTGTAAAATGTATTTACCCCCAACTCTCTTTGCACAACACACAACCTTTGCTCCACTCGTCTCCTCAACCCTTAACTCCAGCATAATCTATTTTATTTCTGCTTTTCACTGCAAATCAGCGTGCAGACAATCTGTATCGAATATCTTCTTGCAGGCTATCATTTTGTTTAATAACGATGTTCAATGCAGAGTTATGCCAGTCTCCAGTAGAGATTAATTTCTTGGAGAGTTTAGGAGTTTAGTCATAACTAGGTTGTGGTAGAACTCCGGCTTGTACCACGTGATCGCTGTACCACCTGACCACTGCAGATTCATTTGGCGTTGATAGCCATAAAAACAATCAATCATCTCCAAACTACGGTTATTATTGTGACATCCAACCCTAATCAAACACACCTGAACAAGCTAATCAAGGTCTTCAAGAATGGGCTATATTGGAAAGCTACAGACAGGTGATTTTCATTAGGGTTGGAGTTACCCAGAACTCCAATTTGATCTTTAAAAACGCATTTTCAAAAAGTGCTTTAAACTCTTTTGATAGCGTTTGTTGTGGGACTCAGAGGGTATTTTGATGCAGAAACAGGGTTTTCCTTTGTAGTTTTGTGGACCTCACTGTCCGCCTCTGCCGATTCACTAATTCAGTGCATCTTCCAGCAGAGTTGATTGTGAGATCGCAGGTCGAGAGGATGACAGCTCAAGTGTGCTGCTTTGTTTAGTGTGGTTTTATTGTGTTTGTCTGCTTGTTTGAGTACAACACACGCTGGAGTCTTAGGTGAGAAGTTCTTTTAGCTTCATTACGGAGCCCGAAGAAGTGCATAAACAAAGCGCCTTACAAAATTTGGTTTTAGATGTATCTGCTTACGAAAATACAGTAAAAGTCAAGTGGAAGTTCAACTTTGTATGTTGGTTTAGTTTTAATGATAAGCAAAGTGTGAATATGCAAACTGTCTTAATGCGTTTTTCATTGTACAAGTAAAACCCACGTAATCACTAATATAGGCGTTGTTGTTTACTGTAAACAAGAACATTAGAGTTATGTGGCTACAAAATTCTTACCAAACTATCCCAGAGTTTAACTTTTGCCTAAATTTTATTTTTTTAAGAAATTCAAAATCCTACAATATAACATGGGGAGCTAAGTTTAACCGATAACTCCACGTTATGTTTTAGTGCGTGTCTGTATTTGTTTTGTTTTCTGTTGAGAAGCCTATTGAAATGCCTAAAGGAAATGAGGCTGGTCATGGGGATGGCGTAATTTTTGAAGATGTACACCAGTTAAATTGTATACAACATATTAACTGATGACCATGTTTTCTGTCAGCATTGCACTATTACTAACTCTACTATAGTGGGGTAGGTTGCAACCGCACTCTCGATCTTTGAAACCGATTAATGCGCTTTAGTGAGAAATGGTAGATTTCTAAGCCACTTTGAATTGAAGCAGATTAATGTGTGAATATTATAAAGTTTGAGACTCACTGCAAAACTCGTGACTTGCAAATGCTGAAGCAAACTATTACGGCACTTCCTGGTCTCCCCTAATGATCCTCTTGAATCCTCTTCTGTAGTGTCCGGTCAGTGTCCGGCTACGCTGACTGTCGTGCCGTCCCGTCGAGGATGCACTTCTGATCGAGACTGCTCTGGAGGACACAAATGCTGTCAATTTCACTGTGGGCGCTCGTGTGTGCCGCCTGTTTTCAGTGAGTTTTAGTTAATGGATGCTATACGTCTTCCAAAAAAAAAAAAAACCCACAGATTTTTTTTTTTCTCTCAAATCGCTAGTAGGTTTCACAAATAATTGCAAAGAAACCTAGATTACAGACTGAATATTCCGGTAAATCCTCCTACAGTCATCTTATGATTTTTTTCTTTTTCTTTTTTTTTTTCATACAGTGAATGAAACATTCAGTATTCAGTTCTGTGGTTTCTCTGTCATGTGTCTCTATAACAGCAAAGCCAGGAGAGTGTCCAAGCAAAAAGTTTGGTGCAGGAACGTGTGCCAAGTTGTGTTACTATGACACTGACTGTCCGAACAATGAGAAATGCTGCAGCAATGGATGTGGACATCAGTGCATGGCTCCATTTGCAGGTATTTATTATATTTGTGTTTGGGTCAACTTCCTCATTTCAGTTTGTCTTGTTTTATTACTAATTGTTCTCAATGTAAAAAGTGTTCAGCCAATTGCAAGGTTTTGAGCTCAGGATGGCTTTCCAAAATTAATTCTTAATACCATTATTTATTATTAATAGTTAAGGAGTAAAACTTGCTATTTGGGTTTGGTGCTGTATCTGAGACTGAATGCCGCTAAATGGACAGTCTAAAGATGAACATCTGTATCCATCCAGTGAAGCCTGTAGCCGAACCGCCAAAGCCTCCAGTGAAGCCTGCAGGTGAACCACAGAAGCCTGCAGTGAGGCCTGCAGCCGAACCACCGAAGCCCTCCGACGAACTGCCTGAGCCTTCCGACGAATTACCGGAGCCTTCCGACGAGTTGCCGGAGCCTTCCGATGAGCTGCCTGCTGCCGAACCCGGAAGGCCTCCTGTGAAGCCTGTAGCCGAACCACCAAGGCCTTCCGACGAGCAGCCCGAGCCTTCGGACGAACTGCCTGAGCCCTCCGAACTACCGGAGCCTTCCGACGAACTTCCCGAGCCCATTGCAGCTGAACCCGGAAGGCCTCCTGTGAAGCCTGCAGTCGAACCCGGAAGACCTCCTGTGAATCCTGCAGTCAAACCCGGAAGGCCTCCTGTGAATCCTGCAGTCAAACCCGGAAGGCCTCCTGTGAAGCCTGTAGCCGAACCTCCAAGGCCTTCCGACGAGCAACCCGAGCCTTCGGACGAACTGCCCGAGCCCTCCGAACTACCGGAGCCTTCCGACGAACTGCCCGAGCCCCCTGCAGCCGAACCCGGACGGCCTCCTGTGAAGCCTGCAGTCGAACCCGGAAGACCTCCTGTGAATCCTGCAGTCAAACCCGGAAGGCCTCCTGTGAATCCTGCAGTCAAACCCGGAAGGCCTCCTGTGAAGCCTGTAGCCGAACCTCCAAGGCCTTCCGACGAGGAACCCGAGCCTTCGGACGAACTGCCCGAGCCCTCCGAACTACCGGAGCCTCCCGACGAACTGCCTGAGCCCCCTGCAGCCGAACCCGGACGGCCTCCTGTGAAGCCTGCAGTCGAACCCGGAAGACCTCCTGTGAATCCTGCAGTCAAACCCGGAAGGCCTCCTGTGAATCCTGCAGTCAAACCCGGAAGGCCTCCTGTGAAGCCTGTAGCCGAACCTCCAAGGCCTTCCGACGAGCAACCCGAGCCTTCGGACGAACTGCCCGAGCCCTCCGAACTACCGGAGCCTTCCGACGAACTGCCCGAGCCCCCTGCAGCCGAACCCGGAAGGCCTCCTGTGAAGCCTGCAGCCGAACCCGGAAGGCCTCCTGTGAAGCCTGCAGCCGAACCCGGAAGGCCTCCTGTGAAGCCTGCAGCCGAACCCGGAAGGCCTCCTGTGAAGCCTGCAGCCGAACCCGGAAGGCCTCCTGTGAAGCCTGCAGCCGAACCCGGAAGGCCTCCTGTGAAGCCTGCAGCCGAACCCGGAAGGCCTCCTGTGAAGCCTGTAGCCGAACCTCCAAGGCCTTCCGACGAGCAGCCCGAGACTTCGGACGAACTGCCCGAGCCCTCCGAACTACCGGAGCCTTCCGACGAACTGCCCGAGCCCCCAGCAGCCGAACCCGGAAGGCCTCCTGTGAAGCCCGCGGCCGAACCCGGAAGGCCTCCTGTGAAGCCCGCGGCCGAACCCGGAAGGCCTCCTGTGAAGCCCGCGGCCGAACCCGGAAGGCCTCCTGTGAAGCCCGCGGCCGAACCCGGAAGGCCTCCTGTGAAGCCCGCGGCCGAACCCGGAAGGCCTCCTGTGAAGCCCGCGGCCGAACCCGGAAGGCCTCCTGTGAAGCCCGCGGCCGAACCCGGAAGGCCTCCTGTGAAGCCCGCGGCCGAACCCGGAAGGCCTCCTGTGAAGCCCGCGGCCGAACCCGGAAGGCCTCCTGTGAAGCCCGCGGCCGAACCCGGAAGGCCTCCTGTGAAGCCCGCGGCCGAACCCGGAAGGCCTCCTGTGAAGCCCGCGGCCGAACCCGGAAGGCCTCCTGTGAAGCCCGCGGCCGAACCCGGAAGGCCTCCTGTGAAGCCCGCGGCCGAACCCGGAAGGCCTCCTGTGAAGCCCGCGGCCGAACCCGGAAGGCCTCCTGTGAAGCCCGCGGCCGAACCCGGAAGGCCTCCTGTGAAGCCCGCGGCCGAACCCGGAAGGCCTCCTGTGAAGCATGCCGAACCCGCAAAGCCTCCAGTGTGTGCCGAAAACTGTCAAAGTCACCCTTCTGGCCAATGTCCTGGCCATAAGTAATGTGACTATGCATGCAGTTAACTGTGCTGATTTAACCATTGGATGTATAGTGTGTTTCCTATATCACCAAATAAATCTCACACTGGTATGGATACTTCCTCTTTTCGTTATTTTTTTTTTTTATAAGTGGGAAAACAAAGAATTTGTTTTTTGTTTCGTTATGTCAGTATTCGTTTGGCTGTTTTCTCACATAATGGCTCATTGGAATCTATGCATGAGATCTCACCCTCCTTCAAAAAGCATGGTAGCGTGCCTAGCAGAGTCTGCAATGTGTCAAGAGATGAAAGACTGTGTTAAATTGCCTCATGTCTCAAAATGCATAACATTACAGTGAGAATGAACGTAAACAATGTACAGAGCTCTAGTTCTACCACCTGACTGATGTAGATTCATTTTGCCTTTGATAGTGTTGACATGGAAACGCATAAATCCAAGCCTGAATCCAAATGCAATGATTGGATAAACATTTCTTTTTTTTTTTGGTCCTGAGAACTCCAAAGAAGATATGTGCATGTTTTAATATTTAGAAGACTTCTATTATTGATTGCAATAGGACGTAAAGCTTCAACCGATATGCCAATTGACCAATAGTTTTCTGCATTCTTAATGTTCAATGTGTTCGGACATCGAGGAAGACAATGGAGACACTATAGGAGCTGAAGAGTCACGCTTTAAATCGCTTGCGCCGAGTTCACACTGAACAATTTTCATTCGCTGACAGGTTTTGGGAGTTTGCCAACAAATGCCCGAAACCATAAGTAAATCAGTGCTCGTTCCCATGAGTGACAATCATGCTAAATATCTGGGCCTGTCGGCGATTCAAAATCCTGCTGTGTGAACGTGTTCTGACTGAAAACTACAGGACAGCGGGATGTTCGGGGAAGAGTTATAGACCAGAATATCGTTATTTTCAGTATGTTCAGTCAGGCATTGTCACCTGATGGAGTTTTAGGACCCCATTAGGTTACTTGATGGAGTTTTTCGGTTCCTTGACACTGTTGCCTTTGGCTTGCTCAGTTGGAGATATTCAAATTGATTAAACCAATCAGTAATACTCTTGATCAGCTCTACCAATCGTGGATGTTTTTCAACTAAGAAACGAACATTGTTATTATGTTTTGATTGGTACTGTGAAGCTGCTTTGATGAAAAGGTGACATTTTCGTGATGTAAAGTGATTGTGCAATACGTGAGCATTAGTTTGCACATCGTGCTAGCGATCTTTTGTTATGCTAATTAGACTCATTTGGTTTCCGTGATTACACGGTATTACCTAAAACTACGAATATAACTACCAAATGCACAATGTAATGTTTAATGCTTAATATGTTGATTTAATGTTTCAACTAAGTGCTTCTTTTAGACAGTAAATACTGTTTAGTCAAATATGCACTTTAAATATGTACATTTTAATATGTTTGTTTGCAGTTTTACAATGTTAAAGTTTAAAGAGAAAAGATTCATATAGCTAACAAGTTGCCTGTTCACTGTCTGTCTAGCTGGATAGAGAAGTGACACGTCTAGTGAGGACAGAATAGTAAAAAGCCTTCTATCAGCAAACAACGCCTTAAACGCTAACTTCAGCCATTAAGTCATCATGTGGCAGCCATCAGACCTGCATCGCCAACAGCAGCCAGGGAGCCACATGCTGAAAGTTCAAGAGGAGGCACTGGAAACGAGATCCCTGTGCTCTGCTTCTTCAACGCAGTCTACGAGGTCATCTGCAATCGTAGCAGCTCTCAAAGCGCGAGCCAAAGCTGAGGCTGTACAAGCCCAGGTGATCTATGCAGAAGAGGAAGCTGAAGTAATGAAACAACAAGCTGAAATGCAGGCTCAGCTACATATTTTAAAGATAAAGAAAGAAGCGGCAGCTGCAGCTGCAGAAGCAGAGGTATATGTGCTTTAGAGAGAGATTTCAAAGAGACTGATGGGAATGAAAAGGCTGTGTCGCAAGAGGACTTAGTATTCCTTCAGAAACTTGAGCATGGCATAAGGCAGACTGAAAATGGACATTTTGAAATGCCATTACCATTTAAAGAAAGACCACAAATGCCAGATAAGACAACTCGCTGAAACCCGGCTAAACCAGCTCAAACGCAAATTCCTGAAAGATGAGAAATACAAAAGGTATTACATGTAATACATGCGCGACATCATCAAAAGAGGTGATGCTGAAAAGACTGATGATAATGGACTGCCCAGAGAGACATGGTACATACCGCACCACGGTATCTATCATCCAAAGAAACCTGAGAGGTTGCGCGTGGTCTTCGACTGCTCTGCGAAACACAAGGGCACCTGTCTTAATGAGCATTTACTGAATGGTCCTGACATGATCAACAACCTAACTGGTGTGCTTATGCGCTCCAGACAGCACCAAGTAGCTCTCATGTGCGACATTGAAAAAATGTTCCACCAGTTCCAAGTCAAAGAGAATGATCGAGACTACTTGCGCTTTCTATGGTGGAAAGACGGAGATATGAACAGCCGACCACAAGCGTACAGGATGACAGTACACCTCTTTGGCGCCATCTCATCGCCCGGCTGTGCGAACTATGGACTTAAACATTTAGCCAAAGAGAACAGTTCTGCATATCCAGTTGGCTCACGGTTTGTAGCACGAGACTTCTATGTAGACGACGGAGTTACCAGCGCAGAGACAGTAAAGGATGCTGTACGACTGGCAAAGGAAGCACGTGAACTATGTGCGAAGGGTGGACTAAGGTTACACAAATTCGTGTCCAACAACTCTGAAGTTTTAAAAAGCATTCCAGCTTCAGAGCATGCAACAGATACAAGAACAAAGGACTTGACGTTTAATGAAACACAGACCGAAAGAGCATTTGGGATTTATTGGGATGTGGCGAAGGATTGCTTTACGTTCAACACCACACTAAAGGACCAACCACCAACCAGACGTGGCATCTTGTCCACAGTCGCAGCAATATACGACCCCCTTGGCTTCATTGCTCCCTATGTGCTGAAAGGAAAGGAAATTCTTCAAGAAATGTGTCGTCAAGGAACATACTGGGACGATCCTCTACCCGAACATCTTAAGCCACGGTGGGAGGGCTGGAAAGGAGATCTGCACAATCTAAAAAACGTGCAAATCAGCAGATGTTATGCTCCTCCAGATTTTGGAGAAGTGGTAAAAAGAGAAATACACCACTTTTCAGATGCAAGCACCACAGGATATGGACAGTGTTCATAAACTCATAAACAAAAGGGAAGATGTCCACTGTACCTTCATCATGGGCAAAGCACGCGTCTCTCCAACAAAGGTCAACACGATCCCAAGGTTAGAGCTTACCGCAGCCGCCGTATCAGTCGCTGTAAGTAACACGCTAAGAGAGGAACTGCTCTATGACAATATTGAGGAGTTCTTTTGGACAGACTCAAAGGTCACTCTGGGGTACATTAGCAACGATGCGAGAAGGTTTCACACTTTTGTTGCTAATAGAGTGCAGAAAATCCGCAACAGTACCTCACCGCAACAATGGTATTATGTGCCTACCAGTGAAAACCCCGCAGACATGGCATCCAGAGGCACATCTATAAATGAACTGCTCTCATCCAATTGGTTCAAGGGCCCTCACTTCCTTTGGGAAAAGAAAATACAACTTCCAACAAAAGAGACCATTGCACTTAAAGTTGGAGACCCAGAGGTAAGAAAGGTGCAGACACTGAACACAGAAACGGTTGAAAACACAAGCCTTTGTGACCGGCTCACAAAGTTCTCTTCCTGGTCCCGTGCAGTCAGCGCAGTCGCACGTCTCAGACGATCAAAGACTCTCACAACAGTAACGGAAAGAAAAAACTCAGAAATGGTGATAATCAAAGACCTACAAAGACAAACATATCAAAACGAAATAGAGACATTGAACAAAGGAAAAACAACTTCCAAAGAACAACAAAATGTACAACTTGGATGTTTTCTTGGACAAGGACAATGTGCTTAAGGTGGGAGGAACTCACACTCATCTCTTCCCAGCTCATTCAAACATCCAACAATCATTCCCAGAGAACATCATGTCGCAAAGCTGATAATTGCTCACTGCCACGAAAGGGTCAATCATCAGGGAAAGGGCTTCACAATGAATCAGATACGATTCAATGGCTATTGGATCCCAAAGTTGAGTCAAACGGTTGCATCCTACATTCACTGGTGTGTGTTTTGTCGGAAACAAAGGAGACCTGTGGAAGGGAAAAAAATGAAAGACTTACCCACAGAAAGAATTGAACATTCACCGCCTTTTACATACTGTGGTATGGACGTTTTTGGGCCGTTTCTGACCAAACAAGCCAGGAAAGAGTATAAAAGGTATGGCCTCCTTTTTACATGCTTTTATTCTCGTGCAATTCATGTCGAAATGTTAGAAGACCTATCAACAGACACTTTTATAAATGGACTTAGATGCTTCATCGCTCTAAGAAGCTCTGTCAGACAAATAAAATGCGATCAGAGTACTAATTTTGTAGGGGCCAGAAACGAACTGAGTGCAGCGCAAGGTGAAATTGACACTGACAAATTGACAATCTTCCTTGCGGAAAAACAATGTGATTTTGTCCTAAACACACCTCATGCTAGTCACGCAGGTGGAGTATGGGAACGACAGATACGGACTGTGAGGAACGTTCTTAATGCAACATTGGCTCTCACACCAGGTCGACTCACCGACTCTTCCCTCAGAACCTTCTTGTATGAAGCAGCTGCCATAGTAAACAGCCGCCCCCTTACAACAGACAGTCTCAATGATCCAAACAGTTTGGAGCCATTAACTCCAAATCATCTAGTCACAATGAAAACCTCAACTTCTCTGCCTCCCCCAGGACAGTTCGTTAAGGAGGACTTATATGCACAAAAACGATGGCGTCAAGTACAGTACTTGCTCGAACAATTTTGGAGCAGATGGAAAGGGGAGTACTTGCAGAACATAATGGTCAGACAAAGATGGCACAAGCCTAAAAGAATCATGCAAATAGATGACATAGTGATGGACATGGATGACATGCAACCACGATCACAGTGGAAACTTGGACGAATCTTGGACACTGTAAAGGATACAGATGGTCTTGTCAGAAAAGTCAAAATAGGCTTTGCAGACAGAAATCTTACCAAAATGGGTCAACGTGTGAACAAAATGTCTGTAGTAGAACGCCCAGTACATAAGTTAGTTCTGTTACTAGAAGATTGTGAAAGGTAAATTTACAATGCTTAAGTGTATTGAAGGTTTGGAGTTACAGTTGTAACACGTTTACAAATTTATTTCTGTATTCTGGTTAAGTAACTTGAAGAAATTATGTGTGTCTTTATGTGTGTGACAGCAAATAATTTGGTGGGAGTGCAGGCCAAACGAGTAGTTAAAGGACAACTCCGGCGCAAAATGAACCTTTGGTCTAATTACACATTGTTACCTAGTCAACCGTTATCTGAGATTTTTTTTCATGATTGCCGAATGTAAATAGTTTTATCTCTAAAAACAGTTTAGCCTATAATGCTAGTATAACGCTAGTCTATAGGGCATAGAGTAATGACAAATAAAAATCGCTTTTTATTACCACTAACAAGGCTCAAAATAGCCCCACAGTAACACGGTAGCACAATAAGGATCCATACATTCAAACCGAAGCATTGAGAACTTTGTCAGTGTCCATACCATTTAATAAGAAGATATTTTATACACACAGTCAACTTTGCGAATACAGGAAGAAGCCATCTTTGAAAAATAGTCTCTACCAGTCGATCTACGAACGCCGATCCAAGTGCGCTGGTGAGGCGTGAATAAAGTGATAATGTGAGCGCGAACAGTAGGCAACATGTACATATTAAAGAGAAGAAAATGGTTCGTGTTTGTGTTTCTTCCGGAAACAATGGACCATATAAGATTCTGCACAGTTCAGCGCACTTGGATCAGCGTTCGTAGATCGACTGGTAGAGACTATATTTTAAAGATGGCTTCTTCCTGTATTCATGAAGTTGACTGTGTGTATAAAATATCTTCTCATTAAACTGTATGGACACTGACAAAGTTCTCAATGCTTCGTTTTGCATGTAGGGATCCTTATTGTGCTACCGTGTTACTGTGGGGCTATTTTGAGCCTTGTTAGTGGTAATAAAAAGCGATTTTTATTTGTCATTACTCTATGCCCTATAGACTAGCGTTATACTAGCATTATAGGCTAAACTGTTTTAATAGATAAAACTATTTAGATTCGGCAATCATGAAAAAAAATCTCAGATAACGGTTGAATAGGTAACAATGTGCAATTAGACCAAAGGTTCATTTTGCGCCGGAGTTGTCCTTTAAGTACTATTTTAATTATAGCTATGCTATAAGGTTTTATTATTATGGTGTCGGACTTTTATTTTGATAACCAAAGAAACCGGAAGTAAAGTGAAGTAAATGAACCGGGCAAACGGCGGAAAGGACGAAAGGAAAGTCTGAAAAGTTTCACGGAAAAACAGTTTAAACTACAAGGTTTAGCTTCGGTCAATTGGGGAACAAGGTTTGTAGAGTTTATGAAAAACATATTTGAGCTAGTCTACTGGAAATGTTTTTTGTATAATGTATAATTTGGTAATGCTATCGTATTGAAACGAATGTAATGAGCCGTGAAACGTCCGAAATGTGATGGTAATGCATGGTTTATTTGTTTTTACTCAGCTCTTACGTTAGTTGATGACAAGGAAAGCAATAAAAGTCGTTTAACCATCAGTTCTGGCCTTCTCAATATTGACTGGATGCTACAGATATCTATCTGACACCCAAAGCGAAACTCACACGTGATCAGACAGAAAGTGAGGCTTAATTGTCATCGATCACGTGACTCTGGGAAAACCAATACACACCCCGATACGGGGCTTCACTAGAAATTGTGTCGCATATGTGATACGTGCATTGAAGCTTCAGTGTCATACGTAACATCACTACCTCTGCCTGTTTCTTGCATTCCCACTGTTTATTCTCAATTGTCCTGTCTGCTGATTCTCGACCCTGCCCGTACGACTATTCTTAAATAAAGCTGCATTTGGATCTTCATCTCCAAGTCTCGGAGCAGTTCATTACAGTAACAGTGGGCTCCCAGCACATTTTTGGTTGGCTACAATAAAAAATAAGATCATTTAATTTAACATGTTAACCATACCCCACTTAATTTAAAAAAAAAAAATGTTTATGCATACTGTTTTATTGTTTTTTTATCGGACCTCTCAATTAACCTTCTTTGCTTTCAGTTATGAATGATTCAAATCAAAACATTCAAATGATCTTACCTGGACTTACTTTTCAAAATTAGTCATAAAAAAATTGCTCTTGACAACAGAGGAAGCTAGTAGTCTATATGTGGAGCACTTTTATCATGGATGAATGCACTTTTTTGGGCTTCAAATTTTCTCCAGTCATTCACTGCCATTATAAAGTTTGGAAGAGCCGGGCCATTTTTTAATATAACTCTGATTGTATTCGACTAAAAGCAGAAAGTCATATCTTCTACGATGACTTGAGGGAGAGTAAATCGTGGGCTAATTTTCATTTTTGGGTGAACTATCCCTTTTAAGACATACAGCATTCTTTTGAAAATACCTAATAGTTTGATAAACACAGATATATTATACTGTAGCTATAATGTGTTTTTCTTAATGTTTCATCAGTCAAAACATCACTATTTGCATGTTATTATATCCATATAAGGCATTTCCTGAAATGTGTAAGTTTAATACTTCTATGCATCAGTACTGGGCCTTCAGTATGAATAAAACAGATGACATGAGAGTGTTTAGCGCTCCATTTCGCTATCATCTCCCCATTTTGGGTAAAAATAGAAAAATACTAAAGTACTTTGTAACGTAGTTACTTGAGTAGTTTTTAAGCAAACTACTTAGGGACTGTTCGTTATTTATTTAAGGGGCCACCGGAGGAGATTTGAGATCTGTAGTCAAAAAAGACTTGACCCTCCCCTCGCCAGCAATATTTTTTTCTATGACCCTCCAAAATGATTGTGAAAAAAGGCATGACCCTCCCCGATAATTTGCGCTTGGCAAAGATGTTCATAGCAGTGGCGTAGCGTCTGGGCATGCAGGGTATACGTGCATATGGGCCGATAGGGGGCCCGTCCGTGGGGAATTTTTAATTAAAACAAGGTAATTAATTTTTTAAGTGTAGCCACAATAAAAATATTTTTGAATGCATGTCATGATATATTTCTATAGCGTTTTATTTTTACAGGAGTGCGGTGAGTCATTGTTTCGGCCTCTGTGCTCGCGCTGGCCATGTAAAATCGGCTAATGGGTGAATATTCCATGAATAAGTCTACATTCATGAGATGGAGTATGCGCATTTGGCTATTCATTCTGTGTTTTCTTTCGAAACAGTTAAGCTATTTAGGTGGTACTAAAATCATGTTTTTGATGCGGTGGTGACACTTGTAACAACGGCGATAATTAAAGCACCTATAAGCTGCCACAAAGAACCGGCAAAAGCAATAATTATGAATATGTCAAATATAGCAAGGAGAAATTTTAATTGTTTATTAATAAAGATGAAGTTGACGATACTGATTCGCGATCTTTGCAGTAGGCTAGTGGATGCGCCAGTGAGAAATGCACATTTCATAGCAGAGCAATCTTTTTGGTTTAGTTTCGTTTTGAATTGTTCTGCTTACAAGTTAACATTTCAATATAGATATACGTTTCAGGTCTGTGGGGTAGGATATACTTATACGCTGAGTTTATATTTAGCCTATGAGACGCGCTCCGCACCGGCGCCTGCGTGTCGTGATTATAATTGTTTGCTTATTTCTTATGTCTATTATGTATTAAATCCAGGCAATTTGTTGATGAAACATTGATTAAAATCAAGATAAAATCGAAAGGAAAACGAAATTCACTTTAAATAAAAGCTTTGTGCTGTAAAATAAAAGCTTTTTTTTCTGTTTGAGGTCTGTGGAAGTTTTAAATTCGTCTTTTAGTGCCGCTTCAGAGTGCCCACATCCGAATAACGGAGAACTGTCACGTCTGTTACATTGTTTTTTCCTCATAAATGCGAACACGAAAAATAAAATAAGATGAATATTTTATGTTCTGTGGAGATCCAACCCTTCCTCATTCGATTTGCACAGTGTAGGCTAATTCACAGAATTACAAAAAATATAGGCTATATTTTGCCTCCAAATTTCAAGATTTTTTTGTCATGCATGAATGCATATTTCCTTAATATTAAATATAAAAACGCAGACTGGTATTTTTCTAATATCTGGACTCCTTTAAGGGAGTAGCATGAATAAACTGATGTTTCAATATATTCGTTTAAATGCTTTTTGAGAATTTATATTTCAAGTTTTGACTGCAAATGGCACGTCCATAACGCTGGAATTCCCCAATTTTATTTTGCATATGGGCCCAGGACTGACTTGCTACGCCACTGTCAGATAGCCATGATAAACGACTAAACTCCTGCTTTCTCATCTTATTAGGGCTGTAACGATAGACCAAACCTACAATTCGGTTCGTATCACGAGTTTTGAAGATTTGAGATTTGAATTTTTTTTTTTTAAATCATATTTTCGGTGCTGATGCAGTGGTGACGCGTTCATAACATGTAATTTTGTGCTCAAATTGAAAGGCATTTTGTGCATAGTATCACATATCAAGCAACATTTATCAGTTGATAATTGTGCATGCATTTATTAATCATTATGATACTAAAATCATAATAAAGTAGCCTCACTAGCCTCACACTCAATAGTCCAAATTCACGGCCATTTTCGCCTTTCTTCTGTGGATTTCTTCAGCTCCTGAATGATCAAAATTCAGATAGATCGACAAACCGGCTCATTCAACCGCACGGCACACCTCACGAATTCAAGCCTACAGCTCCCGAACTTGTTAGACATGTTTAATCGTGAGGTCGAGAGGTTCGGCTCGGCTCGTAGCCTATCTTCCTAGCACACGACACGAGCCGCAAAATGTGAGCACAACCGATTTCCACGCTATTTTATCTGCGAGCTTGCAAAACAGCAAAAAATTGCACCGTGTAAGCCCGCCTTAGGGAGTATGAATAAACGTTTCAGTATTAAATACATTTTCTGAGAATTTACATTTCAAGTTTTTACTGCAAATGTCACGTCCATAATGCTGGAATTGCCCAATTTTAAAGAATTTATCCTCAACTAGTTTTTTGGGTTTTTTTTGGTGTAGGGAGCCTACGTATTTTATTGTTAACTTACTAATAGTTGGCCTAATTTAAAAATGTAGTAGCCCTATGTCCCACACAGCACACTCCACTGTTGTGGTGGCAATTTCAGTAGATTTATTCACTAACACTGCTGTGGAAACGCAATAAGAATGGAATCTAAAATATGGTCGTATCGTGCTACAGCGCACATTATATCAGCTGCAGTTCGGGCGCCTCAGTCCCAATACACTCGACGTATATTCACATCACATGTTAATGGAGCGGTACACACACAGGACAATGCACTTCTTCAAAATTACAAAAGTTCATTATTTGCTCGTGCTTTAAAGCTTTGCCGGGTAAATATTTCTTTGCCGTTCTTTTCTAATGCACTTTTTCTGAGCGCGTACTGAAGCTCGCGCGGACTGTCAAACAACGCCACTTAGATTTTTGTTGGGTCAGACCCATCTGATAGCGATGGGGGCCGAGACCGAGAGAGCTACATGGAGCTACATTGAAAAAATATGCACCAAACAAGCCACTTTGAAATTTGCCTATTTTGATGAATACAAAAGTTGGGTGACCCTCCCCTATAGACTAAAAAAAGTTGGATGACCCTCCCCTCATCATAGAATAAAAAGACATGACCCTCCCCTATTTTCCTCCGGTGGACCTTTCCATAAATACCGAACGGTCCCTTATTTATGCTCTTACTTGTGTCATATTATATTTCAGTACTTCTACTTGTACTCAAGTAAATTATTACTTAAGTAGCAATACTTTTACTTAAGTACAATTTGTCAGTACTCTTTCCACCACTGGTTATGGATACATTAGAGATGTTGTGAATACACTCCTAAATATTTGCTGTACGTGTCATATAGAACACCAAATATGAAAAGATACTTACAGAGATGCTACTGAAAATCTACAAATGTTCTGTAGCAATGCAGCTGAGTAACTATGCATAATATGTAGATTACCATAATTAAAATGCAAAGTACAGAGATGCTACTGAAAAGCTACAAATGTGTGCGCTAATGCAGCTGAGTACCTATGTAAATTATGTAGATTACCATAATGAAAATACAAAGATACAGAAATGCCACTGAAAATCTACAAATGTGCAGTAGCTATGCAGCTGAGTAACTATACATAATATGTAGATTACCATAATGAAAATGCAAAGATACAGAAATGCCACTGAAAATCTACAAATGTGCTGTAGCAATGCAGCTGAGTAACTATACATAATATGTAGATTATCATAATGAAAATGCAAAGATACAGAAATGCTACTGAAAATCTTCAAATGTGTTGTAGCAATGCAGCTGAGTAGCTATAGATATGTAGATAATGAAAATGAAAATATACATTCAGGGACCACTACTGATAGTTGCAAATGTGGTTTTAAATGCTTCTTATGGGTTATAGATGGTTTGTTGAATATCTATAGATGTACTACAAACACTTTGTTGTAGAATGTCTACAGACATTCAATTATGAATTTATGATAATTTGTTGATAGTTGTAAATAATGTACAGATGGACTGTTGAAAGTCTGCAGACATTCAGTAGAGAAATGATACTGATACTCTGTTGATACTTTATAGAGCATCTACAGATTGACTATCCAAATAAAGTGTTACCAACCACTCCCCTCCAGCCATCATCAGTCTGCTATGAGCAAGGGCTAAAATAAAACCCTGTTTAATATTAGGGAAATACATCACAACAATTAAATAAATTCGATTCTGGTTCACTGGGACTTTAAACTGAAATAGGCATTCTTTTTTGCATTTGCATTTCAACCGAGCATACAGCAATTCTTAGCACTTATGTTCAGCAACAGCACCATGTAGCAAATTTAAAATGCAGTATTAGTGAATATTATCAACTGCAACAGGGCGCTATAATAGATGTTGTGGTGAAGTATAAAACTGTTGTGTCTTTCAAAAGATTTGTAAAGGTTTCGAAAGCGCCCACTAGTTGCAGTGTACCATTTATCTTTAAATTGCAATTTTATTGTTTGTTAATTACAGTTTTATACTTTTTACTGTATATTTTACAGAATTATTCTAGCAACCACCGATTTTTACACTGTGGGTTTTGGAGAAACATCATGGGTCAGTAAATAATTGCAGAATTTTTACATTCAAATGTAACATGAGCAAATTACCATGGCTGTTATCAGTAGAATCTGGCTGGAAATCTCTCTGTGGGCACTGCAGTGATAACTAGATGAATGAGAAGCAAACCACTAACTACACGGAGAGCCAACAGGAAGACAATCAGATATGAGCCGTGGAGTGCACCGAAGAAGTCTGAAGTCCCTCCCTTTTATAGCAGAATTATGCTCCTGTTATTTAATAGTCTGTTTTTCAGTATCTACTATATCTATACTGGTATAACACGTTCACTCTAATAGAGATTATTAATTAAAAAATATATATATATATATTGTTGTTAAGAAAGAGCATATTAAATTGCTCCCTTATGTATCTTCTGTGAATGTATCTACTTTTCATTACTAACTTAATGTAAACTGCTTTTTCAAAATAAGTTTAACTGTAGGCATTTACAGTATTTAGCCATTCTACTCTATAAGCTTGACAATGTTTCTCCATACTGATGTCTTGAAAATGTCTAGTCTTGAAAAAGTCTTATGAAAATCATTTACTATAAAATACTTGAGTGTGAATGTAATGTTTTTGAAGGCTCAAGTGCACGCTAATTGCAATGAGATGAAAATTTATAGGTTAAAGTTAGCCGAAGAGTGCCTTTTTTGTCCCACTTAAGTAGAACTTAAATGTAATTTCATAATTTCTTCTATAGTTATAGAAATATGGGTAAAATGTACTGAAAAAAGTACTGACGCTAAATAATCCTCTATCAGTCCATCTCTTTCTCTCTCTTTCAGGCAGATGTTTTGTCTAGGGTTCAGGGCAGTGCTTCCAGAGAGTGTTTACTTCATGTTTCCTGTGGGCGCTTTGCGTCCCTCGAAATGCAGCCTATGCACTGGGAACCTCCTCTTACTGGAACAAATTGACAGATAAGACCCACACATCTGACGTTTACAATAAATTCCCAAGTAACATATACTCTACACTTTTATAAGAAAAAATTTGGTAAAATAATTTTTTTTAGGGTCCATTTTACAGGTTCTTTATTGCTGTGCTCTTTCTTTGAATACCAATATTTCTTCAGATCCTCTAGATGGCGTAACAGTTTTCTCAGTAAAGATTCTCAAGCACTCCATTGTTTAACTTTAGATCATATGATCAGTAGATTTGTGAATGTTTCTCCATGTTGTACTTACAAATGCACAAGCAATCACAATAATACTTGAATGAACCAATTGTCATTTATTCATTGTCAATGGCTGACCTTCACAACAACACAGATCTGTTTTATCAATTTGTAAATACTGATTTCTTATTTTATGTTGTTGTTCAGAGTGTTATGTTAAATGACACACAGGCACTGTTTTTTTTTTTTTTTTTTTTTTTTTTTTTTTTTTGCACAAGTTCTGGTATGACAGGAAAGATTAAGTCAAGATCCATACACAAACCCAGCCATATACAAGATGGCCATTCCACGTGTTAGAGGCGATCTCTACTGTTAAGTGCCGGGACCAAGAACATATACAGTATACAGGAATATTTCTTTCATACTCTTTTCAAATGCAGCAAGATTTGGTTTATGCTTTGTTGAAAGTCTGGTAGCCAATCAGTGTCAATGGTGCAGAGCCAGATGTTGGGTTTGTGTAGTGGGCATCTGGTTTGAATATAGGGGTTTTGTTAAATATGTGCCATGCGTTTCTGCTTTGCCACTACACTAGAACATATGCAATACTCTTGTATATTTGGTAATCTGTCCTGCAGCTCTGATAATATGTGCCAACGTACTGCTGACAGGAGATTATTCATTTTCTCTGGATTTCGGTGATTTTTCAAGGAAGGGGTCTAACACCTCAAGAGTTTGAAAAAGTGGTACACTTGTACAAACTTCAAAAATCTTTGCATTTATGCATTTATTTTATCAAAAATACAGTAAAATCAGTAATATTGTGAAATATTTTTTGTTTTCTATTGTAATAGATTTTAAAATATAATTTATTTCTGTGATCAGAGCTGAATTTTCAGCATCATTACTCCAGTCTTCAGTTTCGATCCTTCAGAAATCATTCTAATATGATGATTTGCTACTTAAGAAACATTTGTGATTATTATCAATGTTACAGTTAAAATTGTTCTGATTCTGTGCCAATTTTTTTAGTTAAACTGCGATACATTTTTATGTTTATTTTTTAATAAATAGAAAGTTTAAAAGAACATTATTATACATTTAAATGTGAAAGTCTTTACTGTCACATTTGATTAATTAATGCTGAATAAAAGTGTTAATTTCTTAAAAAGTAGATAGATAGATAGATAGATAGATAGCTAGATAGATAGATAGATAGATAGATAGATAGATAGATAGATAGATAGATAGATAGATAGATAGATAGATAGATAGATAGATAGATAGATAGATGATAGATAGATAGATAGAAGCTGTATTTGTGATCCCATGGCTTTTAAAGAAAAAAAGAAAACAGGCACACATTTCAGTTTTAGTCTGTACAGTGTTCAGTCCTCCCACTTCAACTCCTATAACCCTGCAACCAATGAGGAACTCTCAGCCTGTGATGTTAGGATCCATGCCAGCAAGTTCAGTGCCGACAGGGAAAACACTTTAAGAGCAGAGTCAGGACAGCGGGTCTGAACTCCTGTGAATGACAGACGTGCAGCAGACGGATACTAATCTCTCCAGAGTTCAACTCGGCTGTCTGGGTGAGTTTGCTCTGACTCATGTCCTCAGGTTCATATGGGAAGATGTTTAAGCAGTTTGAGTTCATCTGTATGAAATGTTAATCTCACACTCAGCTATTCGAAATGGTACATCTGATGCACTTTTTGAATAAAGAGTAAGAACTTTCTTTAATCAAGTTTAGCATTAAAACAGGAAGAAAACAGTTATTTTCTGTTTTAGATATGTTCTTCTGTATTACAAAGTCAAGTGTATATTATGCTAGAATAGTTTTATGTTAGATGCATTATATATATGAAAAGTTCAGATGCAAAAGCCTCTAAATGCCATTTGAAATTTTCTTCTTTAATGATGATTTTTATCAATCTTGCATATTTAAGTTCAGTAATTTCAGTTAAATAACAATTAATAGGTAATTATCATTGCCATTTAAGTGAAATCACTGAACTTAAATATACAAGCTTGATAAAAATGATCATTCTAGAAGAAAATTTCAAATGGGACTTAGAGGCTTTTGCATCTGAACTCTTCATATATATATATATATATATATATATATATATATATATATATATATATATATATATATATATATTATGCATTTTAAAATAACTGTCCCCAAAAACAGTGTTTGGGAAAGTTACTCTTAAAAGTAATACGAAACAATATTGCTTAACTCCCTAAAAACAATTACTTTACTTTTCCTCACTTGGGATCACAATTAACAGACTTTCAATGTTAGGGGATCATGACCATAGTTAATGTGAATCTACACCTTTTTGTAAATAAACTAGACGTATGTTTTACAAGAAAATAAGTATTATAAGTCTTTCTACCAAAATCTCACATTTAATTAAATGTCTTTGTGAATTATTTCTGAAATGTACTTCTGAGTGAAAATTATTTCAAAGGAAATCCACTTCATACATCCACTAAAATCACCAGCTGATTAAAAGACATAGAGCAAATGCGATGAAGAATAGCTCATGCAGCGTGCGCGCGCACACACACTCACAGACTCACTTTGATATTTGGTATTTCATACAATGACAATCAGATATGTTTGACTCCAGCATTTGAGGACAAAACAATTAATATCTTTTTTTGCTGAACACATGAAATTTGAGGATGTCCATACAGCACTTTAAGTGTTTCATGTGAGAACGTTTCCAGTTATTCCACATTTTGCATATGAATATAATTACTCTTAATCATAATAAATGTGATGTTTAATCTGGTTTGATCTCTTTGGTCAAAGGTTTGAGGTTAAATTCCCAGAAGAGAAAAAGTGTCCTAGTGAATGCATGATGTACAGCAAACAAACAATGCCCATGAGAATGAATGAAACCTGGGTTTTGTGAGGTTAATGAAATGATTGTTTTATTAAAAGGGGGGTTTATTGCGATTTCACTTTTTGGATTTTAAATAGTGTGTAATGTTGCTGTTGGTACATGAACAGTTTCTGCAAAGTTGCAGCGCTGAACATTCAGTGTAAGCAGAGATATCGTCTTTTAAAAATCAGGAAGTTTAATGCCTACAAAAACGACTTGATTGGGACTACAGCTGGGTTTTAGATGTCACTAACCCAAACATTTGCATCAACCCCTCCCTCCGTAAAACGCAAAAAAGGGCATGCGCATATTTCTGCGGCTCGTCGAGTGCGTTGTGTTCACCCAGCTGTGGGGTCTTCTGTGTCCGAGCTTCCCACAGATGCTGTACTTCTTCAACAATGGATATAATTTATGTTTGATTATGTTCCTGAAAATGACGATCGTAGCTCTCTGTGCTGCACATTTTACGGAAGACAGCTTCCAGAATCTCCACGAATTCAATGCCGGATTCAACAAGAAACTGTTACTAAAACATGAAGCAGTTCCAACTTTGAAACCAGAGGCAGCAGTTGTTGGGCCACAACCTGTAAGTAGGCTAAGACTTAATCATTTTAAATGTATTTGTATGTATAATTCCAGACGTAGCCTTGTGTTTTATTTTCTCAAATGCCAGCGCTGGCTTTATAGCCACTAGGCTACTAGTTATGCTATTTTGTGTCTACGACAAATGCGTATGTCACAGGTCGGGGTGGGTCATGGCCAGACCGCACCCACTCCTAACACCCAGGACCACCTCGAGGAGCGTGCCAGAGACCAGACGGACACACAGAGTTAAAATTTAACAGGCTTTATTGATAAGTCATGTAAAATCTTAAAAGTTCGGTGTCCCTTCAGCTCTGGACATCACAGGACCAGCAACGCTCCAAGCTCCTCACTCGCCGGCGTAATGGCTCCTCCAGTTCGGCTCCACGGTTCCTCCATGCTCTGCATAACAGAGAGTCAGCAACAGCTCATAGTTTCTCATTCGCCCACCGGCTCATCGGCTCCCCCAGCTCGACTCAATGGCTCCTCCATGCTCTGCATAACAGAGAGTCAGCAACAGCTCATAGTTTCTCATTCGCCCACCGGCTCAACGGCTCCTCCATGCTCTGCACAACAGAGGGTCAGCAACAGCTCACAGTCTCTCATTCACTCACTGGCTCAGTGGTTCCTCCATGCTCTGCAGAACAGAGTGTCAGCAACAGCTCATAGTTTCGCATTCGCTCAACGGCTCAATGGTTCCTCCATGCTCTGCAGAACAGAGGGTCAGCAACAGCTCATAGTTTCGCAGTCGCTCAACGGCTCCTCCAGTTCAGCTCAATGGTTCCTACATTTTCCGCATAACAGAGGGTCAGCAACAACTCACAGTTTCTCATTCGCTCACCAGCTCAATGGTTCCTCCAATTCGGCTCAATGGTTCCTCCATCTCTGCATAACAGAGGGCCTCTCAGTTCATAGAATGATGTGGCCAGGGTGCGTCTCTCCTTCAGGCAGGCATCAACCAAGAGAACATTAGCGAGGCGGAATCTTCTATTAAATAGACAGAACAGGTTATACAAGGACAGGCACACGTCTCTTTAAGATGGCGATGAGGGCTTACGGCTGGATTATATTGCTCTAAGCAGACAGCGCTGTGGCTAGGGTGTGTCTCTCCTTCAGGCAGGCATCACACAAGAAAACAGTAGCGGAGGAGTCTTCTATTGAATAGATAGAGCAAATTATACAAGGCAGGCACACTTCTCTTCAGCATCGAAACAGGCGCTTGTGGCTGGGGCGGAAAATGCACCTTCAACACAGAGATTTTGTTCGGCAAACACTGGATGAGAATATGAACTGGGGAATACTGGCAGTTAAATATACATCCACACACTGCAACTTCACGTCAAGTCCAATTCGGTGTGACACTTCAATTCAGGCAATGCATATCCACTCTCACTCTCAGTGCAATAAGGCCAGCACTCACCCAATGATCAATCCTTCCACTGTTACGCTGAATCAGCACTCAGAAGATGAAGAGATGCAGATGACTTCTCACAGCATGGAAAACAGCGTCTTCAATATTCTCTCACACTCAGAAGAAGATATCAGGATTTCAATGATGACTAATTCCACACTCTTAAGTGACAGTTACACTCGTGATCAATACACTTCACACTTTCGTATTCAACTCAGTGCAGGACATGCATTCACACAGATCCGTTGTTTCACTACTTATCTTCCTGCCAAGAATGATGGCATTCTCCAGTCTTGACTTGATCTCCACAATTCACTCACTTCCCCTCCAGTTCACATTTCCAGCTTGTATTCACATGATCACCGTTGCACCCTTAATCCAGCCAGATCCTCACAGCCTTCTCCAGATATCTTCACTACTCCATGCCACTGCCAAAGACGCGACGGCTCCCGGGGGGAAGCGCCACCCCACAACTTCTCCCGGAGGAACACGCCACCCAACTGTCTCTTTACTTCCATTTTATGTGCTCCAGTTGTCTGCATCACAGATCCTGACGAAAATCCTCCGCACCTGTTGTTGATTTCTCAATCAGCCGCCGCTGCCATGGAGACAGACTCAGCCTCAGTTTGTCACCTGGTGACACGTACAAACATTATGGACCTGAATTTTGTATTAGTACTAATGTTTTAAACGTATTTTTCATGTATATATGCTTTATGGTGTTATTTTCAATTTGATCAAGAACATAAACTAATGCCAACGCTGTTTGTGTTTAACATTAGTAGCCAGTCAGTTGCTATTGTTGCCAGTCAGATGCTATTGTGTTAAACAAACGTGTATAAAGTAAAAAAAAATTAGCAAATTATCATTCAGAAACAGTGAGAGCCGTGTGTGGTGAGGTTCTGCTTGACTCTTTACACCGCCGCTTTCTCGGTCTGATTCTGCCTCAAACTGATACTGCAGTTAGACACCATTATTTACATCTGGACCGGAGCGCTGCAGGCATGTTTCGCCCGTAAAGGTAATGGACGTTAACCTTCTGAACAATGTGAGCGACAGTTTAGCCAATCACAACACACCAGCCCAAACTAACCAATCTGAGCCCACTGCCTGTTTCTGAGGGAGTGGTGTCATAGACTCAGGAAGTCAAGCGCTCGTTCAGGAGACAGAGGAGAGCGTGGCTTACAATAAAGGTGAAGTTTATGAAAAGTAAGACTTTTTAAAAAAAGAAAAACCACGAATATATGTTATATTGCACCCCATTAACAGAATCATGCAAAGAAAAAAAGCAGTCAACCCCCCCTTTAATTGTATTATGTATAAAGGGTGAGGTGTATTAGAGGGCGTTGCTTTCCATGAAGCCCCTTCATGCTGATTCACATGTTTTTTATTTCCTGAACTATGACTGTTAAGATCTGTTTTTATTATAGGTTCCCCTCCCTCCCTCCAGATCTGTTAGATTCAATGCTTTAATGGTCATAGGCAGGTTGTGTGCTCTTGTTTACTGGCTATATTGTGTTTTAGAGCTGGTGTGATCGGAGGACAGTGACAGACTCTTCTATGTCTTATCTGTGTTTGTTCAGAATCCTGTGAGTGAATCAATGGACACAATTGTTTCCTCTTGTTATGTGTACACAAATCTATACAAAGTGTTTGTGCAGCTGGCTGGAATTACGTTTAACAAGACGCCTCATTACTAGTGTGCGTTTTCTGACAGGATAAAGCATTTTTTGAACCTGATTACATTGTTTTACCTGAGGCAGAACCACACACCATACGTGGTATGTTTAACCCTCATCTTCAAGCATGTGTTGTCTCTAGAGGTAAAGTCATGTGAAACCTTTTTTTTTCTCTTAAAGACATAGTTCACCCAAAAATGAAAATTCTGTCATCTTTTACTCACCCTCATGTCGTTCCAAACCTCTGTGACTTTTTTCTTCTTCGGAACACACATGAAGATCTGTTTGATGAAATCTTAGAGATTTCTGTCCCTCCATTGGCAGCTATGCAACTACCACTGTGACGCTTCAAATAGTTCATGAAGAGAAACGAAGGTAAATGTAAAACGAATCCATATGAATTGAATGGTTTGGCCCAAGGGCCCTATCTTGCACCCGGCGCAAATGACTTTGTACACCGACACATGTATCATTCCTATTTTGCACCCGTGCAAAGCGTCCTCGGGTTACGACTGTAACCCTTGTTCCCTGAGAAGGTAACAAGAACTGCGTCAAAGTGAAACTTTGGGGGAACGCCCCTCAGCGTAGAGTCTCTGAAGCATGAATGAAACTAAGCCAATCTCTGATTGGATCAACATGATGACGTGATGTGTGACGACACATAGGCGGAAGCATATATAAGGAACTGGCACACACATCATGTCAGCTTCTGTGATGAAGCAAGCGCTCCCAGGCAGGGGAAGGCGTGGCCACGAGACGCAGTTCTCGTTCCCTTCTCAGGGAACAAGGGTTACAGTCGCAACCCGAGGACGTTCCCTATCGAGGGAACTCAAACTGCGTCAAAGTGACACTGGGGGTACGAGTACCCACTACGCCACAACGCGCCCTGCCTGCCCTGGTGTGAAGCTGCTCACAGGCACATTTAGGACGCGAGCACAAGAGAGCCGGGTGTCGACGGAATGTCTAAGCCGTAAAACCTAATGAAGGTATGTGGGGTAGCCCATCCAGCTGCATCGCAGACTTCCTGGATGGGAGCCCCTGCGAGAAGGGCCCTAGAGGATGCTATGCCTCTAGTGTGCTCTAGATGCTATGCCTCTTCACTTCCTGCTCAGCTACTGTTCGGACGCTCCTGCTTACTGCTCCGCGCTTTGCTCTATCGCTTTAATATTTTTTTATATATTTTATCTCCTTTTCACCTAATTTTAACTTCAGCAAATCAGCACAGTGCTCAGACGCTGGGATTACTTAAAAAGTCACACTTTTATTCAACCAGCCTCTCACTGCTTACATTCCGGGGAAGAGAAAACACAACTCCCTACACTCATAAGGATAAGAAAATGCCTCTTCGGGAATCTACTTGCTGCTCTAACTGCCACAGACTTTTACAAAGGATTGCAGTTCTTGAAACAAAGTTAAATTCGGGACCGACAAACCAGACGGAAGGCACAACAGAGCTCCGTCGTGGACGCCCTCAGCGCACAGCCGGTGAGTCCCATGAATCTAGTGCTCCTCGACAAGCTATACTGACTGTAGAGAAACAAGCCGATCGACTTACAAATCGATGGCACAAACAGGGAGCGAGACCCAAAGGCACTCGAGACATCAGATTGTCACGAGCACCACATATTTCAGCAGTAGCATCATCTACCCCAGATATGACTCTGACCAGGATTGCAACCACTGGTCTCCTACCACCGCCTATTCATCTTGAGAACAGATTCGAAGTATTAATGAATGAAGAATCCCTGAATTTGACAAATGTGATCGAACACAGACTGAGTCAGCCTGTAGCTAACGCTGATGCTAACCGGCGCTCAAGGTCGAGCAGACAGCGGCACTCAGCTCAGAGCACAGCGGGGCCCAGGACTCTGATAGTGGGCGACTCCATAATCAGAAACATTAGTATCAGGGATACAACTACATGCTGCTTTCCACAAGCAACAACTTCTGATGTAAGCAGGGAACTTCAGAACATTCTGGTGAAACATAAAACTGCAAATCGACTCATCATTCATGTGGGGAAGAACGATATTCATAAAGAGCAGTCAGAACTCCTTAAGAAGGATTTCAATGAACTTTTTGAAACACTTAAAAGACTGAAAGTTGAAACATTCATCAGTGGACCACTCCCAGCAAGAGGAACAAACAGGTTTTCACGGTTGCTTGGGCTCAACACATGGCTGCAAAAAAACCTGCAATATAAAAGGAGTGAACTTTATTGACAACTTCAATCTTTTCTGGAGTCAGAGGCAACTGTTTCAACGGGATGGCCATCACCCAAACAAACTTGGTTCAAGAGTACTAAAGGACAATATCTACTTCTCCCTCCATCATCCTTCTGCAGTGTGTGCCAATCCATTCAACCTGAATGGCACTCACACACCTGGACACAGTATGAACGACCACAGGACTTCACTTCAACACCTAAATGGACATATTGCTGACACATCACACAAGGACAATGATAACACCACTCAGCCACAACAACAACCTCTGCTCACGGATACAATCTCAGCAGAGCTCTGCCCACAGAGCTCACCACAGACAGACTGTGACATATCAGAACTGCTCCCAGATTCAGCACCCAAGGACGACTTTCTGGAAAACAACGAGGGAAACCAGGACAGCATTTTACACCCTCCAATAACACCAGAGCAACAGCCCATCTCACCTGACACGTTATCACTCTCTCCAGCATCTCCACTTCTGTGCTTCTCAGAGAAAATGGAACAACTGGTGTCTGCTGGAACCAAACTATCACACTCTTTTGCTGCAAGCCCCCAGATACCAACCAAAAAACGGCAGGCCCCAAAACCACCAAAGCTTTCGGGCCCAGCTCGCCCTCCCCCTCCCCCTTTTCGGAGAGCTCTTCGGCCTCTGCCACAGCGCCAGGGCCCACACTCTCCCCCATCGGCTCGAGGTAAACCAAAAACAACTGATACCAGCTTTAAGTGAAATATTTCGGTTCCTCGCTATGAAAACAATAACTTTATCAAATGTTTACAGAACAAGCGGGAACCCAGTGTGCCTGAATCTTTCTCTATTGCTGTTCATTTACATGATAGAAAATCTAAGGCCTTCAACAGCCGTACAGCAAACCCATCTAATCTGGTGCCCATTACACGCCAAACTAAGACTGCTGTGAGGACAAAAAGTAAGACTATAAAGTTAGCACTTTTAAACATCCGCTCCATTAAAAATAAATCACTTCTAGTCAATGACTTAATAACCACACACAACCTGGACTTCATGTTTCTAACTGAAACTTGGCTAGAAGACAGCTGTGCAACGGTCCTAAACGAACCATCCTCTCCAAATTTTACTTATATGAGTGTCTGCAGAGCGGGTAAGAGAGGTGGCGGCTTAGCTGCTCTTTTTAAAGATGTTTATCAATGTAAGCAAATATCATTTGGGAATTACCCCTCTTTCGAATATCTGGGTATTGTGTTAAAAGGTGCTCCACGTATTTTACTTATCGTAGTTTACAGGCCTCCAAAATACTCTCCAGCCTTTGCTGAGGATTTTACTGAATTGCTATCAACAATTGCCTCTGAGTTTGACTGTTTTGCCATTGCTGGAGATTTCAACATTCACATAGATAACGCAGAAAACAATATGACAAAAGATATTAAAACTGTTTTAAAAACTTTTGATCTGACACAGCATGTACACGGTCCCACACACAATCGTGGACACACTCTAGATTTACTTATCAGTACGGGTTTAAACATCTCATCGATTGTCATTAAGGATGTAGCACTGTCTGACCATTTCTGTATTTTCTTTGATATATTAATCTCTCCTGCCGTTGAAGCTAGAGCTGTGTCTGTCAAGAAGAGATGCTTAAATGAAAACACTGGTGTGCTATTTATGAAGGCTATAGCTTTAAAACCAAGCATATCTGCTGACTCTGTTGATTTTCTCCTTGATTCTTTTAACTCAAAAGTTAAGAGTGTAATTGATGATATTGCTCCTGTTAAAGTCAGGAAGAATAGTGGCAGACAAAAAGCACCTTGGAGAAACTCAACAGCTGTGCAAAATATGAAAAGACAATGCAGAAGAGCAGAACGCATGTGGCGGAAGACAAAACTTGTAGTCCATTATAACATCTACAAAGACAGCATCCACGCTTTCAATAGGGAACTAGGGAAAGCCAGACAGACTTTCTTCTCAAATATTATAAACAGCAATATAAACAACACACGCACTCTTTTTACTACTGTAGAGAGACTGACAAACCCCCCAAGCCAGATTCCCATAGAAATGCTCTCAGACAGCAAGTGCAGTGAGTTTGCTTCTTTCTTTTCTGAGAAAATCAATAACATCAGAAAGGTGATCAGCACATCCTTGAGTTGCTCTGGGGTCAGGCAGATCAGACCACAACCTGAGAAAGTAGTTATTATGTCTGATTTCGAAGAAATTGATGACACAATTTTGGTAGAAACCGTACAGCACCTTAAAACATCAAACTGCGCCCTTGACACACTTCCCACATCTTTTTTCAAAAGTGTGTTAAACTGTTTAGAAGCAGATCTCCTAGAAGTAGTAAATGCCTCACTTCGCTCTGGGAATTTTCCAGAACTCCCTGAAAACTGCAGTTGTCAAGCCCCTCCTGAAAAAGAGCAATCTGGATAAGACCATCTTGAGCAATTATAGACCGATCTCAAATCTTCCTTTCATAGGCAAGATCATTGAAAAGGTTATCTTCAATCAGCTGAACAAATTCTTAAGCTCAAATGGATATTTTGACAATTTTCAATCTGGTTTCCGATCGCATCACAGCACGGAGACAGCTCTCATAAAGATAATAAACGACATTCGCTTAAATACTGATACAGGCAAATTATCCGTGTTGGTACTACTCAACCTCAGTGCTGCATTTGACACTGTTGATCACAACATACTTCTTGACAGGCTGGAAAACTGGGTGGGGCTTTCTGGGATAGTCCTAAAATGGTTCAGGTCATACTTAGAAGGGAGAGGTTATTTTGTGAGTATGGGAGAACATAAGTCTTAGTGGACATCCATGACTTGCGGAGTCCCTCAGGGCTCGATTCTTGCGCCACTCCTATTCAACCTGTATATGCTCCCAATGAGCCAAATAATGAAAAAGAACCAAATAGCTTACCACAGCTACGCAGACGACACACAGCTCTACTTAGCCCTATCGCCTAACGACTACAGCCCCATTAACTCCCTGTGCCAATGCATTGATGAAGTAAACGGTTGGATGTGTCAAAACTTTCTGCAGTTAAACAAAGACAAAACTGAAGTTATTGCGTTTGGAAACAAAGATGAAGTTCTTAAGGTGAATGCATACCTTGACGGTAGGGGTCTAACAACTAAAAATCAAGTCAGGAATCTTGGTGTGTCACTAGAGTCAGACCTTAGTTTCAATAGTCATGTCAAAGCAATAACTAAATCAGCATACTATCATCTGAAAAATATTTCAAGAATTAGATGCTTTGTTTCCAGTCAAGACTTAGAGAAACTTGTGCATGCTTTCATCACCAGCAGGGTGGATTACTGTAATGGCCTCCTCACTGGCCTTCCTAAAAAGACCATAAGACAGTTGCAGCTCATACAGAACGCTGCTGCCAGGATTCTGAGCAGGACCAGAAAATATGAACACATCACACCAGTCCTCAGGTCTTTACACTGGCTGCCAGTTACATTTAGGATTGATTTTAAAGTATTATTACTGGTATATAAATCATTTAATGGGTTAGGACCTCAATATATTGCAGATATGCTCACTGAATATAAACCCAACAGATCACTCAGATCATTAGGATCACATCAGCTAGAAATACCAAGGGTTCACTCTAAGCATGGAGAGTCTGCTTTTAGCTATTATGCCAGCCGCAGCTGGAACCAGCTTCCAGAAGAGATCAGGTGTGCTCCTACAGTAGTCACATTCAAATCAAGACTCAAAACACATCTGTTTAGCTGTGCATTTACTGAATGAGCACTGTGCCACTGTTCGTCCGACTGTTACTGCACTTCATTTTATTCTAAATAGTTTTAATTTACTGTATTTTATTTTTATCATAATTTTTATTTTTCATTATTTCTTATTTTTATTGCCTTATTTTAGTGCCTTATTGAAATGCCTGCAGAACCGTAGGCCGTGCCACATTAGATGGCACCTTAGGCAGATAGCCAGGGCTAGAGTGAAGGATGGCCTTAATGTTGCCTGGTGCAAACTCCAGGCACTCGTTTGATATAGAGAGCGCCTGAAGATCTCCCACCCTCCTCAGAGAAGTGATGGCCAGCAGAAAAGCGACCTTCAGTGTTAGGTCCTTGGCCTCATCTGACTCCAGTGGTTCGAAGGGGGCCTCAGCCAACCCTTCGAGAATAACTGCCAGGTCCCAAGAGGGAACCCTGGTACGAGCCGCATGTCTCATCCTCCAAGCCCCGCGGAGGAAACGTACGATCAATTGGTGTCTCCCCAGAGGCCCATCACTCAACGGAGCGTGGAAAGCCGCAATGGCAGCCACGAACACCTTGAGCGTGGACGGGGTAAGACCAGAGGAGAAGCGATCTTGGAGGAACTCCAGCACTGAAGCCACTGGGCAGTTAACTGGGTCAACCTCACGCCTCCTACACCAATTAATAAACACATTCCACTTTAAGCCATACAGTTTCCTCGTGGAGGGAGCTCTAGAGCTGAGTATGTTCTCCACTACTCCAGCTGACAGGCCGGCCTCTAGGGTCGCCTGCAGTTTCCATAGCTCTGGCCTCTAGCAGTTTCCATAGCTCTGGCCGAGGGTGAAATATTGAGCCCTCCGCCTGTGTCAGCAGGTCCCTCCTGAGGGGAATCTCCCACGGAGGGCCGTCTAGGAGCAATATTATGTCTGAGAACCATACTCAGGCCGGCCACAATGGGGCTACCAACAGTAGACTGATCCCGTCACGACGGACCCTCTCTAGAACTCTCGGGAGCAGAGCGATCGGGGGAAATGCATACAGACACAGCCTCGGCTGGAGCTGGAGGGGTGAGGGAAAACCACAGCGGACAGTGGGTCATCTCTTGAGACGCAAACAGGTCCAAACCTCTGACATATCGACTCCACCACCTCGGGGTCGAAGTCTCCATTCCCCGGGCCTCAGCCTCTGTCTCGACAGGACGTCTGCTCCCTGATTTAGACTCCCTGGGATGTATGTTGCTCTCAGAGACAACAATTTCTCCTGGAACCACAGGAGGATCTGATGCGCCAGTCTGCATAGAGGGCGAGACCTCAGGCCTCCCTGATGGTTTATATAGGCCACCACTGACATGCTGTCTGACCTCACAAGGACGTGGTGACCTCTGAGGTCCGGCAGGAAGCTCCTCAGAGCCCGGGAGACCGCCAACATTTCCAGGCAGTTTATGTTCCAGGAGGAATGATGGTCCTGCCATAGACCTGTCATGAAGCGGCCGTTCATGACCGCGCCCCAGCCCGTGATGGAAGCGTCTGTCGAAACGGTTCTCCGGCGACATGACGCTCCCAACACTGGACCTTGGGACAGGAACCAAGCTATCTTCCACATAACCAGTGCTTCGCCCCCGAAAGCGAACCTCAGGAACTTCCTGTGAGATGGAAGGATGGATATATGAAAGTATGCGTCCTTTAGATCTATCGTGACGAACCAATCCTCGGATTGAATCTGACTTACGATAATGGGAATAGTGAGCATCTTGAAACTGAATCTCCTCAGAGAGCGGTTCAGATATCTGAGATCTATGATCGGACGCAACCCCCCATCTTTTTTGGAAACTATAAAGTAGCGGCTGTAAAACCCGGACTCCCTGTCTAGTGGAGGAATACGTTCTATAGCCCCCTTTGCCAGCAGGGAGTTTACTTCCTGTTCCAATACCCGACCCTGCGCTGAGTAGGGAACGGAGACGTTACGTCGGAATGATGGAGAATAGGGGTTTCGCATAGAAAGCCAATCCTCTTCAAGTGTTTAAAAACGAGCCAATGGCATGAAAATGCCTTGCTCTGCGGAATTTGCATAGCGTATCTCCGCCCCACCTCGTGGGTATAAAAGGAGGAAGTGAACGCAACCGCAGTATGTCTTCGTTGAGGAGCTGAGACTGAACTCAGGCGTCTACCCAGCGGTACAGCGGAAGTGGCAGGGAGACGTAACGTCTCCGTTCCCTACTCAGGGAACGAGGGTTACATCTGTAACCGAGACGTTCCCTTTCGTAGTCACTCCGAGTTACGTCGGAATGACGGAGAATGGGGGTCCGTGCCATCATGCCACCTTCACAGCTGTCTTCCACTGCCCTGCGAAAGTCTGGACTCCTAACAACTTAGCTTATAACCAGGAGTCCTACTTTAACACAGAAATACCAAGGTACACTGGGAAGCATATCCCGGGAGGAATATGCCGCAGTATGCCTACCATAGGGAGGACTTAAGAATACACATATGGCCCAAGGGGACTTCATATGGGAAAACACTGGAGTACCAACCTAAGGGTGGCTAGAAGCTTAACTCCAGGAATGGCAGATGGCTTGCCAAGGGAAGACACATGCTCAGAGAGGCTTACAGTGGATAATACACATGTGACAGTTACCAGAGGGAACCGTGCACACGGAGGCACCTAGCCGGCATCCAGAGCAATGCAGTGGTGCCAGCATCAGAAGTGCTGAAGGACTCAGGGCTTCAACGGAAGACTCAACTGAGGAATATCGCACTTATCCAGTCCGAGGAGTGGAATGGCGAGCAAGCGAAGACACCTGAGCGGGTCCAGTACTGGCGGAAGCGAGTACACGAGAGGACACAGGCTCAACTCGCAGATTATAGAATCTTGCGAACGTGTTCGGTGTCACCCAGCCTGCAGCTCTGCATATGTCTGTTAGCGAGGCGCCATGCGCTAAAGCCCAAGAGGAAGCCACACTCCGAGTGGAGTGGGCCGTCACACCAAGGGGGCACGGTCGACCTTGCTGTTGGTAAGCCAAAGCAATGGCATCCACTATCCAGTGAGACAGCCGTTGCTTTGAGAGAGCCCTTCCCAGTCCCTCCAGGATTTCGCGAGCCTTTTTTGTGATTGTTGCGGCCTAAAATGCCTGATGTTGCGGCCGCTTTTTTAAAAAGTTGCGATAAAAGTTGCGATGTTCTTCTGCATGTTTTTATAGGTTAAAACGGCAAAGATGGATAGATTTTTACTTAAAATGCCCATATTATGCTTTTTGGCTTTTCCCCTTTCCTTTATTGTGTTGTTATATTTTTTTATGCATGTTATAGGTTTACTAAGAGAGAAAAGTCCAAAGTCCACCCCAAAGGGACTTATTATGTCCCACAGAAAACACTGTTCATCTGCATCTGCTCTATTGTAGTCCAGAATTGACTTAAGAGACAAAGTCACACACTTTGTGACACACGAACAAACTAACTAACCATTAGTAACCATAAAAGGCAAAACAAACTATTTAAAGACACAGCAAAACCTAACTAAGCTTCTTTTTTTTTTTAAACAAGATCTGCACCTGCAAAAAAGTCATTGTGCAGAACCTCACAAACATTAAGCAGCATTTGTGTTGAAAGATGCCAATACTAATAAAGTGCAAAATACAGTTTTAGGAATAGCCACTAAAGTTAAATGGTGGAAAAACCAAATGTTTGATAATGTATTTTAATATAGCTAATATAATATAATATAGCCGCATATCCAATAAAGCTGTTCTCATTTGCTTAATTTTTTTTTGTCAGACAATAGAACGAGTCGGCTAGCTATTTTTTATGTGTAAAATTTTCTGAATTGAGAGAGTTCGGGAACTGGGTGAACTAATGCACTGTGATAGTGAGTAGCCTATTACAAGTGATAAACACAAGAAAAGAAAGGAAAATAAAATGGTCAAACTCAATTCTTTAAATATAAAACAAAAGAGAAGCAGATAAGTGATAAGTCCGTGGAAACAACACTGCTCATTCGCGTCTGTCAGCTGCCGTGCTGCTCCTCTACTGCAGCCGTTCACTGAACATGGACGCAGAGAGAGGTGTGACGGCATGGAGAAAGCAAACCTCGCGCTCGCAGGATTGTGCTGGCAACATTTGGTTACTGAGGTTTGTCCAAAAAGCCGCTAGATTTGTCTCTAGTCGCTTTTTTATATCACTAAATATAGTGACAAAGACTAAGTTGGCAACATTGGCCTTTTCTGTTATTTTTGTAGGTAGCCTAAATGTGAGACGTTGGGAGTCCACATCTGCTGCGTCTTCTGAACAAAACAAGTGAGTTTGCTGACGTATGACGACGCTTTGCAGGAGACCGCGGCGCAATGATTCGTCAAAGTTGCAGAAAAGTTGCGGTGATTTTTCAAAATTGCAAGGCGCACTGAATTCACGTGGATTTGTTGAAGTTGCGTTAATAGTTGCGATCGCGACATCGCGAAATCCTGGAGGGACTGCCTTCCCTTCTGGCTCCCCCCATAACAGACAAAGAGCTGGTCTGAGGTCCTGAAACACCGCGTTCTGTCAACGTAGGCGCGGAGCGCACGTACCGGACAGAGCAGTGCCAAGGCTGGGTCTGCCTCCTCCAGGGGCAGCGCTTGCAGGTTCACCACCTGGTCCCGGAAGGGAGTGGTAGGAACTAGGGGTGTAACAATTCACTCGTTTTCTCGATGCATCGATTATAAATCCTGACGATGCATATGGGACCTTAAGGGTTAGCCTTAAGGGTGGAGGGCGACAGCCTACGCTCCAACCCTTCTTGCAGGAAGGAAAGCACAACACCGATCGGACATCTCCGGGGGTCTTCTCCACGGGAAGAGCACCAGTTGACGAAGAGGTTCCACTTCAACGCGTAGCGGTGTCTCGTGGACGACGTTCTAGCGGAAGTGATGGTCGCTGCCACCGCAGGCACACGTGTAGCCTCCAGAGCTCGGGACGAGGGTGCCACAGGGTGCCCCATCTCTGAGAGAGTAGGTCTTTCCTCAGAGGAATAGGCCAAGGAGGTGCTGTCGCGAGGAGCATCAGTTCGGAGAACCACGTCTTGGTGGGCCAATAAGGGGCTACCAACAAGACCTGCTCCTCGTCCTCCTTGATCTTGCACAAAACCCGTGCAAGAAGGCTCACTGGGGGAAACGCATACTTGCGTGGACCCCGCGGCCAGCTGTGCGCCAGTGCGTCTGTGCCGAGCATGCCCTCAGACAGGGAATAAAACAGGGCGCAGTGGGATGAGTCCCGGGAGGCGAACAGGTCTATCTGTGCCTCCCCGAACTGGTCCCAAATCAGCTGGACCGTCTGGGGATGGCCGGAGATTGGACGGACCCGTGGCACGAAGGGATCTCAGGTGCTTCTGACTCCATAAGAGGAGGTGGCGTGCGAGCTGCGGCATCTGACGTGAGCGTAGACCACCCTGGTGGTTGATATACGGTACCGTAGCGGTATTGTCCGACCGGACAAGTACGTGTTGACCCCTGAGCAGTGCTCGAAAGCGGTGCAGGGCCAGGCGTACTGCCAGCAGCTCTAGGCAATAGATGTGCATGAGGCGCTTGGGTCCTGTCCAGGAACCCGCGGCTGCATTACCATTGCACATGGCTCCCCAACCCGTGGTAGAGGCATTCGTGGAGACAACGACATGCCTGAAAACTCGCAGAAGAGGGACCCCGGCCCGTAAAAAGCTGAGGTTCGACCACGGGAAGAAGGTCTGGCGGCAAGCCGGAGTCACTGGGACTCTGAGCGAGCCGCGATGCCATGCCCACCTCGGGACTCGATCGCGAAGCCACAATCTGTGCTGCGAAGAGCTTAGTAGGCCGAGGCTGCTCCCGCCCAGCAGTATCAGGAACATTAGATTGGTGAGGAAGAAACCTCTGGAATGCCACTGAAAGCTTTGTTTCTTAGTTTGTTTTGTTTTTTGAAAGTGGAGTGTCCAGAAGAATAGACATATTTTTATCTTTATTTTCCTTACTGATATAAAAATAAGGAAAATAAAGATAAAAATATTTATTTTTGAGATGTTAATTGTCAAACTACAGCTTTCACACCATTTCACCAGTCCCTCCACTTCTCTGCGGTAGTCAGACTCATCTCCATTAGTACTGAGACCAACTACAGAAGTATCGTCAGCGAACTTAAACAACAAAACTGAACTACTATGTGATTGACAGAATTGTGTATATAGAGAGTACAAAAGTGGGGAAAGGACACAGCCCTGTGTGGCGCCAGTGTTCAAAAACTTTGACTGTGAGACTCAATTACCCATTTTAACCACCTGCTTCCTATTGCATAAAAAGTTGAAAATCCATTTGCAAAGTGATGTTCTAACACCTAGCTACTGTAGAATGTTAATCAGCTTCACAGGAACGATGGTGTTGAACGCAGAGCTAAAATCCACAAAGAGGACATATTTAAATATGTGGATTTAAACTCCAGATGTTGAAGAATATAGTGCAAACAGAGTGAAACTGCATCATCAACACTCTTATTTGCTCTATAAGCAAATTGGTGGGGGTCAAGTGAAATACTGGACAGGTGTTTACAAATCTGAGGCATACTCAAAATATGAGTGAAAAAGTCAAAAAAATGAAAAATAAAATAAAAATGTAGGTAATATTATATTGTTAAAACTGGGTACATAAAATTGGCAAAAGGTATCATCCAGGAACCGGTATCGAAGTCAAGGTATCGGTATTGAACATTTTGTTACAATGCCCAGCCCTACTTTTTATACCCCAGAACAGGAACAACTTAATCTGTTATGTCCAGTTCGGGCATTGGATGCCTTCGTTCACAGAGCTGCCCTGTGGCGTAAGTCTGAGGAATTATTTGTCTGCTTTGGGTCACTCAAGAGAGTGTGCCCTGCATCTAAACAGGTAGTGACCAAATGGATAGTTGAGACTATCTCATTGGCTTATGAAGCGGTCGGACAGCCTTCCCCTATGGCTGTACAGGCCCATTCTACGAGGAGTATGGTGGCTTCTATGGCTTTAATTTTGGGTGTTTCCCTTCTTGACATTTGTAATGCGGCAGGATGGTCCTCTCCGCAAACATTTGTTAGGTTTTATTACCTAGACCTCTCCACTCCTGGGGCTAGGTTGCTTGCTTCTTAGTGTGCGCAAGGATTTCACACAGAACGCGCATTTCTCATTATGGAGTAGTGGGTATGGGGTTCCCACCACGTCTCAAACGCAGCTCGAAGTTCCCTTGAAAGGGAACGTCTCAGGTTATGTATGTAACCCTGGTTCCCTGAGAGGGAACAAGACGTTGTGTTCGCCTGCCGTACTTCCTGCATGCCCTGATCAACTTTCTTCAGGCTTTTTCAGAAGCTGTCGTGGTCTGTTTTCAAGGGTGCTTTATAGTTTCCTGGTCTATGACGTCACCCGCCTATGACGTCTCGCTCTTCCACTGGACTGTTTATACATGTATTTCACAACGCAATCACGCAGAGCGTTCCCAACCGCGTCTCAAACGCAGCGTCTCGTTCCCTCTCAGGGAACCAGGGTTACATACGTAACCTGAGACGTTTTTTTGTCTCCCACGGCTGTTTAACTGACGCTGATTTGGGTGGGTTTCTCCCCTCCCCATACAACGTCATTTCTCTGTCTTTCACTACCCTAACATGAAAGTCGGCCTCCTCGGCTGTGAACCACTCCTTGCGCGCCTCATAAATCCGCCATTATAATAACAATCCGCCATGCAGCATACGCACCTGCTCTAAAAGGGTATGTTGGATGACACTCTGATTGGTTTATTTCACGTTACACCCAAACCACACCTATGAACAATTAAGCTATTTCATACCAACCCCTTTTTAAACTTGCATCGGTCGCAAGAGTCATTTATCCCGCTTGTAAAATAGCAACAGTGCCCAAGACTCGCCCACAAATTTACTTCTGTCTATCTTCACCAGATATTTAATTATAAAGCACTATATTCCCAGATAACACTTAACAGATGCGCTTGCGTGTGCATGTGATTGTAACGTGCGCGAGGGGTGGCATGTGCCCGATCTGTGATTGACACTCAGATCTCACACCCCCCTGCGCTGATTGCACCCGATGATCCGGGAGCGCTGGATATTTGCAAAACAAATAACACGCTCCAGATGGAGTTAGAAGCTCAGGTTTTTTTCTAAAACCACTTTATTTATGTTGTTCTGTCGGATTATAGTGTCGATTTCACTGAATATAATCAGAGAAATGTTGCCGACGGCAGCTTTAAAAACCATATGCGCTCAATTGAGGTGGAATTTTTTTATCCGATAAGACGACATGCGCATAAACTACAATGGAAACACAATTACTGAATAAATCCCTCATGCAACTAATAAATAATGTTTACCAATAGTGGATGTGATTGGATAAACTGATAAACCAGTGGATCAGTTTCATTGCACAACATCTCAAAATTTGGTTTGGTCGTTCTGAAATGCCTGAGGCCAAAGTCATCAAGTATGAATTGGTTTAATTTCCTCCCAGAAATGTCTCACGTGATTTTGTTACCAATCATCATGCATCCAAATGAAGGTACTATGATGTTGTTTGTTGTTCATCAAATGTTTTATGTGATATATTCCAATTTTTGAACATAAGTTAAATTAACAACTTTGAATGGAAACATTCAGAATAATAATGCTGATAATTCAGCGTTGCACTGACATGCATACATTATATTCTAAAATATATATAAATAGAAAACTGTTATTTTAAAATTGTAATAATATTTTACAATAGTGCTGTTTTACAAAGGTTTAGCTAGCAACATTTAAACAAGCAACAATATTTGTAGAATACTGTCATTAGAACAGACTGAAGTAGTTATTATACTCACAGTGTCTCTCCAAAAACACCTAAAACCTATTATCAAACACTCATGGCTGCATGGAGGAGTGATTTGTTAGCCTTGTTTCGCTGCCAAAAGACCAGAAGACCTTGCTGCCATCGTCACACATGAACTCCCTCTTTATCGTAAAGTACCCAATAGAAAAATATGATGTCATCTGTTTGATTGCCAAGACTGATGATCCCAAGGACACTACACAATCCGCTTTTTGAGGGATAAAATAGTTACGAATTTGCCATAAGAGTGTAGAGGATAATCACAGAAAAATATGATTGAAATATGTTTCATTAGAGTTGGTGCTACTAAAGCTGCAGTTCTACACGCTACTGATGGCTTCTGGGTGATGCTTTTTTGTGTAGAACTGATTTAAGACATTATTCATTTTTTCATGGTTTTTGCATTGATATGAACTTAATTTCACATAAGGCCATCTTGCTGTCATTTGTTTTGAGAAATGGCATGCTATAATTGTCTGTTTGTGTCACAGACATTCAGTTATTTGTATCTTAGTTTCATTTTCATGGACTTTTAGCTGGTTTTCAATCGTTTCCTCATTTTGTCTAGTTTTCCCACCACTTAAGAGTTGTCATAGTGATTAATTTGATATGCACAGGTGTTGATCAGTTTACCCCCATTTGCCATGTAAGTTGCAGTAATTTTAGTTCTCATTTGTCTGGTCTCGTTTTCTTACCTATTCTTGGATTTAACTTGGGAGTTTATTAATAAACCTGAATCTTTGCTTTACCACAACCATTGGTGACAGTAAGGCATTCAGAACAATATGTTATAGGAGGAGAGTGGGATGTGTGTTCTCTCATTCTTTCATGGTGATCTCACTTAGTTCAGGTCTTTAACCTGTGGTGTGGATGAATAGACACCTGTGTGTGAATAATTTACCATATATATGAACACAGCTATGGGAGGTAAATGACCAGCCGATCATGGTCAACCTCATTTGACAAGCTTTAGGAGGAATCGATCAGCCTAGAGTGCATGTGAGAGACCACATTTTAGAAAACTGTCTGTGTGAATTTGTTCTGTTGATATGACACATTACAACTCTAGTCTAGGGTCAGGCTGGCCCTTGTGAAAAAGAATTGTGTTTAATTGTATTGAATGTGCAATTAAAGTGTACTTCGAAAGCACATGTAAAGCACTTGATTATGATATTACGTTGAAACTTTAAATATTTTAAATTGACTAAATTGCAACATTATTACAGATGGATAATCACAAATATATTTAAATGCATGATATACAAGTTTAAATAGACATGATATTAAAATATATTTTAGTTTACCATAAATACTTTAACCATTAACCATATTTCAAATACAACAAAATTAACTATACAAATTGCTGTAAAGATGTATTTAAAATGAGCAGTAAGCAATTTTTTGAAAAACGCTGTTGAAAATTGGATTGGACAGAGCACCAAAACACACTTGTAGCCAATTAGTAGTAAGGGGTGTGTCCACTCATGAGAGGGGGAGGGGGGAGAGCTCAATGCACAAGAGACATTTACAGAACCACTATAGAAATGGGGAGAAGTCAGAGAAAATGCAGAAGAGGAAAAGGCCCAGGTAATATAACTTGGGTGAGAGGTAGGACCAGCGATTAATATCTGTTAAGCTTTCCAGCGCTGGAGAGCTCTTGAGAAGCGGGAAGGCCTGAAAATGGACGCAAAGGTTGCTTTATTGATTCTCGATACATGTGTAACATTGGGTTTGCTGTGGCTATGCTGTCTTTAGCATGAATATACTTGTGTGTCGTCTTTGCTTGTTTGTTCATTTGATTTATTATTATAAGCCTGGAATGTCTAAACCTTATCAGTTGCTCCCAAAATGTGTCCCAAAAGTGAGATAACATACTCCTAATTTATGTTTATTTTCTTTTGGTTCTCCTTTAAGTGATAGCTATATCCCCTTAATCTTGTCACATTTGTAATATATTAGTGACATGGACTATCGTGTTATGGGGGGAGCTGTTCATGAAAGTGGTGTTTGTTTGTTTTTTGGATAGAAGGGATGAGTTTGCCATCAAAGGAGTAGAGGAGTTAAATAACAATTCGATATTTGACTTTTGTATCCATCAAATAATAATTAGGGGCCAAGCCCAGAATGTATCTGTTAGTTTAATTTTTCCCAAATGGGAGTCAATGGCAGCCTATGAACCGTAAGTAGGAAAATGATGAAATTTGGCACAATTGTAGAGATGGTCATGAAAAGTAAATGGACCAATTTTCTAAAGGTTATAACTTCTGAACCCTTTGATCTAGAAAAACTAAACTTAGTACACCCGATTCCACTCTTAGTGCTCATTACATTCAGTATTTTATATTAAGACTTTGCCCATTACAGTAGTAGCCATTTTGAAAAATACATTACTCCGTTTTTTCTGCTTCCTCTCCTTCAGGTTTGGTCCTAATTGGCTCAGATTCTGTTTCGACTGATCTGCACAGAAATGACTGAACGGATTTTTGATATTCGGTACCGTTCCCGATCAATTCTTCTCTGAAGTTGACCTTGCCTGTGTTTATGCTTTGTTCATTTGCTTAGCATTATAAGATTTATCTGAGAATTGTCTAATCTGAAAATGAAAATTAATTTTGGGTTGATTCTCACTTGAGCTGTGGAAGTTAGGCCTCTATGCAAATACACTGCTGAAATAAAGAAATAAACAGAGGCACCTGACCTAGAGTAAGTGGGTTCGAGTCCTGTGTGGGACAACTTTATAAAATTGCTTGTAAAGTTGTCATTTCAATTCCTTTATTATCCAGGGAGCATTTTTAAATTTTTTTCATCTTTTTGGATTTGAAATAGGATTTTTTTTAAGTATTATTATTATGTTGATTGATTCCCAACTGAAGTCTTGAGTACCCAGAAAGTTGTGTGATCAAATAGGATGGTTATAGCAGTCATTGACTTTAATTTTTTTTTCTGATTGAAATGTAAGCAACCAAATTGGTTGTTTTCTTCATAATCATAATCATATACTCTTTTTTTTGCCTTTGTGGGATAATTCTGATCTTCATATATATTTTTGTGCATTGTGTGTAAAGTAGTGAGCAGAAGGGTGTGATTATGGCTTTTATACATTTCAAGTTAAATGCATAAAGCTTTAAACAGAACACCAATGTGTATTCAATGGATAGCCCTAACCCTAACCAATTGAAGAGTGAATTCAGTAAAAATATCACTAGTAGGTATACAACATAAGAGATACTAAGTTATTTACTTAAATTATTTTTTTTAATTGAATTTTCTCAATCATACAGTTTTGTGAAACACTATCCTGTCCTGAAAGTCCTGGCCTCACAGACTTTACAAGCTACTTCACACATTAATGTGTGTTTATTAAATCAGGTCATTATTGACTGGGAGCCATTTCAAACAGCATCTGCTCAACACACACTCATTGAGAGTCACTGGAATATGTACTGTGTGGTGGTAGTGTGATAAAGCTTTGGCTCCTTTCATGTTATCAGTGCTTTAACAGACACCCAGAAACAAAAACATACGCCTGACTGCAGCTGTGCTGATAATACACCATTATTTCTAAAGAATGGCATGTTTACAGTCACATATAAATACACCTCACCATGTATGGTGTCATACTTTACCAGTGTGTTGATTGCATGATTGAAAAAAATTCACAATTTGGAGATGCACTATCCATGAGGGCATCAAGTCTTTTGTGAAGCATCAAGTCTAACTGATAAGTATGCGTGAGCTAGTTAGCAGTGGCTATACATTGATGTGTGACAAGATAGGGTCATCATGAACAGTCGCTAAATACAATCATAAATGTAAATGAAAGGCAACTAAACATATGAAGAGTTCAGATGCAAAAGCCTCTAAGTGCCATTTGAAATTTTCTTCTAGAATGATCATTTTTATGAAGCTTGTATATTTAAGTTCAGTGATTTCACTTAAATGGCAATGATAATTACCTATTAATTGTTATTTAAGTGAAATTACTGAACTTAAATATACAAGTTTGATAAAAATCATCATTAAAGAAGAAAATTTCAAATGGCATTTAGAGGCTTTTGCATCTGAACTCTTCATATAATAAACATATTTTAGAACACTAGAACAGTACTTAAGTGTACTTACGGTGTACTTACCTTGAAAGTACTGGCTAATATATGGTAAGCACATGGGTTAGTGGTAGGTTTAGGGGTAGGTCCAGGGTTAGTACCTAGTTATTACCCAGTAATTATAATTACTATTATAAGTACATAGTACGTACATGGGTAACAGGACTGTAAAAGGAAGCGTTACCCATACATTTGTGAATGGTTACAGAGAAAAACCAAGCATAATACACTTAATGGTGGAGGATCACACAGTACCAGACTTTAGTCACTCTGCACACTACAAACTCACCCAAAAACATACCTTGTAAAAAAGAAGTGTGCCTAATAAATGCATTGAATGTGGACTGGTATTGTGCTACAAATCTCAAAAGCACTTGCAGATTATATTAACAAAATAAAAGGCCAGTTGAGAGTACACTTTCATGACTATTCCCTGGACTTAAGCCTTGTCCCAGACTAAAATGCAACTTGCACTGACAGAAGTGCCTTGGAATGTGCAGCTTTGTATGATGCATTGACGTAATTTCCACTGAAACCGGAAGCTAAGGCGGGACATATTGAATGACTCCTCTCCCCTTTCAAATAGCCAATAGCGTTAAGTTTACCTAAGACTGCAATCCGTACTTGAGAGCACCATGGAAGCAAATCCAAGCGCTGATGATACGTTGGATTCAGGAGAATTGGGTACACTTAAAGGGCATATTGCAGGTTAGAGGACCCAACGAGTCAATGCATAGAAAAACAATGTAGGAACTAGATTTTCTTTAAAGTATACGTAAACACGCCACAGAAGCTTCTGCAGTCGTTTTTGTGAGAAAATTTTACTTCCGCGTCTGAAAATGGGCGTGGCGGGCGTGACGCAATGAGCGGGAGAGCGGTCGATTCACACAACAGGAAAACAATGGATCGCATGACATTTCGGACGCTGAGGAAATACTCGTATGACGGATCAAGCCATAAAGTTATGAGCCTGCTATGCTAAAGAGATCAGGGACAGGCCAGGATAATGTCAGACAGAATGGTCAGAGAAAAATTTACCTGTGATGTGAGGAGAACCAGTGGAGAACAGGACAGGTGCCTTTTAGGTGAGAGACGTGCTTATAGTATACACGTTCGCTAACGATATACACTGTGCTCACAATACTGTACAGATTCTATAACAGGCCAGCAGACATTAGTATGTTTAGGGTAGATTTATATACTATTAAATGTATAAAAACTTTACTTGAGTATATTTCTATACTAAAAGCATAGGCTATACTCGGGTAAATTTTTAATACATATTTTTCACCTTGGTTATAACATAAACAGAACATTAAAGGTTTGAGTATTTAAACAACCAATTTTGTTTTTCAATTACAAGTTTTATTTAGGGCATGACATGACTAGTTACCTATATAACACTATTTGATGCCATTGGTCGTATACCACGACCAATATTCTTGCTTCGGCATACCATGTTGAACTCCATCATATCGCCGGGATGCTAATCATTTGATCTGAAGTGAACGCTACACACGACCGCGTTTCCCGAGCCGATGCAGAGGAGAAATCCCGTCTCTTCACCTGCTCAACCCGCACCAGGAACGAAAGATAGGCTATATAGCACCGTCCCTTTTATTGTAATGGAAACTTGTGGACTCAATCTTGAAGTCCTGACAGGCTTGAGTTTTTGCAATCTCCACAAACACAATAATTTACCATGACGATGATAAATTAAAATGCAAAAACTAACGATAGCACACTGACTGACGAGCGCTCTCACTGAACACCAGCCTGCTCTCACTGAGCCGAGGCTGCGGCTCCCTGATATGACGTCAAATGACGCGATGTTGAAAAAAAGCCGTTTTTACTAGCAGTCCAAGAAACGCTCACTTTATCTTCTAAATTAGTGTCCTTATGTTGTTTTAAAACATTTTAAATCCTGCATTAACTTTTCATATGGTATTTTCATACAAGATTATCTATAAATTTCGATTTTTTTTTTACCTGCAATATGCTCTTTAAGGTTTTTTAAAGAGTATTTGACAGAATATGTGATGAAGCTGAATTCCGCGATGATGTCATAAAAATTAAAAAGTACACCTTGTAATAATGGCAAATACATTTTCTTTTTACTTTAATGGATTCTCTTCTGAATGATATTTAACATATATCAAAGGAGCATTTCACCCATTGCAACATTAATCTTTATTGAAAGTGGATCATATATGTAGTCAAAATGTAAAATAATTTTCTAATTTGGTGTCCTCTTGACCGAGAAAAGACAGAAAATAACCAAGGGGCGAATTTGTATTAAAAGACTACAGGTCCCACAATGCACCGCATTGCACAGCTCGACAAGCCACACCCACTAATCCAGAACAGCGCAAACAGAATTCACTCTTCCATCTACAAGGCTAACATTAGCTGTTACCAGAGTGAGTGATAATGAAAGACACCTGTGAGGCGCGCGCCGGTCTCGCGTCTCTCACGGAGGACCGAAAGCATAAAATGAGACGGCAGATCGAGAGAGAAACAGGCCTGATTTTATGTTGTTTTTTTCTCTGTTGTGTAACGTTACAGCAGTCGTCAATGTGGGGCTGCTGGCTTATACTTTCGTTTTGTATTTGTTAATTTTACTATTAAAATGTTTAAATGTTCACCGGTTCATGCCTCCTTCTTCCCACAACAACAAACCCCGTTCACGTTACATTGGCAAACTCATTAGTGAATTACTCCTCGTTTGTATTTATTTCTGTATGATGAATTACTGCATGATAGTTTTTCTGTCAGGCGAAACTATCACAACACAAACATCCGTATGGACGTTTGATTCAGAGATTTCCTCCAGGAGAAATTGCCATCATTGAAATTTTCTGCAACAGACGGACTCTGTGTCTGTAGGCCATAGCACGCAGCGAGAGCACGGGCACAGCAATTCGCCCAGCTCGACCCAATCCAGGCTCCTCGACCGTCAGGCAGCCGCCTCCGGTTCCTCCATCAGCCTCAGCTGCACTGTGGCTCGTAAAGACAGCCACGAACATTGGATTCGAGCAGCAGAACTTAAAAATCCTCTTCTTCCATATCATGTTTAGATTCTTCCGTCATTGTCATAACTTACTATCTCCACAGCGCTTGTTAGCTTAGCTTCCAAACAAGATGACGGATATTGATTCAGTTTCTGCAAGTGAAGTCCCACCCACTGATCTGTAATAGGCCTGTAGCGTGAGTGGATCCCACACCCTGGAATAATAGCTAATGTTTGTAGTCTAAACAGATTTTAATGTAATATGACTTCCTGCTTATGACGCAAAATGATGATTTTTAGGTCATGATAAGCAGGAAGTAAAACCCTTAAATCATTATTTCTCCCATCTCAGGGGAAAATAAGGGAATAAACCATGACCTTTCAAAAATATGACTGGGTTTCTAAAGATTTTTTCGGCTTAGTTTTGAGCTGATATGATTTGACCATTTTTATTAGGCAGACAAGACACTGGGCATCAATATCATCCTGTAGCTCAAGGATGGTGGCCCATAGAAGCTAAGCAAGACCACGCAATACTTTCTTTTAATATATATTTAAAACTTTCAGTTTGGTTGACTGGTGGTGTTTCTTGGTAACTTCCCTTCATTGGTCCTCCACAAGTCTCTGTCTTGTTAGTGCAGAAAGTGTTTGGGTAGTTTGTTGTAACTCAATTCTTGATTATTGAACTAGCTGTGCCCACTGAGACACCCAGACATGTGGAGGTTGTTTGTAACCATTCCCTAATTTATTTATTGCTAATGCCTTTTGGAGCTGATAGAAAAAAAAAATTTCCCTGCCTACGGATAGAGATTCTTGTATAGGCTCCAGCATTCCCGTGACCCTACAGGACAAGTGCTTTGAAAAAATGGTTTGGTGATGCTTCTAGCACAGGAATCACACATCACTCATCGCATCAAATGAGAAAATTGGTTGTGTAAAAGTCATTGTACATCAGTTTAATAGTGACTATCTAATAGACGCTTTCATCAGACGCGTTGCCATGGTGATGAGCTGGCCCAAAGTGTTTATTAGTGTTTACTAACAACTTGACCTTGGGAGAAAACGCTATTTTTAAAAATAAAAATGTTAAGGTTTCCTAACAAAGAGGGAGACAGTGGTATTAAAATAGCTATGTTTATCTGAGTGATATCCGGTACAGTGTTTCCCATACATTTATTAGTGGCAGCCCACCACATTATCAGCGCTGACCGCCACATATTGGGTTACACTTTATTTCGATAGTCCACTTTAGACATTCTACCAGCTATAAGTAACTTTTCAACTACATGTCAACTAACTGTCATTAGAGTATTAGTAGACTGTCAGCTTAATATCTGCTAACACTTTATTTTGTTGGTCCCCCAACAGACATTCAACTGACTATAAGTAACTTGGCGACTACTAGTCAACTTATTCTCCTAGCCCAAAGCCTAACACCTAACCATAACCTAACAGTCTACTGACAGTCTATTATAATATAGTAATACTCTAATGAGAGTTAGTTGACATGTAGTTGAAAAGTTACTTATAATTAGTAGAACGTCTAAAGTGACTACCCAGATAGCAAACTGACATTGAATCAACGTGGAAATATGACATTGAAACAACGTTGATCTGACATTGTTTTGCTCATCGAATTAACGTTGAACCAACGTCAGACGCGTCATTCTTTCAAAACGAACGCAAAATCAACTTGAAATCAACGCGTTGTTTCAACGTTATGAAAGCAAACCAATTTTCGATTTTCATTTAGCTTTGAAGAATGCCGCGTCTGACGTTGGTTCAACGTTAATTCGATGAGCAAAATCGACGTTGTTTCAATGTCATGAGAGATGTCATTTCCACGTTGATTCAATGTCAGTTTGCTGTCTGGGTATTGAAATAAAGTGTAACCACATATTGTTTTCTGTGTTTTTAACAATTTAAGATGAGAAAAGTTGTAGCTATTTGACTGCAGAGTTGCATGCAGCGCATATTCGCACACTCCCTCCCTCTCTCTCTCTCTCTCTTTCGCAAACACATTGACAGTGGACCAGTCTGTGTATTGAATGATTAGTATCATAAACAACGCTGCACAGATCCATCCAACATGCTGCCAATATGGAGACCCACCTTGAAAATAAGGTTATTAGCAAGCATGTAAGAAGCCTAGCTAATAAGGAGAGCTATGTTAACCTTATAAAACCCCGTCACCACGCTCGCCACAGTTTTTTAACCCTGTGGTAAATCAGTTACATAGCTAGATCTTGTCTCCATTTTTGTTCAACGGGTCTGGTACTGTCACTGTCACAGATACATCTGCTTCAGTGTCAGATTCCATCACTCCGCCCACCTGATCGGCATCCCCGGATTACTAATCACCATCTCCTGTCACCGCCACCTGTACACAGTAAATTTGTCAGAGTAAAATTTACTCAATTTTACTCTATTCCAGATAACATTTGGTCCCTCTCTAAAAAAAGAGTAAAAGTTACTCTTTTGATAGAGCAGCTTTTCCAGAGTTAATTATACTCAATTTAGTGATACAATTTTACTCTTTCCTACGATATTTAACTCTATTTAGTGTTTTTTAAAATCAACTCTCATGCTATTTTACTCAGTTTAGAGCTACAAGAAAATTACTCTGCTACTTTTTAACTCTGTTCAGGGGAACTTTAAATTTACTCTGCCACAATTTACTTTCCCTCCTGAGTTGTTTATTATCAATTATGAGTAAACTATAAAGAGTAAATTATTTTTCTGAATTGCACCATTCATGTTTTACCCTCAAAAAGTCGTGAACATATAAATGAAAAACGTCTCAGGTTACGTCTGTAACCATAGTTCCCTGAGAAGGGAACGAGACGATGCGTCACTGTTACGCTTTTGGGAACGCCTCCAGCGTGACTGCGTCTGAAGCATCTATGTCAACTAGTCCAATAGGAAACATGACCGTCATGGGCGGATGACGTCATGACCAGGAAATGATAAAAGAGCACCCGGTGCAAACCGGCATTAGCTTCAGAAATTGCCGAAGCAAGCCGATACAGGGATGCAGGAAGTATGGCAGGGTGACGCATCGTCTCGTTCCCTTCTCAGGGAACTATGGTTACAGACGTAACCTGAGACGTTCCCTATCGAGGGAACTCGCGATGCGTCACTGTTACGCTTTTGGGAACGAGAATACCCAAATCGCCAGACTTTCAAATGCCTGAGTGTCAGCCTGTTGTCACACCACCCTAAGCATTATTAAGCACATGTGAACCTGGGGCAGCCTCCAGGTCCAGGCTATAAAACCTGACAAATGTGAGAGGAGAGGACCAACCCGCCGCATCACAAACATCTTGTAGAGAGACTCCAGATAAGAGAGCTTTAGAAGCCGCCACACTCCTAGTAGAATGGGCCCTGACCGCCAAAGGGCAAGGCAGGCCAGAAGACTCATAAGCCAGAGAAATAGCCTCAACTATCCACTTGCTAACTGTCTGCTTTGAAGCAGGAAGACCCCTCTTGGGAGATCCAAAGCAGACAAATAACTGATCAGATCTCCTAAAAGCAGAAGTCCGATGCACATAATTGTCCAGTGCTCTCACTGGGCATAAAAGGTTCAATCTTTCCTGGTCCGGAGAAGAAAACGGTGGAGGACAAAAAGCCTGTAGCACAATAGGCCTCGGAATCATGGTGGGCACCTTAGGCACATAGCCTTGTTTAGGGTATAAGAATGCCTTGACCATCCCTGGTGCAAATTCAAGGCATGTAGGGGAAACCGAAAGGGCCTGAAGGTCACCGACTCTCTTAAGGGATGAAATAGCTAACAGAAACACTGTTTTAAAAGTGAGAAATTTCTCTGAAACCGAATCCAGGGGCTCAAAGATAACCCCAGATAAGCCTTCAAGAACAGTAGCCAGATCCCAAGCCGGCACCCTAGTACGAGTTGCAGGCCTCAGCCTCAGTGTGCCACGGAGGAAACGTGTAATCAAGGGGTCTCGACCGAGGGAAGTACCCCCCACTAGGGCATGGAAAGCCGCAATGGCTGCCACGTAAACCTTGAGCGTGGAAGGACATAGACCTGACGAGAAACGCTCTTGTAGAAACTCGAGAACTGTGTTGACTGAACAATTAATCGGGTCCCACTGGCGTTGGCGACACCAGGAAGTAAACACTTTCCATTTAAGTGCGTAAAGTTTCCTCGTAGCCGGAGCTCTGGAGCTTAAAATGGTCTCAGCCACTTCCGCTGACAAACCACTACTCATGAGTTGGGCCCCCTCAGAGGCCACACCCATAGTTTCCAAATCTCTGGCTGGCGGTGAAATATCGTGCCCCCTGCCTGAGACAGAAGGTCTCTCCTGATGGGCAACTCCAGGGGAGGCCTGTCGAGAAGATGAATGAGGTCCGCAAACCAAATACGACTTGGCCAGCGTGGTGCTACTAGCAATAGACTTATCCCATCCTGGCGGATTCTCTCCAGAACTCCTGGGAGCAGAGCTACAGGGGGAAAGGCATACAGACGCAGCCTCGGCCATGCCTGAACCATAGCATCCAGCCCCAGGGGGGCTGGTTGAGTGAGGGAGAACCAAAGAGGACAGTGAGTCGTGTGCTGAGACGCAAACAGATCCACTTCCGCCTGGCCATACACCCTCCAGATCTGCTCCACCACCTCGGGGTGGAGCCTCCATTCCCCTGGCCTCAGCCTCTGCCTCGACAGTGTGTCTGCTCCTACATTCTGGGCCCCTGGAATGTATACTGCCCTCAGTGAGAGCAATTTCCCTAGGGACCACAGGAGGATCTGGTGCGCCAGTTTGCACAGTGGACGCGAACGCAGACCCCCCTGTCGATTTAAATAAGAGACCACTGATGTGTTGTCTGTCCGGACAAGCATATGATGGCCCCTCAGATCTGGGAGGAAATATCTCAAAGCCTTGAAGACAGCCATCATCTCCAGGCAATTTATGTGCCAGGAGAGATGATGACTCCTCCAAAGACCCTGAGCTGAACGGCCTTCCATTACCGCTCCCCAGCCGGTGAGGGAAGCATCTGTCGAGATAGCCACTCGATGGCAAAGAGCTCCCAACACCGGACCCTGGGACAGGAACCAGTGTTTCCTCCATATAATCAAGGCTTGGAGACACCGCCGCGTGATCTTGATCATACGAAGTGGGTTCCCCCTCGGGGAGAACCCTCTGGTCCTGAGCCACCACTGCAGAGGTCTCATATACAACAGGCCAAAAGGAATCACGTTGGACGCTGCTGCCAAGAGACCTAACAGTCTCTCGAACTGTTTCACAGTGCGTGACTGGCCTAGCTTTAGCTCCTTTGTGGCGGAAAGGATAGCAGCTACACGAGCGGGCGACAGCGTGGCTCGCATCGTGACTGAATCCCATACCACACCAAGAAAAGTGGTTCTCTGTACTGGAGAAAGCACACTCTTCTTGGCGTTGAGCCTCAACCCCAATTTCTGCATATGTGCGAGAACGACACCTCGGTGCCGAACCGCTAACTGTTCTGACTCTGCTAGAATCAGCCAGTCGTCTATGTAGTTCAGAATGCGTATGCCCTGCAGCCTGAGCGGGGCCAGAGCTGCATCTACGCACTTCGTGAACGTGCGGGGTGATAAAGCCAGACCGAATGGAAGTACCCGATATTGGTATTCTTTGCCCCCGAAAGAAAACCTCAGGAACCTCCTGTGCTGAGGGAGGATGGAGATATGGAAGTATGCATCTTTCAAATCTATCGTGACGAACCAGTCCTCGGATCTGATTTGAGTCACAATCTGCTTGAGTGTCAGCATCTTGAACTTGAGTTTCTGAACTGAACGATTCAATAGACGAAGATCTAAAATGGGACGCAACCCTCCATCCTTTTTTGGAACAACGAAATAGCGGCTATAAAAACCCGATTCCCTGTCGGGTGGATACACCTGCTCTATAGCTTCTTTCGCTAATAAAGCCTTCACTTCTTGCTCCATCACCAGAGCCTGCTCGGGGTGTACCAACGTGGGCAGCACCCCGTTGAAACGTGGAGGACGAGAACCGAACTGGATTCTGTATCCTCTCTCTATCATCTGCAGGACCCAACGAGAAATATTTGGCAGATTCCTCCATTCTGTCAGAAATTCTACTAGGGGAACCAGCCCCTCGAGGCTGGCCTCTGATGTATTTAAAACACCCAGCCCGGGGGCCTGGAACATAACGGCAGACACCAACCGGACTGACTGTTTTTGAACCCCCCTCAGAAGGTTCCCGTCCGACGCAACGTCGAGTCGACGTTGCGCCAGACGTTCTCTGGCGACCACTGCGCCCCGAAGCACCAAGGGTGGCGGGGTGGGCAGAATTGTCCCCGGAGGACCCCGAAATGAACCGGGCACCGTATACTGAGGTGTACACCGGTTCACTTCGGTTGGGGCAGTCCTCACTGGTCTGACACCCGTGGCGTCAGGACCTTTTCTTTTGCGCCGAAGCCTTCTTAGCCTGAAGAACGGTCCTCAGATCCGGCTTCGGCTTCGAAGGCTTTGGCTGAGAGTGTTTCGTCTGCCTCCAGTGTTTTTGTGGAGGTGCACGAGACGCAACACTCTCTTTTTGTTGCGCACGATATGATGAGCTTGACGGCTGGGGCTGCTCAAGCCCAGCAGCCCCAGGGGGTCGGACACGGCGAGGGAGAAATTTTTTAAATGCCTCTGACTGTTTTTTAGCTTCCTGAAATCTCTCGACGACCTCATCAACAGCGTCGCCGAAGAGACCATCAGGATTAACCGGGGCATCTAAAAGAAAGGAACGATCTCGGTCCTTTAAATCAGTCAGATTCAACCACAGATGTCTCTCAGTGGCCACCAGGGCTGCCATAGACCGCCCAATTGCTCTAGCGGTCTCCTTAGTAGCCCTGAGAGACAAATCTGTGGCCCGACGAAGTTCTCTAATTTCATCGGGTCCAACTCCCTCACTTTTATCCAAATCCCCCAGCAGCTCAGCCTGGTATGCCTGTAATATAGCCATAGAATGGAGGCATGCACCAGCCTGACCTGCTGCCGTATAGGCTTTGCCCACTAACGTAGATGTTGTTTTTAATGGTTTAGTGGGTAAAGCTGAGGCCTTCAGAGACGATACCGAACCGGGTGACAGATAGCTCGCGAGCGTCTGTTCAGCCCGGGGCATCGCCTCATAGCCGTACTCTTTCAGCCCCCTTATACCCGAATAAATATGAACTTGAGGGCTGAAAACACGTGCAGAGTACGGCTTATTCCATGTTCTTGATATCTCATTATGTAAATCGGGAAAGAATGGAAGGCCTCGTGGTGGAAGTGAACACTAGATGAAAGAAAACGCTCGTCGAGTTTGCTTTTAGGACACGCGTCCTCTCTTACAGCTGGCCAATCAATATGTAATTTTTCAACCGCTCTAGTAATCACTTCCACCAACTCATCATATGCGGGAGAAACAGATGGCGAGTCTTTTTCTCCCGTGTGTGTGCTTAAACTGTCGATGCTCAGTACATCTACCTCCTCGGAGCTAGAGCACTGAAGCATCGGGCTCTCTCCCCGGGCAGAAGGAACCGCAGCGCGGGCTTCTGACACCGGAGCGAGAGCACTGGATCGTTCAGAAAAGGAAGGCGATAAGGCCAAAGGACCCGTCTCCAACCCCTCTGAAAGATCCTTTTGCGATCCCCAGGAATGCATTCTCCGCGCTGCCTCGGCAGACGCGGGTCCTGCACCCTGAGGATTGCGAGCCTGGCCGCTCTCATCAAACAGCGCCAGGCGGGAGCGAAGCATGCGGAGCGAGAGATTCTCGCAGTGTTGGCAGTCAGCCTCCTCGAAGGCTGACACCGCATGCTCCACTCCCAAACAAATGACACAAAGCTCGTGAGTATCCCCACCCGTTAAATAGCGCGGGCAGGGAGAAGCACAAAGCCTGAACATTTGTTTCGCCATAATTCCGTTTCCAATAATAATCACAGACAACAGTAAATAAGACAGACAGAGACACAGATCGCTTGCTGAGGCAACAGAAGCTAATGCCGGTTTGCACCGGGTGCTCTTTTATCATTTCCTGGTCATGACGTCATCCGCCCATGACGGTCATGTTTCCTATTGGACTAGTTGACATAGATGCTTCAGACGCAGTCACGCTGGAGGCGTTCCCAAAAGCGTAACAGTGACGCATCGCCCTCGATAGGGAACTTGCTTTGTCTGAAAAAAAAAAAATCAACAACTTTATACTCATATATCTCAATTTTATTTTTCAAGCACCTGTTTAAACAATGTTGCACTTACACTCAATTCACTTGTGATCAAAAAAATAAAATAAAAATTAACAATAATAATAAAATAATCGAAAATTGTGATAAAATTGTGTCTTCCCCCAAAGTGTCTTTATTACATAGTTTCAACAGATTGTTACTGTACTAAGCAGAAAAGAATAGCACAAGAACAACAATTTGGATGGTAGGTGATCTATAAGAACCTGTCTGAGAAATAAGCAAGTTCAAGGTCACACAGTAACACAACATATGAAGAGTTCAGATGCAAAAGCCTCTAAATGCCATTTGAAATTTTCTCCTAGAATGATCATTTTTATCAATCTTGTATATTTAAGTTCAGTAATTTCACTTAAATAACAATCAATAGGTAATCTTCATTGCCATTTAAGTGAAATTACTGAACTTAAATATACAGGCTTGATAAAAATGATCATTCTAGAAGAAAATTTCAAATGGCACTTAGAGGCTTTTGCATCTGAACACTTCATATGAACTAGTGTCATTTTATCTACTTCATCAGTTGCTTCACCTTGATGAATTTCACAAGAATCACGCTTTTCTCGCTGAGATCTTTCCCGGCTGACGCTGTCCCAACCTGAAGACAAGGAAAACAAAATAAACACATTTGTTTTAGTTTTTTAGGTAGAAGGGGATGAACATACTCAGTTGAACTAGTTTTACGTAGACTTAACTTCACTTGGATGATGTGTCAGTATACTTTAACCACTCAAGTACTTTAGTTTATACTGCACACAGAATAAGTATTATAGGGATAGTTCACTTTGAAATTAATTTTTAATATGTTTTAGCTTACCTCAAGGGCATCCAAGATGTAGGTGTCTTTGTTTCCACAGTATTTTCAATTTTGACATTTTTCAGTCAAACCGTTCTTGTCTGTCAGTCATATAATGGAGGTCTATGGTCACCACCTCAAAGAGCATGCACAGAGAAGTCCAAATTAAACATGATTGAATGACTCGTAAATGTAAGTACACATTGATGGCCTAAGACACGAAACGAGCGGTTTGTTTGAGAAAACGAACAGTGTTTATATCGTTTTTACAGATATTGAAATGAGGTCAAAGAGTTAAACTTTATATACTACATCTCAACCATTCAACCATAGTTTTGTTGTTCAGAGACCAATATGAAAGCCATTTCAAACTGTAAATCTGTAAACTCCTCTACTAGGTCTTTGAGAGAAGATCAGGGTAGAAATGTTAGAGAAACATGTGATTTTCATTCTGACAGTTTACCCATTGCAAGTCTGTGTTGCATATGAATCAAGCATGTCTAATGGGTAAAGTATAGAGTAAACTCTATAGATCTGAATAAAGCTATGCTGTCATAAATGCATAACTTCCAATTAAATAATTTAAGTTATAGCACAATAGTTACCTTCAGCATTTTGGATAACGTCTTGGAGCTCACTAGTCTGTTTGAGGCCTCGCGGCTTTGAAGGGATCCCTGTCAGTAGTTGGCCCACCTGAAAGTATTTAAGACAATATGAAAACAAAATATTTTGTTCCTTTTCTTTCAAAAGCACAACACATTTATACCAGAACTAGATGACAGGAAAAAACATAGAAAACATACAGTATCCCAGAGTGGGATAATCCCAGAGTGAGAGTATCCCAGACTATTAAATTTGCCCAACATGTAGGGATGGGCAACGATTAATCGCATCCAAAATAAAATTATATAATATATGTGTGTGTAGTGTGTATAATTAATTTGTATATATAAATATACACACATGCATGTATATATTTAAGAAATATTTGCATTTATATACTTTATATATATTTACACATAATTAATATTATATATAAATATTTGATATATTAATAACACATTCTTCTTAAATATACACATACATGTGTGGGTATTTATATTTATAAATTAATTATACACACTACACACACATATATTATGTAAACACAATCTTTTATTTTGGATGCGATTAATCGCGAATTCGCGATTAATTGGTGCCCATCCCTGAGAACAGCAATTATATTTTGAAAAGATACTATGTTACTCTCGACCTTATTTACATTATGACTTAATGACTGACCAATCTGGAACAAAATAATACTTCAAAGACAGATGCGTAAAATAACCAAGTTGTATGGTCAATAAAAAAGTTACAAAAGTTTATTAATCATTCCGTTCAAGCTAATAAAAGCAGACTAAACATCAAATCTCACACCTGTTTGTGGTTGCCGTTTCATCCGTCCCTCTGATGCTTCTTTCTGCAGGGTTTTTATTCTCCATGCCAGATATCCACTTCCATCTTCTGGATTGTAATAATGCTCCTATGACCAGAACAATACACAGACCTAGTAGTTATACATTACACAATTAAAGAAATAAATACCATATGAATAATAATGTAGATAATCTTTACTCTGCAGTATACAGAGTATATCATCCTCCTGTAAATCAAAAATATTGAGAGGCAACAGCTACGTACATAACCAAGCTTGCTCCTGGGTGACCCATTCTGCCAAGTATGGGAATAGGGAGATGATTCCCTTTGCATATTCTTGAAATGTAAAAGGTGTTGGAGAAAAAATATCTTTCTTGGTGTCTTTGAACTTCACTCTCAGTCTCACAACGTTGTTGGTTTGCATTCTGGAGGGACCAAAAAGACAGTTAAGGCGTTAACACTCACAGTCAGATGAAGCCCTGATTATATCAAAAGCTTACAATGACTTTAGTCATTCATTACAAGGAAGTTATCATGCTTTTAACTTTAGAATACTGTTCCAAATAATAGGTAGTTCCCTATGAACTATTTGGTAATACTTGAGTCATAATCAGTGGGTTACCAACATTACAATATTTTATACATTATGCATTATTCACGTTAATTATGAACCTGCAAGCAGTAGTAGTTATTTATTAGTAATCCTATGGGAGGTATGAAAAAGTTACTGATTAGCTAATAGTGAACTACCACATTCTGAGCGCTATTACTCACTATTTATTAATCAGAATTCGTTAGTTAATATTTTCTACTAGAGCGTTAATAATGCATTAATCATTTGTTCATGTGTAAGTTGTTCATCATGAACAAATATTTAACGCATTGTTAAGTTAACACTCAAAATGACCACATCAAAATGGCCTCCATCATTAAGGCTAACGTTAACTTAACTCTTTACAGAGTCAAGTACATGTGGCGCACAACTCGAGCCGCTCGTCACAATATTAACGTTATAACGTATAACTTACTGGACAGTGGACACACATAAGTATGCAGCTAGCTAGTTTCACTAGTGTTAACGTTTACTTAAGCTATAAATTATGTCATCTAACGTTGTTTGCGTTTGGGGTGATTACAAAAATAAGTTAATTTATCCCATTAGTTCAATCTTGAGCCCAGTTTAAAATGTGATCCTTATGTGTTCGCCTTCCCAGTTAACTAACATAGGCTTAGCATTTTGGCTGTACAACTGCATTTAACAAACAAGTGATTAACGTTAACGTTAGTGATTTTCTTGTCGAGCACTAACTTAACGGTCACGTTAAACTTCACATCAAGTTAACATGAGAAAGCTATCTCTGTAATGTTCAAAAACCGCGAAATTGATCTGAGCTCAAAACAGAGGCGATTTTTATGAAAATGGGTACTAAAACTTTGGAATTCTACTTACTTTTAAATCCAGCAGTAGCACAACGATCTCTTCCAAATCCAAATGCAGACCGCGATCGCGATGGACGTGTAGAACAGTAATGGCTGACAAACGAAACTTAGGGAGCAGAAGATTTTGGGGAGGAGTCACAGTTACTCTATAATTTTGCTCCCACTCTATGGACACATTTTACTCTGTTCACTCAAAATAGATAAAAAACAACTCTTTTTGAGGAAAAAAATAATTACTCTGGAAAAACTACTCTGCTATTTTTCCTGTGTACCCAATCCCCGTCTCATTCATTAGCACCATAAAGGACTCACCCATGCACTTCCTCAGTTGTCTGGTCTCGTCGACACTACCGACCTCAGACTCCCACCATTGGCAAAACCTACTTACCCGTTACCTACCTGATTCCAGTCCGTCTTCAGATCCTTCGTCTTCCTGCTATCCAGTCCTGTTCCCGTTCTTCAGTGTTCCATCTGCCATCAGCCAACCGATCCCATTCATCCTGCACCAGATAAGAGACTCTAATTACAGACTGTTTCCAGATACCTTCAATACTCTTCAACCCATTTACTCACCTGCCATTCTCCATTGTTCACATTTGCAATAAACCTGTTCAACTCACCAATCTGTGTCCTCTGATCCCTGACAGTCACATTTCAGTTTGGCCAAGTAACATTTATTTTCTTTAAATGGCAAGAAATACCAGCTAATACTAAGGTTATTTACTTGTTATGAATTGTCTGCAGAAGTCTGCCAGAAGTTAAGTTTGGGCCAGAGTAATGTACATGCACAGTACCGTTTGTTTATGTTGTTACTGATGAAAGCGTCTATACAGGAGGGCCCACAACTGAAGGGTCACTTTCCTGCAGATTTTACCTAAAATCCTAATTAAATTAACCTGTTTCAGCTAATAAGGTCTTCAGAATTAACTAGAAACTTCCAGGAAAATGTGTTTGTGGCAGTTTAGACCTAAACTCTGAAGTACATTTGCCCTCCAGGAGAAGGATTGCATCCCTGACCTAATACAACTTAATACCCTTTCTCCGTACTTGTTCATTTGTAAATTACACAAATGAACATTCATTTGTTGATTTTGTCCATTAGATTGAAAGATCTCAAAAAAATCCATACATTTACTTGTCTATAGTCCCTCGCCTCAAAGAAATCAGGACAGTAGTGGTTGAAAGTGGACAAAAGAGACTGATAAATTGGAATGTGTCTCCCTCGTCTGCTTGTGATCTGATCAACCAAAACTCATCTTAAAACAGGACCAAGAGTTCACACTTTATCTTGACACAACATTTGAGTGTTCGCTTTGCAACTACTGTACAGAAAGTCTTGAAAACATGGCTTAAAATGAACAGAACTTCCTGTTTGAATTGATCATAAATGGGGTCTGAGAAATTAGACAGAATAATAATATCAGTCTTTAACTCATGTTCCTTTTGATAAAAGGAAAAATAAAAACAACTCACTCATTTAAATTTGTAGTACTTACTGTGGTCCTGCTACCTTGAAATGTGTCAGCGTGCTTTACACAGATCAAGTACGTGAGTACAAATACCCCAATACACGTCCTTCATCCGGCCTGTTTTGAAGGATGCATTGGACATATCCTTTGCGGCCTTAAAGCCACACTGTGGAACTCTTCAACCTTAATAATATATTACCAAAACCCATTGAGATGGTAGATCGAGTTACAATAGGTTGAACGATGCATCTGCCGTCTCCTGAAGGTGTCTGTATCGCTTTTACTTGCACTTTGTAACTTCGGGTTTCGGGTAGGAACCCGAGCACAAAAAGAACTACAAAATTTGACCGCTTTACGGCATACGTCACTTCCCCCACCACCCACAACTTCCTCAGAATCTAACGTTAGTGCTCAACTCGCGTTTGATTGCCGTCCGTATGTTTTCGTCATGCCGAACAACAGCTACAATGAAGAAGGCAACGGTTTTATCAGAGGAAACTAAAAAAGAAAAGGGGAGAGTGACAAATTAAAAGCCAGGATGAAGATTAACACATTGGTCTAGCTTTCGCTTCGCTCACTGGCGTGAGCTAAAGGAGGAGGGGTGCTCGACCGATGCGAACGCTTGCCTGCACACAAATGCCGTTTCTAAGGTAACCCAGATAAATTCATATACGCAGTGTAGTATTTTCTGGTATTCCGGCCACAGCCGATGGTGTTATGAGTGTAATAAAATGCCCACAGCCCAGTGTTCATTTCTACAGCCCGCCTTAGTGCAGGGCTCGCACTAATAAAATCGGCTCGTGTCAAATATAACGTTACATTAAATGTAGTGAACGTGCCCACGACTAGTACCCACAAACACTAACGTTACACACCACATGTCCCACGGTTTCTGTAAAAATAAACCAACACACATAACGTTACAGTCCGCTCTGGCCGACGGTGTTTTCAGTGCAGTGAATGTGCCACTGTCCCACGCCCACATTCACTCACAGACATGATAATCCCCACAGGGATCACCCCGCTCGCTCTCTCTCAGCTGACTGCTATAAGGAAATCGGCCCGCCTCATACACTGCAAGCACCATAGACAGTAAAAGCACAAGCACACACAATCTAAAGACACGGGAGGCTGACCGGTTGACTGTTCGTTGACTTTATTTTGCGACAATGCTGCGGAGCTTGTGGCCTCTAGGGACGCTAGACGTGAAAATTACAGGTCGAGGACCATCTAGTGGCCAAAAGTTCCGCAGTGTGGCTTTAATTCCTTTGCACACATTCCAAATCACGAAAATAAACTGATGGAAAAAAGTATCTATTGAGCTTGTCTGAGTTTATTATGAAAATGTAAGACAAAAACATATGTTTTTTGTACATGAAAACATCTGTTATCGTTTGTTTTGCTGTAAATTAATCAGTAACACTAAACTGACAATAATGTAAGACTTGGAGACCGCAGAAGGTTGTCAATCACTGTATTGCATTGATAAAAAGAATGGAAGGACTACGAAGGGCGCAGTTTCTGTAGAATACAGCCTTCTGTTTGAGAAACACCCAATAAATGACCATAGCAACGGAAGTGAACAGAAGACAAACAGAAAAAAAATATGATAAACAGACTTAAAATCCTTAAAAAATGAAACAGAAAACATATAGGTGACATGAACCGTGTTTATTATTTATTCTAAACAGCACCGAGAAAGATTTATGTAGACACATATGCAAAATATCCATTGATCTGCAAATAAGAAAACATTTTATTAAACACTATCAACAACTTAAATAGTATAACTCAGTATACTAAAATATCCAATTAATTTACTAATGATTCAAGTGTCCAAACAAGTACAGGCTCCCATATAATATTCTAAAAATTTGTGTAAATATGTGGTGACGAATAGTGTAAAAATACAATGTGCAGATGTCTTGTGGGGCACGAGTAAACATTTAAGATGAATGCTGTGCAAGCATACTAGTTTTATATTATTTGAAACTGCTAGTGCAGCAGGGGAGATGCACAGACAATAATTTGCGATATTTTACCTAAAATGGCCTATCTAGTACATATTAATTCATATGGATTCTGCTATGTCCACATTCAAGCTTTTCAATAGGCTTAAACAGCTCACACTGATTTGTGAGATTTAAAATTACCAAAAATTTAAATGATGTTTTATTAAAAAAGTTCATTGGAAATTAACCACCCCTTCTCCACACTTCTAGTCCTAACTACTTACATAAGGGGGAGTACTCTGGGTTCGAGCTAGGAGCCCTCCCCCTGGACAGCACACCAAAACGCATTCAACTTTACCCCCTCTAATTGTATGTAAGCGTGAATTTAACATTAGTAACTTTTCGTGTCATCAGTTGCGCGCACCCTGAAGGTATCCTGGTTCTTGGCTCATTTTGGCCCTGTCCCAAATGGCACACTTCATGTGCACTTGCAGTCCTGTGAGCTTACAATGTCCACCACGTGCACATGTACGTTAAGTGCACAAGATTGTAGGACAGGGTTCCTCAAATCCAGCCCTGGAAGGCCACTGTCCTACAGAGTTTAGTTCAAACCATGATCAAACTCAAACCCTGCAATTTTCAAGTAACTCTGAAAGTCCTTGACAAGCTTGTTCAGGTGCATTTAATTAGGGTTGGAACAAAACTCTGCAGGTCATTGGCCCTCCAGGATGGGATTTGAGGAACCCTGCCATGGCGTGTCCCAACCGTCAAATTGTGGGGTGGCAGTGGCTCAGTGGATCATGTAGGTTGTCTAAATCAAAAGGTTGGTGGTTCAATCCCCGGTCCCACCTGATCACGTGTTGAGGTGTCGAGGTTATATGGCAGCCTGTACTTGTTTGGACCAAGTACTTGTTTAAACAAGACACCTAACCCCAGCTGCTCCTGACAAGCTGGATGGTACCTTGCATGGCTGACACTGCCGTGAATGTGAGACAATATGTAAAGCGCTTTGGTGGCCATTGGGTCTGTGAAAGTGCTATAAAAATGTAGTCCATTAACCATTTTAGTTTTCAGAGGGGTGCTCGCAAACACCACCTTTGCGGCCAACATGCGCCCTCGATGCGCACTATTGCCAAGCCTGCATGCCTGTGGTTTCAGCAGTAAATTTCAAAGTGGTATCACGTCATAAATGTGTTGACTCATAGGAAGATCGCGAGGGCTTAGGGCTTTGGGACAGGGCCTTTGAGACATGAAGAATCACTCTGACTAGATCATTGAATCAGTGAGTTGTTGACTTGAGAAAAGCGGCCTAATAAGCGGATCAGTCTGATTTGCGAATTAATCACTCAGTGTGATTTGCGAAATAATTAAACGAGAAGAATCGTCTCTTTACGAATCAGATGTCGCTCTTGTGCTATACGTCCAACTGCAGAGCCATATGCGACTACATCGCTTGGAAGTTAGGGCAAAGCTGACAATTGCCTAACCTGCCCCCACCACTAAACCTAACTTCACTCTAAGCTCCACCCTAGCGACCGGTCTGAGACTGCTGACGTGGTGCTGCTGTCCTGAAAGTGATGTATGGCGCTGGGGCTCTGCAGCTGGATACTATTCACTCAAAGGGGGTGGAGATTTCAAGGAGAAACTGGTTAATGTAAACTATTAATATAACTACCACAAATGACATGCTGAGAATATACTGAAGGTGCCGACTGTTACATATCAAGAGTTCAGTATACAGTAACACTGGTCTGTATGTGAGAGTGATACAAGAGAAGCCATTACTCAAAACAACCATGTTAAAGCCTGTCTAGAGTCTGCAAACAAGCATAATGGTAAAAGTTTGAAGAGAGAAAAAGAGGAGGGCCCGTCAAACATCCAGCTGTGTTACCGGTTGCATGCCTTGCATGCATGCTGCACTCTGTTACATTTGAACCATTTATCTGGATGAAATAATAACTAAAGCATAGTGACAGATTCAGAGTGCATTCCCAAGACAAGAGCTTTTGGTGTGAACCTGAGCCTGTTTGTATTTGTGTGTGCGCGACTACATGTATGCCTGTGTAAAATGTGCAAGTACGTGTGTCATAGTATTGCCAGTCCACAGAATTTAGGATACCATGTGGTTACAATTTATCTCAAAGGTAAAATGTGATGCGTTTTCAGAAAATATGTTTTGCTTTTATCTTTTGCTCTATGCTCATGAATCAGAGTTGTTTTTTTTTTGTTTTTTTTTTCCTTTTTAGGGTATATGCATATTTATGAACATCGTTACAGTTGCCTTGATCAGCGCAAACTAGTCTAGTCATTCTCCTCTGACCTCTGGCTTAAACAAGGCATTTCCGCCCTCAGAACTGCCGCTCACTGGATATTTTCTCATTTTCAGACCATTCACTGTTAATCCTAGAGATGGTTGTGTGTGAAAATCCCATAGATTAGCAGTTTCTGAAATACTCAGACCAGTCTATCTGGCACCAACAATCATGCCACAGAGAAGTTACTTATTATCACCAATTTTTTCTTATTTTGATGCCCATCTTGAACATCAGATCATCTTGACCATGTCTACATGCCTAAATGCAATGAGAGACTGCCATGTGATTGGCTGATTAGATATGTGCCTTAACAAGCAGTTGAACAGGTATACCTAAAAAATGGCCAGTGAATGTGTGAGTGTATATATATATATATATATATATATATATATACATACATATATATATATTTAAAAATTGTAAAATAATAGTAATAATACAAACTACAAAGTAATTCATATATTTTAAATTAATACATGGCATTTTCAATTAAAAATATTGCATTTTTGTGCCAGCTCAAAAAACTTAAAGGGCCAGATTAATTATTATTATTAATAACTTTTTCTCCTTTTTAGCTCAAAGCTATTGTATCAGCCACAATTTCAAAAAGCTAAATGAACTTGACATGGAACTCAAAACTTTTTCTTGTTTTCCTCTTTTTCTTGTTTTGCAGAATGATGGGTGACATTCAGTTTGTTACAGGGTCTCATGTCTCCAAGACGACTATGACTCTAGGACGAGCTTCCCCAAACAAAGAGCCCCCTGTTTTTACCCTCCCGCCACATAATACCCGCATCTGCCAAGGGGGTACCGCACGCCTTGAAGGGAAGGTGAGAGAGAATCTTCAGAACCATCCTGATCCAGACCCTCAACTGATCCTCAGTGTAATGAAGCAGACACTGTGTCTGCCAATGAATTTCATTTAAAACTCCCAACAATAATCTAGCTCTATTCCAAAACCGAATGTGCTGCCTTGCTGTCTGCTGCACGCATAGGCAGCTGGCAGTTGTGAATGGATGGCCCTGTTTTTCTAAGAATTTACAGAAATATGTGTCCCTTCTTTTGATTTGTCAAGCCTTCATCATTTGTCCTAAGCAGATAGGAAAGACAGATAAAATGTTATATAAGATTATATGATGAGTTTTTCTTTTGAAGATTCTAATCAGGCAAACATCTGTGTTTAATTACGTTCTCGGAGTGTGTTAAGGACAGTGCATTTGGACACTTGCAGTCTCAGCAGCAGGCAGATACTCCAATAATGCGTCTGTTAAAGCTGTGTGTGCTGTCTGAGGCCAGAGACAATTGACATTTTAAGAGGGTCTGAAAGAGTAAACTTCAGAAGTAAAGCACTTTTTGTGCTTCAGACATGAAAATTGAGTTCAGTAAATGTGCACGAGAAAAGGTGCAGAAAAATGGCAACGATTTTTAAATTGTTTGAATAAATATTGAATAATTTGCATCTAAGTCCCAAAATAGTCATGTCATTTTCATTTATATAGTGCTTTTAACTATGTAGATTGTTCCAAAGCGGCTTTACAGTGATAATTGGAAATTAAAATAACAGATTGTTTTGGCTTTATGGCAGCTCTAGAATGAGGTTCTACCGATTTAGACACCAATTTAACAGAAAACTCTTAAGTTCTCTCTACGCAAACTTTAAAAACATGAACCTGTGAGAATGCTGATAGCGTGCACATGCGTATTAAGAGTTTATTCTATAGGTATCCGCGTTTATGTGCGCAGGCATGTAGTCCCTCACTAAAAAAATAAACCCTCAACCAATTACTTGTCTCGGCCTTAAAGCCCCATTATGTTATTTTTGAAATTTGGGAAACAATATTGGGAAACAGTATTGTCTTCTACTACTGTCGTAAAATGTGTCATGGTTACACTAGGGAATACACATGCACTTGTTGACAAGCGATACCCCGAAATCTGCAAAAGGAGGGAGTTCTCATATCTTGGGCAGACTCCAGTGTTGCGTGTGAAATGTCTTCATCCCAGGTACATTGGCATATATTTCAGCATGTCTTATGAATATAGTGTCATGGGCTTTATTTTTTTCAAACGTCAAAATATCGCATAGCCAGTGTTGTTTTTGACAGCCCTTTTAGTTTTAGTCTTAGTCTTTTGGACGAAAATGCTTTTAAGTTTTAGTCACATTTTAGTCACTTATAACTGTAATAGTTTTTGTCAAGTTTTAGTCGACGAAAACACAAAAATGTTTTAGTCAAGTTTTAGTCAATTTTAGTAAAAAAAAAAAAAGTCTTTAACAAATTAATTTAGGTTAAAAAGTATTGGAATTTGGCTTAGTATTGAAAAAAGTATTGAATATTGTACTTCACTGTCACATTAGGCAGAAACCTTTTATCCCCATATTTCAAGTTATAGTTTTTCCATGAATATGTGCTATTTTCACCAGTAATCACAGTAATAAAGGAATTGTTTAAAGTTTAAACAGCAAAAAACTTTGAGCTACATTACACACAGATAAAGTGGTAACAGTGGAATCACTGTTTTACTTCAAAAAAGCCAGGAATAAAAACGTTCTTACTTTGGTAATAGTGGCTTTATTTGAGAAATTGCTAAAGTGCAATGAACAACGTGCCCAAAATATAAGCTATTGAGGAACACATACTTCTAATCTACAACTTCAACCGCTTCAAATTGTCTGCCAGTGCAACAACAAGATGAATACTTTAACGTGTGCAAACTGCAAAGTTGCAAATATTCTGAAACAAAATAATAAAATAAATAAATAATACTTAGGTGCATTGAACATAGGTTGTTAGGAATGCATACTTGAAAATAAAGTATGAAACAAACATGACACTTGAAGTGTGTTGAACATAAAAATGATTAAGACCATCCCTGAATACTGTTAACACTTTGGTCTTTAAATGGTTAGTTTGGTATTTTACACTTAAAGGAGCTGTATGTTAGATTGTGGCCAAAACTGGTACTGCAATCAGTTTCAAATTACTGTAGAGCGGTGTATCCCCTCCCCCTCCCCCCTGACTCGAGGTTACCAGATATGCTGCAGGATCCAATATTTTTTTATTAGAGATGATGGCAGTGTTTCGGGCTCTCAAATACTTCCTGCCAGACCTGAGGGGCCATCATGTGCTTGTCCGCACAGACAACACTTTGGTGGTGTCCTACATCAACCATCAGGGGGGTCTGAGGTCGAGAGCTCTTATGCTCTCTATGGACCCAGGGGAAATTGTTGTCACTGAGGGCAATATATATTCCAGGGTATCTGAATGTGGGGGCTGATATTCTGTCGAGACAGGGGCTGAGGCCCGGGGAGCAGAAACTCCACCCGAGGTGGTGGAGCTCCTATGGGAGAACTTTGGTCAGGCTCAGGTCGATCTATTCGCAACTCAGGAGACAACTCATTGTCCGTTATGGTTCTCTCTCACGCAGCCAGCTCCTCTCGGACTGGATGCGATGGTGCAGGTGTGGCCGAGGCTACACCTGTATGCATTTCCCCCGATATCAATGCTCCCGGGAGTTCTGGAAAGAGTTCACTAGGAAGGGGCTCATCTGTTGTTAGTAGCCCCGCACTGGCCGACCAGAATATGGTTTGCGGACCTAGTGTCCCTCTTAGACGGCTCTCCTATGGAGATTCCGGTTAGGAGGGGGCACAATATTTCACCCTCGCCCCAAGCTGTGGAAACTATGGGCTTGGCCTCTGAGAGGGCCCAGCTTGTGAATGCTGGTCTCTCGACTGAGGTTGTGGAGACCATTGTTCAATCCAGAGCTCCCTCCACGGAGAACGTGCTTTAAATCCTGTTGACTGCCTGGTTGGTACAGTTCTCGATTTCCTTCAAGACCATTTCTCTGCTGGACTAACTCCCTCCACCTTGAAGGTGTGTGTTGCGGCTATATCTGCCTTTAGATCCCCTGCGGGGGCTTCTTCTCTTGGGAGAGATCCTCTAATAACTCGTTTACTCCGTGGAACACTGAGGCTGAGGCCTGCTTTGCACTCCAGAGCACCGGCTTGGGACCTGGCCATTGTACTCGAGGGTCTGGCTTTGGCTCTCTTCGAGCCTATCGAGGAGGTTTCAGAAAAATTCATCACTTTAAAAGCTTTGTTTCTTCTTGCTATTTCTTCTATTAAGAGAATTGGAGATCTGCAAGCTCTTTCGGTTGCTCCTTCATGTTTGGAATTCGCACCTGGTATGGTTAAAGCATTTCTATACCCTAGGCCGGGTTATATTCCTAAGGTCCCTACTAATGTGATGGGTCCTATTGTGCTGCAGGCCTTCTGTCCTCCACCGTTCAATACCCCAGATCAGGAAAGTCTCAATCTGCTATGTCAAGTTCGGTCATTGGATGCCTTCGTTCACAGAGCTGGCCTGTGACGTAAGTCAGAGCAATTATTCGTCTGCTTTGGTTCGACTAAGAAAGGTTGCCCGGCATCGAGACAAGTGATGAGCAAGTGGATAGTTGAGGCTATCTCTATTGCTTTTAATGCGGTCGGACGTCACTCTCCTATGGAGGTCCGCGCCCATTCTACAAGGAGTATGGCTGCCTCTAAGGCTTTAATTTCGGGTGTTTCCCTTCAAGACGTTTGTAATGCGTCAGGGTGGTCTTCACCGCATATATTTGTCAGGTTTTATGACCTAGACCTCTCCACTCCTGGGGCTAGGTTGCTCGCTTCTTAGTGTGCACATTCGACTTCACACAGAACGGGCATTTCTCAGCATGGCATAGAGGGTACGGGGTTCCCATTGCGTTTGAAAATGCAGCTCGAAGTTCCCTTGAAAGGGAACGTCTCAGGTTACGTATGTAACCCTGGTTCCCTGAGAGGGAACGAGAGCTGCGTTCACCTGCCATACTTCCTGCATGCCCTGATCAACTTGCTTCCGTTTCAGAAGCTGTCGCGGTCTGATTTCAAGGGTGCTATATAGTTTCCTGGTCAATGACGTCACCTGACGTCCTACTCTCTCATTGGACTGATTGTACAGACGCTTCATGACGCAATCACGCAGAGCATTCCCATCGCGTTTGACAACACAGCTCTGTTACGTATGCAACACAGTTACATACGTAACCTGAGACGTTTCCAACAGGTTTTATCGTAGTTTTTGTCACTCTATTGACTTGACTTGGTACAAAAACTATGATACTGTGTTGTTGTTGTGTGGAATCTGGTGTGCGCGCGGCAGCCGGGTGCTGCATACCCAAAACAAGGATAGGAAACGGCAGCTTTTTTTTAGCTCAATACAGACAGATTTCACGCAAAACAGGCAGAAATTACATGCATTGTGAATGTCAGGCTTATAATAATTTTCGTTCCATCTTGTCAACGAAAACTCGAAAACGTCTCATCATGTTTTAGTCACCTTAGAGCCATTTTTAGCTAGTCATCGTTGTGTTATCGTCATAAAAAAGTGTGTCAACAAAATCATTTCGTTATCTTCATCACTGACGAAAACATCATTGCGAGTAGCTCATGTTTAGAAGCCAGCGTCTTTATAGTAACGTTAGTCTATTGGCTACTGTTTTACATAATAGATATGCTAATTCAATTCAATTTTTGTTGGTAGATAATAGCCATGTTGTCAATATTATAATTTCAAGCTACCATAGATGAATCTGCAAATTTGAAAAATCGATTTGCATTATAGCCTGAGGCAAGACACTTTCACCAGAAAAATAAGTAACAAACATGACTATCAGCCTGCGGACTTAGGATAGTTATCCTGACCGAATATTTTGTTCGTCTAATTATGTATTATTTACTTGTAAGAATGTATCCCCTACCAAACTCAGTAATCAGTATACTTTCATGGGTTTTGGAAAAATATTATAAAGGTTGAAAAAATGCTGCTTTAAAATTTATTATACAGAATTTTTTCGCTTCAGCGTAGCCACGTAAACCGGAATTATCCGACAATGATTATCTGTACAGAAGTAAAGGGAAGGAGGCCTTCACAGGGAGGGAATAGTTGACACTTCAGGACTGTGTTGTCGTTGCGTCAAAATGCAAGTCCTTCATCAGATCTGGATACAGCCTGAATCCGGCGAGCAGCGGTAAACCTCGAGATAAACAAAGAGACTAATATAAGCGTAGATAGCATTCTTCTTATGATGTAACAATTACATCAGGATTTATGAGAAGTGTTCCGGCTGACCTAATCTATGCAGATTTTGATATTCTAGCTATTATCAACTGGCTGGAATTTTGAAATTGCAATAGACTTGAAAGACTATAATGTATTAGGAAGTACTGGGGAGCCAAACCATTTAGTGCTTTGTAAGTAATCGGCAATATTTTAAAATGTATACGATATTTAATAGGGAGCCAATGCAGTGTTGACAGAACAAGACTAATGGTCATACTTCCTGGTTCTAGTAAGAACTCGAGCTGCTGCGTTTTGGACCAGCTGTAATTTGTTTATTAAGCGTGCAGGGCAACCTCCCAGTAGAGTTTACACAAACAACGCATGAACTAACTGTTCATGAATAATATGACGTAATTTAGATATATCTTTAAGATTTAAGATTAAAAATGCGATTTTACAAATACTATTCCAACGCAGTCTCATCCCAAAAAGTCATATAACTGACGTTTTGGGACGTCTTTTGACCATACGTCAATATTCGCCTTTTTAGGGCCCCCTTAAACGTCGGTAGATGAGGTTATGGGATCCTAACTCTACCCCAGACCTAAACCTAACCCGTCACCTAACTGACGTTAAAGGTAAAGCGTCAGTTGTATGACGGCCCGGGATCGCCATCTACCGACGTTTAAGGGGGCCCTATAAAGGCGCATATTGACGTATGGTCAAAATACGTCCCAAGACGTCAGTTATATGACTTTTTGGGATGAGAATGTGTTGACTATTCACGTGACTTTCAAATGAAAGATTGCTATCAAAGAAGCACACCCAGGTTCCTAAATGACAATGAAGACTTTTACAGAGTAGCCATCAAATGTTAGACAGTATTATAGGCTGTTGCATGAAGTTTTTTGTCCAATAATTAGAATCTCTGTTTTTTTTTTTTTCAGAATTAAGTAGTAGGAAATTACTAGTTTAAAGCACTACATTTAAAGTAATTCAATTGTTTAGTTTTAGCCAGGTTTCTGTCAAACACAACATGTCTAGGTTATAGTCTGTAATCACATCATTAACAATGAGTGCTTTTGAAGTAAGGGATCGCATATTTAGCAACCCAAGCTTTATCTTTTGCTCATTTGTATTATATCTGTTTTTTATTTTTTTTATTTAACATCAATAAAAATTTTACCCTTATGGGTTTGGAAGTTTTTGTATGTCCTAATTTGGGGAACAGACACAGTCTCTATATGGTGATATCTAATTGAAAGAGTCTCTATGTGATGGTATTTATCTGACCTTGATGACGTGAGACAGCTGGCAGAGGGTCGGTTTAGCCAGTATGTCTGCTTCCTCTAGTAAATAGTCACTCTACAGACAAAGAATCAGTCTCCTTGCTGCAGGCAACAAATAGGACAATCTCACGCACTGAAAATGTTAGAAACTGTCAGTAGTAGTGTCCTGCCTTATATGTTCTAACTGGAGTCGAACAGTGATGGAAAGACTCAAGAAGAAGTGACAACATGTAGAATGCATGTTTCTTGATTTGTTAATTGATGAATTTAAGTTGTTGATTTAACTATCTTCAAGCCATCGATTTGCATGTTCTGTCATGATAATCTATAAATCGCTGTCCAGGTGCTTGTGTGGGAACTATTGTAAAATGCCTACAGAGCCAGAGAATATATGCTGCATGGACATAGAACAGGTATAGTTTAGTTTAATTACTTGCTTTTATGACATGTAGCTATTGCATTTGTGCCAGTTGTCAAATCAAATGTATGATTGAACATCCTGGACTGCACCCTGTTTGTTTTTACGTGTGTTCTCTTCAGACCACATGTAACATTTGGCCCACATTGTACAAATCCAGCTGCTACAGCGAGGATACTGAAATGGTGGACTGTGTCTATGCTAATGGTGTCAGGGTTCTGCCCTGGCCGCTTGGCCTGTATTGTCTTTGTTTCACGTCTCTATGTTTGTGTTGTGCTTGAACATAGGCTCTGTCTTTGTTTGTGTTGGTGACTGATTGTGCTCTGTGAGTCCATCTACGTGTGCTGTATTATCTTGTCTGGCTCTTGCTGCACCCATTGTGCTGCACATCTTTGTGCTGATTACCCATTGTGCTGAACACCAGTGAGTTCACCTTGGGTTGGTCTCAACTGCCACCCTCTCAGCTTGCCGGATATTGTGCTTTGTTCCCTGCCTACTGTTTGGACTGTTATCACCTCCTCACCCCCTACATCTCACGTCTTGTCAACTGTCTTTCAATAAAACCTGTTAACACTCCTTCTGCGCTTGAGTTCTCTCTCATATATCTGTAACAAATGGGGCAGATCATCACCGGCTGTGGGCTGGGCTTCTCCATACAATGACGTCATTGTAGGGGGAGATCTCAATCAGCTTGTTTTAGGAGACTGTTTTTGAGACATGGGAATTATTTTTTAAAAATGAGTGAGTGGATTTTTACCATCATAGCCTGGTTGTTCAAGTACCTTGTAAAAGTGAATGTTGCATAATAGGTCCCCTTTAAAAGCAGCACAATACATGCAAGTCTCTTTTACTTATTCAACAAGCTATATTACAAATCCGTCTGTGGTGAGTCAGATGTGGTAGTGCTGTCTGTGTATCCATAGTCCTGGTTCATCTGGGTTTCCCTTTTTTAATTACAAATTCAGTCTCCTGCTGTTATGGAGAGTTATTTCCAAAATACTTGCTAACTGGCCATTAGAGTGAAGTGGCGTGTAGCTCTCTGTAGCATTTCACCCATCCAAGGCACCCGGGGAGCGATTGGGGGTTCTGTGCCTTGCTTAGGGGAAGCACAGTTGTAGGTAATGAGAGAGGAATATGGCGCTGTTCATTCATTTCCCCACCTACATTTCCTGCAGATACTGAGAACCCGTGACCTTTGGGTTACAAGTCCGACTCTCTAACCTTAGGCCACAACTTCCCCCTAAAGTGCAGTGTATTCAAGCTCAACCTTGTCTCACAGTTGCAGGTAATGTAAGGCGACAACATTTTCGTTGCCGCAAGTTTTTTGTTTCCGGTTTAGTGGCACAGCATTAAAACTCGGAACTTTTGAAAAAACTAAATTTTCTAAATTTTGGAAGAGCAAACACCACTCACATTTTTTTCTTCTGATTGTATAAATAAAATTGAATTGTCTTTGTAATTTAGTGTAAGTTATTGACACACGGAATAACAGATATTCCATTTCAGGTCACACAGCCCTGAGTCTTCAAACTGTGTGCTACCTACAGTGCTTCCATATGGCATGTTTTATGCAAGTATAATTCAGAATTGCTCCTCAAGCGTAAAGTGTTCTTGCAGACACAGGAAAGCCCTGAGCGCAGGTACAGCTGCTGGATTGGAGTGAATTTGCTATGGCTGTCAGTGGAAAGTCTGACAGGATCTCCTCTATCTTCATGTATTAGCACTAGCTGAATTCACATACATTTTTACGTACACAGACAGTGTCTGTTTTTGCTCTTGGCTGACATTTCTAGGCTGAGAATAACACCTGAAAACAACACACATGACCTGGCTTTATTTTTAACATGCCTTTTCATGCACTGAACTTAATTTGATTGTAGGTGTTGACTGAGGTAGACATTGCATTTAAAATAGCAGCATCTTATAGTTAACAATTAACTCTTTGTTTTAAAAGGGCGTTATGTAAAATTCAGAAACACTCGTTATTAGTACAACTTTTAAAAGTGTACAAATGTACAGTACATCTGTTAAACAATGGAATGGAATGGAATTAGATTGTGGTTAAGGGTTAGTTCACCCAAAAATGATAATTCTGTCAGTATTTACTCTCCCTCCTGCCGTTCTAAACCCACAAGACCTTCGTACATCTTTGGAACACAAATAAAGATATTTTTGATGAAATCACGTCTCACAGGTGTCGCTCATCAGCAATCATGCCAGCGGCCTAGCGCCGCTCTCTCACGGCCCTCGGCCTCGTTCTGTTCGCCACAAACTACTCTCAACAATCTCTTCGCTTCCATGTCATTCTCCTACACATACTTTTGACGATAGTGTAAACAGCGCTTCTGGGTTCTATGTCAGAATGTAGGCTTATTATAGGCCAGAATCACACATGACCAGCGTTGGCCAATAATAAGCCTACGTTCTGATGTAGAACCCAGTAGCGCTGCACTGTTTACACTATACGTCAACAGCGTTGGAGAATGACGTTGAAGAGAAGAGTTTGTTGAATAATGTTGTTATTTGGCGGGGTTTTTACACACAAATACTTTCTTGTTGTTTCATAACATTAGGATGAATGACTGTAAACTATTTTAACGGTGTCTTTACTACATTTCTGGGCCTTAAAAGTCACAATTACGTTAGTCTTTGGAGGTACAGAAAGCTCTCATATTTCTTAAAAAAGATCTTCATCTGTGTTGCGAAGATTAACAAAGGTCTTACGGGTTTGGAACGGCATAAGAGTGAGTAATTTTTGGGTGAACTAGCCCTTTAAGATGCTGTCAGCGTATTCATTTCTAATGTACATGTGTGTCACAGACATTACCTTTTCATTGTTTAGGCTAATGAATGTAGCCACTTTTTTTGCACTTCTATACCAAGTTTGGTCTCCGAAGTGACTAATTGTTATTTATTGAATTGTTAAAGCTGTTTGTTGAGGACGTGTTAGAGTCAGGGTATGGTCTCAAACTTATTTATTTTTATTCAGATTTTATATAAAAAAAATCTATATTGTTGTACTGTAAAAGGTTTTTGGGAAACACTTAACAATAAGGTTAATTAGTTAACATTAGTTAACATGAACTAAGAATTAACAATACTTCTACAGCATTTTTAATCTTAGTAAATATTAATTTCAACATTTACTAATACATTATTAAAATCAAAGTTTGTATTGGTTAACATTAATGCACTGTGAACTAAAATGAACAAACAATGAACAGCTGTATTTTTATTAAAGGGTTAGTTCACCCAAAAATGAAAATTCTGTCAGTATTTACTCACCCTCATGTTGTTCCAACCTGGTAAGACCTTCGTTCATCTTCGGAACACAAATTAAGATATTTAAGATATTAAGATCGCTCCTGCATACTAGTCCATAGGCTTCTTGAGGGACTGGCTCTTGCTGTCCCCGAAAAGTCATTAAAGACATCGTTAAAATAGTCCAAGTGACTACAGGGGCTCAATCTTAAGTTTATCAAACGACGAGAACACTTTTGTGCGCAAAAAAACAACAAAAATAACGACTTTATTTCAACTATGCCTTACATTTATTTGTCCAGTTGTAAATGTTATCTTTGTAAAACTGTGAAACTATTCTCAATCATTTATAATAGATGTGTTCACTACTAGACATGGACTTGTTAGTTTTACATATTATTCCTATTTCACTTTACTCCGTTATTTAAGTGCAATCGGTTTGCATGCTTTTTTCAAGTAAGCTGTACTAATTGGATTTTACAGTGCAATAGAAAGTGATTAATACATGAAAATTGTCACATATAGCCCCTTTAACAGATGAAGGAAATATTTGTTATATTAAAAGGTTGACACTGAAGTTGTGGGTTGTCAGTATTTTGTGGTCTGTTCTATTCGTTCTGTGAGCAGAAAAAGCACAAACAGGGATTAAAATACCTTTGTCTTGTGACTCCTAGTTTCCTGTGTTACTGCTGTTTTCTTTCAGGGCACTGAGAGGTGAAGTCAAGCATCAACAGTTAGGCATGATGGGGTTTCACTGCAGAATATTAGAATTTTTTTTCTTTCAAACCCCAAACCCCCTTGTTTAGATAATGTCCAATCAACTATTTGGCGCATTTATGGTAAACTAAAATACAATTTAATGTAATTTCTATTGACACTTACATTTAATGTTTTTTAAATATATTTGTAATTACACATTTGTAAGTTGCAATTAATTACAACTTTAGTATAACTTTAAACTTTAATATATATTTTAACTTTAATTGTAGCATCAAATACACCACAGTTAAAATGATATTCAAGTACTCATCTTTTAGGAAGGTGTGCATTTTGTAGTATTGTTTGGCAATAGTATTGAATATGTCTAACATTTGGTGTTTGAATGTCAGAAATATGAGAAGGAAAGGATAAAGATGCAAGAAGACGTAAGAAGATTGGGGGTTCAAGGGAATTCATTTAAGGAACTACTGGGAAAACCATCAAATGACATTAGTACACATTTATTTAGCTTCCTAAAGGACACAGGTCTGGCAGATAAAATTATATATATATACTGTATATATATATATGTATATACATACACTAACCTAGAGGATTATTATGAACACCTGTTCAATTTCTCATTAATGCAATTATCTAATCAACCAATCACATGTTAGTTGCTTCAATGCATTTAAGGGTGTGCTCCTGGTCAAGACAATCTCCTGAACTCCAAACTGAATGTCAGAATGGGAAAGAAAGGTGATTTAAGCAATTTTGAGCATGGCATGGTTGTTGGTGCCAGACGGGCCAGTCTGAGTATTTCACAATCTGCTCAGTTACTAGGATTTTCACGCGCAACCATTTCTAGGGTTTACAAAGAATGGTGTGAAAAGGGATAAACATCCAGGATGCAGCAGTCCTGTGGGCAAAAATGCCTTGTTGATGCTAGAGGTCAGAGGAGAGTGGGCCGACTGATTCAAGCTCATAGAAGAGCAACTTTGACTCAAATAACCACTCGTTACAACCAAGGTATGCAGTAAAGCATTTGTGAAGCCACAGCATGCACAACCTTGAGGCGGATGGGCTACAACAGCAGAAGACCCCACCAGGTACCACTCATTTCCACTACAAATAGGAAAAATAGGCTAAAATTTGCAAGAGCTCTTCAAAATTGGACAGTTGAAGAATGGAAAAATGTTGCCTGGTCTGATGAGTCTCAGTGGAGTCAGAATTTGGCGTAAACAGAATGAGAACATGGATCCATCATGCCTTGTTACCACTGTGCAGGTGGTGGTGGTGTAATGGTGTGGGGGATGTTTTCTTGGCACGCTTTAGGCCCTTTAGTGCCAATTGGGCATCATTTAAATGCCACAGCCTACCTCAGCATTGTTTCTGACCATGTCCTAATAATCCTTTAGGATGCATGTATACTGTATATTTTACAGTTCAGCTCATAGGACTTGATGTTAATATCCCTAGCAATCAGCACGTCCTTGTTTTAAGTGGGGTGAGGGGTAAGAACATCATCAGGGTCTTCAGGTGGGCACCCTCCTTCACCGGGGTTTCGTTGATAAACCCATGACACCTCCTTCCTCTTTATCCAGATCCACCTGCTGCTTCGCTCTGCTGCCTCCGACAGTGATCTGATGGCTTTCCCGAAGGCCTGTCCCCGAACTCCCACCCCCTTCAGTAGCCTGGCTATGGATGTGGCCATGAATCTGCACTCAATCTCTACCGGAAGGACCTGTGTGATGTACCTGAGAGTTGCCGGAGTTTGGCATAGAGGGCATGCTGGATCCTCTCCAACCCACTGGTAAAGATTATTGGGTCTAGAAAGAACATCGTAGGTGGCCCTGATGATGAAGCTGATTTGGCTTCCTTCCATCTCCCACAGATCTCTCCAATTGAGCTCACGTTTTTTCCCAGGTAGTCCACTAGCCTTGCTTGGCCTGTGACACTGCCTATCTCTTTCGCCGTACCAACTACCAGCCTTTTCCTCTCTGCAGGTATTGCCTTGTGCCATGTAGGTTGTCTTGTCCCAAGTCCAAACCCATCTCTTCCTTGCTGCACCTGTCCCTCTATGTCTCCATGTCTGAGAGGTGGATTTTCCTTGCTCTACCGCTTTTTTTATTTTTTTTCAATTCATTTATATATTATTTTTGTTTTCTTTTACTTTATAGATATAGTTATCTCTGTCTAGCTCTGGTCAACACTCCAGTATTGTAGGTGGTGGTAATGCACCACTGAAGTTGGATGCCAACTACTGTTAAACATCAAATCAACGCAGAAGTAGCCCCCTTTCTGGTTTAGTTGCATGGTTATTTTCATGAGCGGTGTTAGTCATGTTTAAATCAGTGGGTGAATTAAAATAAAGTTTTCTTTGGATTTCTCCCTTACTCTTGCACTTTGGATCTACACCACAGGATTACACTATGTTCTAAATGTTTTTGGAGTACTTTGGGAACTCTTGGTCCAAGTAGTAGGTATATTTACTGGGTATACCTTTGCATATAATAAAATAAATTCAAACAGACATGCTGTCACGGGCGTGGTTGCAGGCAGAAGAGGACAAGGAGTCAGGATTCCAATTACAACAATATTTAATATAAATTCAGGACGGAAGACAGGTTACAGGACCACGCAGGGTAACATTCAACATTGACCGACAAGGACAGAATGAAACAGAGGAAACTAAATACACTGAGGAATCAGGGTTAATGAGGTGAAGACAGGTGATACAGATGAACAGGACGCTGAACGGGAGGCTGATGAGGGAGTGAGTTCAGGTGTGCAGACGAGAGGATCATGGGAAGTGTAGTGCTGATGACAAGAAAGGACGGTGCAGACGAAGACTGTGACAGAACTCCCCCCTCCCGGGAGGCGTGACCTCACGCCGCAGAACAGAGGAAGGAGGGGGGATGAACTGGGGGCTGAGCGGGGGGTGGCCAGGGCGGAGCAGGCAGAGGGCGTGGCCAGGGCGGAGCAGGCTGAGGGCGTGGCCAGGGCGGAGCAGGCAGAGGGCGTGGCCAGGGCGGAGCAGGCTGAGGGCGTGGCCAGGGCTGAGCAGGCTGAGGGCGTGGCCAGGGCGGAGCAGGCTGAGGGCGAGACCAGGGCGGAGCAGGCTGAGGGCGTGGCCAGGGCGGCCAGGACCCTTCAGGCGGCCACGGCGGCGAAGACCCTTCAGGCGGCCACGGCGGCGAGGACCCTTCAGGCGGCCACGGCAGTGAGGACCCTTTAGGCGGCCCCGGCGGAACTGAAAGGCCGAAGAACCATGGCGCCAACAAAGTCCTGGCACGCTGAAGCCACGCCGTAGAGCCACGGGACCGAAGAGGTGACGCGGGGACGGGTGACCGGAGTGACGATGAGGCGAGGGAGGCCGACGGGGAGACCAGAGGAAGGGAGGAGTCCAGGGATGCCGAAGGGGTGCAGGGTGAGGGTGCAGCCCGAATCCCGGAAGTCCGTGGCTGGTACTGGGCGCCGAGCAACGAGGGCCGACCTGGCGTGGCGCTCGAGCCCAGCGGAGCTTCCGGGCAGACGGACTGCGGAGGCGATGAGGGAGTGGTGGGTCTAGGTGAAGGCGGAGGGCTGACAGGGTGAGATGAAGGTGTGGGCTCTGAGGACAGAAGTGTAGACCTGAACTCGGCCTTACTGAAGGGGCTTGAGTGAGCAGAAGGGATGACCAGCAGTGGTGGATGAACAGTCCAAAAGTGATGGTTAGGAGGAGGTGGGAGAGGGAGGCTGGGAGGGACCATGGTCTCAGGCTCTGGCTGGACGGTCTCGGGTTCTGGCTGGACGGTCTCGGGCTCTGGCTGGACGGTCTCGGGCTCTGGCTGGACGGTCTCTGGCGCTGGCTGGACGGTCTCAGGCGCTGTCTGGGACACTGGGCCCCCCCCAAACATATTTGGGTAGAGTCCCCAGATGAAGGGCAGATGGGAAGTGGACCGTCTCGGGCTGGGTGAGGCTGGGCGGGACCAGCAGAGGAAAGAGCTCGGGCTCGGCGAGGCTGGGCGGGACCAGCGGAGCGGGGAGCTCGAGCTTTGCCTGGCTGACGGTGAGCGCAGGCTTTCGGGGGACCAGGATCAAGCGGGGTCGCCGAATCGGGTCGAGCATCCCCCGAAAAGTCACTGCGGTCATGTTGCAGTTGGGTCGGTCAATCTGTCACGGGCGTGGTTGCAGGCAGAAGAGGACAAGGAGTCAGGATTCCAATTACAACAATATTATATATAAATTCAGGACGGAAGACAGGTTACAGGACCACGCAGGGTAACATTCAACATTGACCGACAAGGACAGAATGAAACAGAGGAAACTAAATACACTGAGGAATCAGGGTTAATGAGGTGAAGACAGGTGATACAGATGAACAGGACGCTGAACAGGAGGCTGATGAGGGAGTGAGTTCAGGTGTGCAGACGAGAGGATCATGGGAAGTGTAGTGCTGATGACAAGACAGGACGGTGCAGACGAAGACTGTGACACATGCATGCACATGCTTGTACCTCTATTTGTTAGATTTATTGTGAAGGTTTAGGGGCACCATGTGCAGAGAAGATTCTTCGGTTCTCATGAGACAAGAGAACATAGCCCCTTTCAAACAGAGATTCTGGAAAATACACGGATAATGTGACCTGGCATTTGTCCCGGGATTGTTTGATTTCGGTTCATTCACACTGCCAGTAATTTGCCAGGATATGTGAGTGCGTTCCTAAACACAATCCGTAAATATCCCGGAAAGACACATGACGTCTGGATGAGACGTGTAACTTGCGCGTTGAAAAAATTTACACGCGCATACCACTCCACAGCTGGTGAACGATCTCAGCTTCAGATCAGATAGAGAGGAGCTCCTGGTCTGTGCTTTGTTCCACTTTGCAGACATTTGTTCGTCCTTTCTTTGTTGATGACGATTGACGGATACAAACTTTCTTCTAAGAGCAACAGAATCGCGCGATGGCACGAGCGTCATCACAATGACACATCCCTTACGGCATTGGTCCTGGCTTTTGTTCACACAGCGCATGTTCCGGGACTGATCCCGGCAATGTTACTAGGTCCCCAACCCGGGATCGATGCCGGTATCAATCGCAGGTCGTGTTTGCGTTCACACAAAAGGTGTTCTGGCAATTTCCCGGCAATTTTCCGGGATCAACCAGCTGTGTGAAAGGGGCTCATGATAGACTATGATCTAACACAGTGACCTACTGTAGTTTCATGGAGACAGACTTTTAGTCTGCAGTGTATTCTGTCGAAGAACCACCCAATTAGACAGGAAATGACTGTCTGAGTGACATGCAAAGTGATCAACCACATTGTGTGTATTTTACAATAAGGGTTAGTTTATCGGAAATTAATTATATAACCGTTATCAAGATAAAAATCTTTTGAACTGTAGAATGTGCTTTTGGCAAATTCCTCATATTTTACAATATGCATCAGCAGTACATAAACAGCTTGTGGCAACCTGTGGCTATGTTGTTTCAGATCACTGACCACACACAGACACAGGGACAAAGGCCATTACAAAACTAAAGTACAAGTTTTGGAGTGTAAAGGAAGACATGCTCTAAAACGCTTCATAGAATCTCAGCACGATCCAGCAGGAATCTAACCAGGAAAGAGAATCCTCAATAAAACTGTCAGACACCTCTCTCACAGGGACACAGAAGCACATATCTCCTTTATAATGGCTGGAAAGAGTTACCGTGGCATCGGTATATCATGAGTTAGCCTTATTTTAGTAGCCTTATTATACCCATATTGTAAAGAAGCAACTTCTGACATACAATATCAGTCATTATGCTGAAAGTTTTTTGAAGTGACGTCTATTATTTAAAAAAACACAAAAAAAAAACAGGTTTGGTTTTGTTGATTTTGTTACATTAGTTGCTTAGAGGCTGCCCCAAGTCTAAAGAGCGCACCCATCAGTGTCTATAATATACTTGACTTTAGATATGGGGGTTAGATATTGGGTTTCAAATTTCTTTATAGTTTATAATCCAGCATGCATTAATTGTAGATGTGACAGCACACCTATCCTGAAAATGGTAGATGATGTGAGGATCATTCATGTCCTTAGCTAATGTGTGGGAATAATTACTTGTTAAATTTAAATACTTAAAGTTATTGGTTTATAGTAGGACCAAGTAAAAGAAGCAACACTCGTTATTTTACTTCTAAAATAAGTAAGTTCTGTAGTTGACAGATGCGTTGACTATTTTGAGCATGTCTAATTGGGTGGTTCTTCGACAGAATACACTGCAGACTAAAAGTCTGTCTCCGTGAAACTAGTTGACTATGCAAAGTAGTTGACTTACTGTGTTGCTCTGATTGGTTGTAGGTCAACCGACTATCCAATTGAGTGCAGAGTTGTTGTTTTTTTCCTGGTTCGGTTAAGACACGCCTCATAATCAAAGCCCTATGGAGCAGTTTCAGACTCACATTCTGACTAGAATATGAGTATGACTAAGTCAGGCTAATAGAAAAGGACACTGTGGATAATAATATAGGGAAGCAGAATGAGTTGTGTTTAACAGAGAAGAGCTGAGCATATGTTAATGATATCAGAGTGTTTGAGGGCTCTGGGAGCCTCTAGATTGATTGTACCGCAGTATTTCAGGTGCGTGACCTCGCCAGGTTTTAACAGCGAAGGTGAAGCCAGGAAAAAGTGATAACAGGAAAGAGAGAGAGGGGAGGGGAGAAACATGAGGTTGAGTTCACTGTCAAACAACAGCCTGATGTTTCGGCCCACTACCCAGTGGAATGTGAGCGGTGTGTATCAGTTTACTGTATAAACCCTGACCTGAGGGCTGTTCAGAGTGACGGTATGCCACCCGTTTCACCTAGAGTTATTTACAGTGCTTGAAAGGGAGCACTGCACTAAATTGTTTCAACTTAAACCGTTGAATGTAGATTTTCTTTTTACTGTTGTTCTTATCAAAGCTCATTGGTCATGCTCAATCCCACTTAACCCCCACCAAACCAGAAATGCCTTTGTTTTTAGTATCAGTTAACACTATTAATAATATTAAATGGCTATTATATAATGATTTATCTTAAAACATATATAATTAACCTGTAGAAGAAAGAAACAGACTCACTTTGTAGCTTCTTGCTCAATAAGAAATTTTTTTTTTTTTTTTTTTTTTTGGAGATTAAAATGAAAGAATCTCCTCAAGACTTATGTTGCATTTATGTCAAGTTGGAACTACTGTGCATGATTACGTAGATTGTGCTCTGAGCTGTTCACATTGTTGGACGTTTTTAAATTTGATATAATTTGGGTGTAATTGATAAAAACAGATACACAACACAATATGAAAGCGATATCACATTGTTAAATGTACCCAACAGCGAGTATACTGTGTGCTTTGTATACATACTGTAATGTGTTGGTGATTCAGTATTTCATCTACATCAGTGGTCTCAAACTCAAGGGATTAGTTAACTTGAAGTGGATTAGTTAACTTGAAGTGTGCTATTTTGAAACAATTTTGTACTAAGTATATTTTAGTTGTAATTAAATATTAAGTGTATTTAGTGTACTTTTGTGTACTAAATGTGAACAACTTCAAGTTGTATACTTTAAGTATATGCCTGTGTAGGGACTAATTACATGCTTGATTATTTATTTGTGTGACAAGTACATTACAAATTCATTACGAGTGTGTTCAAAAAATACAAGCAATATACCATAAGTGTATTATATACTATAATGTATTTTGAAAGTATATATCTCCAGAACACAGTTAAAATATACCTACAAGTATATTTTTAATAAAGAGCAAATAAATACACTTTTAAAAAATAAACAAATTGTTCACTTCAAGTTTATTTTTTTCTAAAATCTATTTTTCTAAAATATACTAAAGTACAATTATTTTAAAGTGTGTTAAAAGTTGTAGCGTGAAAATAGGTAAAAGCACGATGCTAATATACTTTTAATAAAGATAGTAAAAGTTTTGTTAGTGTATTTTCAATGTACTATTGAAAAAATAAAATATATTTCAAATACAATACACTATACTTTTTGTTCACTAGGGATAGTTCAAGCCAGCAAAAGTTTTAGTAAATGCAAGTGTAATTTATTCTCATAATAATCAGATTACACTTCATTCATAAAGTCTATTGCTTTTCAGAGTGTGTGGCATGAGTGCATTGCTGAATGGATAACTCAGAATAGACTAAATTAAGCATATATTAACTTGTTTTATAGAATGTGGTTAGCTATGTAAGCATGTGCTATGTAAAGCTTTGGCTGTATATCATCAACAGCAGGTCATTAGTGAATATTTGTCTGAGGCCCCATAATGAGAGCCAGGTGGAACATCCCCAGTGCTGATTCCAGATCAGCCAGAGAGCCTCAGTACTCTGCATGTTCTATCAGTCTGCACTCTTATGTAGGAAATCAACATCTCAGACTCTAGAATTTGTCATCGTTGTTTCAGTTGAGCGGCTGTCATCATGTTTAGATTAAAAAAACAAGCCATCATTGAAAAACAAATTATATCACATAAAAAGCATTCAAGGAAAAAAAACCCTACATTGTGTCTCAGTTTGGCATCTAGATGAGAAATCTTGTGAGACACTTCAGTGCTTGTCTGTGGAGTGTGATGTTCCCTGGAATGAGTTCTGGGCAGCAGTCTGAAGGAATCATTAAAAGATGAGCGCAGTTTGATTGCTAGTGATTTTGTAGCACAACAAACAATATTGATGTATTCGAAAAAGCTGGGTATGTGGTTTTGTCTCATGTTGTTGCTGTTCTTTGTGAAATTACACAAGCAGTGCCTCAAAACCAAAACGAAGAGTACTCCTATCATTTCACTAGCCACTGTGCCTCTACTCATATGTTCCAAGGGTGTATTTAGTAGTGTTTGCAGTCAAGGATCACTATCAATTTGCTATAATTACAGCAAAAATGTTATACTATAAGGTTTTATGATTTGAACAATTTCATAACCCTAATAATAAACTCCAGCATGTAACTCTTCCTGCACTGTTATCATAAATAATATCTGAAATCATGCAGTTTGTTGAGAGGTTTTCTAAAGTTTCCCAAAATCATCTAGAGACCAGAATATCATGGAGACTTCAGCATAGATACTTTCTAGTATACAATCACCCAGAACACTTCATCAACCCAACAAAATCTCATGGCAATTCATAACTCTTTCCCCCTGGTTTGAGCTGGACTAAAATGCGTAACCCAATCTCATTTGCCCATGTTTCTCAGGTTAATCCAGAACTTAGCAATGCTCTGCTGATGCTCTGCTGACCCATATCATTGTTATCCAACATAGTTCAACAGTTTGGTGTTTATCAAACAGTGTTTCTGCTGTTCTTGTAAATTAGCTTAAGCAATATGACATTAATTCAATATAATATTGATTAATTAGCAGACAATATTGGTTACCTATGTCACATATGTGACGACATTAAAAACTTCTACAATTGAACCAACACTCAAACGACAGTCTCCAATAATGCATTGTACTATGGTGGTTAAGCATGCACCTCGCCTGGAAACCCTGAAAACTACATGCAAGGAACCACATAGCAATGCCTTGCAACCACCCTAGGGGTGGCGTTCTCAAAAAGCATCGTTAACCAATTATTTTCGCAAGTTCCGTTGCAACTAACAGAGTTCACTGATTCTGTGTTTCCCAAAACCAAGGTTCCAATGAAATTCGCAAACAGCAAACTTGTGTGGTTGTAACTACAGCTCTCGACCTGTGGTTAGAAGCATAGTTTCTTGTTAGTTTGATGTGGATTTATATAGATTATGCTCTAGGGCAAAAAGTAAAAAAGCTAGCGTGTATTACAAAATAAAACAACAGGGAACAGAAATGGAAGAGTAGTCTCATGCCATTTTCATCATCTACAGCAATAATCTCAGCATTATTTTCATCTCAAACTGATTAATTAGTTTGTTGTAGTTATTAATCCACCTATGTGATACAATTAACTCTTTACCCGCCAGCGTTTTTGAAAAACGATGCCAGCCACCACCAGCATTTTTTATCATTTTCACAAAAATTTCATGACCCCCAGAATATTTTTGTTTTATAAATTGTTTTATATTTGAATATTCAATTTTTCTAAAGAAAGAACAGAGCCTCTGCTTTTAAACCTGCGATATGTAATTTTCTTCATCGCAAGGGTTGGTTGACGATAGGGTAGATTGATGATGCAGTGAATAAGCGGAATAAGAATAAGAATCATGGAACTTGCAGTCATGCTGATGGATCTAATAATGTTTATGGATTATGGACATTCATGTTTTTTTAACATTACTTGTAGTATGAAGCAGGGTGCGATTGCTAATGAGAGACAGATATCAGCGCCATACGCGAGTCCCGTATATAAAGGAATGAGGACATTTTGAGGTAATGCAGAGCTATTTCACTTGGGCTAACGTTACACTATCACACTAAACAGCATTTGAGTGTGTTGCAAGTTATAATGTTATTCTATGTGTTAGTTTGTTGGCTATATGAGACTAGCAGTAAGCTAGATCAACATTAGAATAACCAACGCATTCTCACCCCAAGGCGTCACCTTTGACCATGCTTCAATATTTGACGTTTTAGGCGCCCTTTAGCGTCACTTACATGACGCGATCCTACGGCGTCATCTAACTGACGCTAAAGGAAAGCGTCAGTTAGAGGACGCGGTTAGGTTTAGGTGTGGGGGTAGGGTACACGCGATCCTAGGGCGTCATCTAACTGACGCTAAAGGGCGCCTAAAGCGTCAGATATTGAAGCATGTCCAAATGCTTCCCAAGGCGTCAGTTAGGTGACGCCTTGGGAGTGAGAATGGGCTGGAATAACACACTGATGATATTCTAACATTTCATCATGTTAAGCTGTATAACAATGATTTGATTTATTTACATAAAAACCGGCACCTGTCTAATAAAGTACATGCAAGAACAGCATCTCTGTCAAGTCGTGAAGCTCTGTTAAGTTGAACTTTGCCGCAAAGCTCTCGGCATCTCGAAAACGTCACGCCGATATTGATCCTCGTAGTTCTCCTTTTGTCCCAAAGTCAGCTTGCACAACAACAACAGCGTGAGCGTGCCGCTAAACATTTCACAGCTGTCCACATCGGTCGCCAAGGTTACCATCACCGTACAAGCGGAGACTAGGTATAACGTGGTTATTACGAGCCCGGTCTCATCCCAAAGCGCCATATAGGACGCTTTTGCAAAAGCGTAAATATCCAACGCACATGGCACCCTTTAACGTGAAATGAGACGCAGATATATTTGGGCAGAAGGCGCCCCCTAGTGGTCTAACCCTTACCCTACACCATACCTAAACTTAACCATTAACCGAAGCGTCTCATTAGACGTTAAAGGGTGCCATGTGCGTTGGATATTTACGCTTTTGCAAAAGCGTCCTATATGGCGCTTTGGGATGAGAACGCGTTGTTATTACATCATTGACAGGCGACAAGGGACAGGAACTATTTAAAATTGTGAATTACAATTTTTGTAAATTAAGAATTTACAAATTATTGGAAACATTTATGATAATAATAAGTAAACAATTGAAAGAAATATATAAAACTGCGCAAGTAGTTTTTTGGACATTTTGATACAAACATTTCTTACATATTGTAATTTTAAACAAAGAAAAGTTATTTTATTCTAGCTTTATGGATTCTTCTTTTTTATCAACACTTGAATATGTGCAAGTTTTTTTTTTTTAAAAAAACAGTTTTAGCAAAAAGCTGTGAAAATCACGTTTTTTCGAAGACTATATCCAGATCGGATTCAGCATGATGATTAAAACACAGATGGAGTAGATCGAGTTCATCAACACCCTCAAAGCTTCACACTCCTGTAGCTCGTCATGGGTCAATATTCATGCATTAAAATTAGGTAGTTTTGATTTATATGCAATTTTGATTTAATTTTGATGATCGCTTTATTTTACAAATACATCTGCTTACATGTGATATCGATTGTTTCTGCTTCCTTTTCACATGTGTTTTGATCAGGAGATTTAGTGCTCTTTCAGAAAATGCCTAATAGCACCCCCTACCGTATAACACTGAACACACGGAAAGACGGAAATTTCAATGGTGGGGAAAGAGTTGTTCACTTTAAAAAAAACAAACAAAAAAAACGTTTGCTGATAATTTACTCACCCCCATGTCATCCAAGATGCCCATGTCTTTCTTTCTTCAGTCGAAAGGAAATTAAGGTTTTTAATGAAAACATTCCAGGATTTTTCTCCATATAATGGATTCACTGGGGTTCACTGGGAACCAAATGGTTCAAGGTCCAAATGAGAGTTTCAGTGCAGCTTCAAAGAGCTTTATACAACACCAGACGATGAATAAGGGTCTTCTCTAGCGAAACGATCATTTAAAAAAATATATTATAAATTTAGGTTTTAAAAGCACAAATGCTTGCCTTGGTCTTATCTGTGATGCGCGTTTGTGACTCTCCTGTTTGAACTCGTTCATCAAAATGAATTAATCTTTTCGTTCATTTCGTTCGTTGAATGAAACAAACGACTCGAAAAAAAAAAGATTTGTTCATTTTGATGAACGAGTGCCCAGTGAAGGCCATTATATGGAGAAAAATCGTAATCTTATTTCTTTTCGACTGAAGAAAGAAAGACATGGACATCTTGGATGACATGGGGGTGAGTAAATTATAAGCATTTTTTTTTTTCTTAAAGTCAACTACTCCTTTACGGATCAGTTCTGTATAGTTAACCAACAAGGTTCAAACAATAGATGTGCAAAGTTACTATGGTTTTGGGAAACTAGCTAGTTAATTTCTCCATAGATGCATGAGGAATGCACCCCAGAAAAATTGGTGGGGATGTATCATCAAAATGTATCAATTTATCATTGTTTGGGCGATTCTCTTTAAGGGGCAATACACTGGGAATACAATAGTCCTCTCTTTGTCTTGCTGAAGACTTGTGCCCTACTTGTGCTGTCAGTATGAATTGTGTGAGAGAAAACACGAAAAAAAGCAGATGTTTTGTGCAAACAACCCTGTGTTTTTCCTCCCCTCACCATCGGAAGTGAGTCCTGCTGGATTTTTGAGGTAGAGCTCTTGACCACATGTCTCAGAGTAAAGGCTTCAAACTGAGAGAGTGTACACAAGAAAAACAGCAGCCCGACATAGAGGAAATACCAGCGCTGCACTGGTTTAATAAAGAATTCTGAGCTAATATTGCTATTTTTGGGCAAATCTGCAGTGAAGTGGACCTGTCACTGTGAGGTCCGTTTGCCTGAAAGGAAGAGAGGCCAGTCTTGACACGCTCCTAAACCGTTGCTGTATGGTAAAGTTTTTGCTTTCATTTTAGCCTTGGAATTTTGGAAGGGCATCTGGAATCTATCTATTGTCTACTAGGCATCAAGCTGTATAAATGTGTGTATTCGATCTGAAATCTGTTACAGCTTGTAGTAGTTAGCAGTTTCCTCTGATTTTAGTTTCATGTGAAGTGGATGTGTGGCGCTGCTGGTTTGCAGACAGAGAGGTAGATTGTGTTTCATGATTTGATTGGTCCACTTCCAATGTACAATGTTAAACAATCTCACTGAGATTTGCAGAAACAAGACATGCCAACATTAGTAAAAGACGGGGTGAATGGGGGAGATTATCCATATGGTGTCCTTATTAGACATGGTCAGCACACAGATTTGGAATGGTTGATAGAACCGAGAGAAAACAAGTAGAAAGAGATCAATGGAGTGAAAATGAGTATGAGCTCTTCAAAAGAACCACAGTATACCGCTCCCATCAAAATGACTCAGGCATTTGTGTTTGTTTTAATATAGACGGATCAGGTGCTTTCTTTGTGTTGATCTATAACTGATTTTTTCTATAACTGACAAACATTTTACTACTACAAAAGATTCCTCAGAGTGAATGAATATAATGCACGGTGTTTGCTGTGGCAAGACATGTTTAGTCATGATGGTAATTAGCTTATCCGGAAGGCTAGTTTTCCGGGGGGGGGGGGGGGGGGGGGTTTGTTGTTTTGTTTTTCTAAAAAATAAAAAAATAACATCTTAGCGTGTAACAACCTGGCAACTACCTTAACAATGTGTTGGTTTGACACGGGCAAACATTTCCTCTGAAAATAGGTACCATGGAACTTTGATTTATACAATGGAACTAAATTATTGCCATATTTGTTTACCATGGTATTTAAACAGAAATCGAGAAAGTATGTCAAGGAAAATATTTTTAGTAGTCTACTACTGTGCCATGACCTAAACCATAGTATTACCATAGTAGTACCATAGTCTTTAAAGAGGTGCCCAATCCTGCTCCTGGAGGGCCAACATCAAAGTTTAAAGGGTTAGTTCACCCAAAAATGAAAATTAAGTCATTAATTACTCACCCCCATGCTGTACCAACCCCGTAAGACCTTCGTTCGTCTTCGGAACACAAATGAAGATATTTTTGATTAAATTTGAGAGCTGTATAACTACCACATTGGCTCCTAAAGGACTGCCTCTTGACGGCCCAGAAAGTCAATGAAGAAAATGTTTAAATATCCCAAGTGACTACCGTGGCTCAACTATATGTTTATCAAGCGACGCGAATACTTTTTGTGCGAAAAAACAAACAAAAATAACGAGTTTATTCGACTATTTCTTTTCTTCCTTGTAGGCCAGAACGAGACTTCCTTAGATTTCCACGACGCATGCGCGAGATTTGCGATCTGCTCACACCAGCTTACACTACTTCAGATCGCAATTCTCGCGCATGCGTCGTGGAAATCTAAGGAAGTCTCGTCAGCTCTCAAATTTAATCAAAAATATCTTCATTTGTGTTCCGAAGACGAACGAAGGTGTTACGGGGTTGGTACAGCATGGGGGTGAGTAATTAATGACTTAATTTTCATTTTTGGGTGAACTAACCCTTTAAGCTTAGCCCCTGAACCAGGTAATCAAGGCCTGTGTCCGAAAAGCTAGGCAGCTGACTATCAGGCGATGACTTTAAAGGCAGTGTTTCCACACAAAAGTATCTCACTAAACTGAGGAATTAAAACCGGTTTAATGATCTACAGCAAAATAGAGAGCTTTAGAGAAAACAAAGCACATTTCTAATTACTGATGTAGTCTTTTCTCACTAGAAATGATACACAAAATGGAAAATGTTGGTCAAAAACTTACATTTACACACAAACTGACCACCAACCGCAACTTTTAGACACTCTCTTATTTTTTTAGCTGAACTGTCTGTCACAGAATGGAAAGCAAAGGATTGTGGGACTGGGATATCAAAGGCAGCGATTCATCTATGTTGCATGCCTTCAGTAATTGATCAGATGAAGGAATCTCAGGAGAGAGGAACTTTCGTAATTAAATATTTTGCTGTAAATCATATGTTATGCTGCCCTTTCAGGAGATACCTTTGTGCCCAAGGGAGCAAAACTCAAAGAAGTTGACTGTCCAAGAGCAGGATTGGGAACCCCTGTATTTACCTTAGTAAAATGGTTACTTTTTTGCACTTTTTTGCTAGTGTTGGTTTGAATTTCTGGTAAAACCATAAATTATTATAATAATCAAGAAAGAGCAATGACAGAAAGAGATGTACTGCGACTGGTATGATGTTTCTCTTGTTCATCACAAAACACACACACACATGCAGAAATCTCAGGAAATTAGAAGCAGAGCTTTTTCCCTCTTGGGCTATAAGCAGGACAACACTGATAATCAGTTACTGAGTAACTAAAAATGAAGGCTGTTCCCGTTTCTGTTCACTGGCTTTCAAGCATGTCCAGAATGCCGTTCATATCTCTTTATGTATGTTTAACTAATTTTACATTTGTTGGATTGTTTATCTCTTTGTGATCTTTGTCAGGTACGTGGATTTCCAGAGCCCCAGGTCTGCTGGTTTAGGAATGGTAAGCTGCTGATAGCAGGGGATCATTATTCTATGGAACAAAGTGCTCGTGGAACCTTTAGTCTGGTGGTCCAGGAAGTCCAGGATGACGATAGAGGACGTTACACCTGTGAAGCTGTCAATGATGCTGGGAGCTGCCAGGTTACCGTAGAGATCGTTGTGGAAGGTAAATAATCATCTTAATGAGCTTGAGGCTCATCTTGAGACGGTGTTCTAGGGGTCAGTGAGCAATGTTAGGGTACTGGGATAATTTGGTTAAGAAAAATAAGTAAATTGGAGAATATATGGCCAGGATATATAGAATATATAACACGCCATAGTACACATCTCCATAATGCTCGTCTACTGGCAAGTCAGTACTCAGTCAAGTCAAAAGAGTCACAAAAAAGTAAAACATAGTTGTTTTTATTGCACATTTACAGTTTTTCTCGATTGTTTACACACATTTTCTGAAAGAATGGCTCATATTCTCAGAACTCTACACACAAATCTAAAAACACTCACACAATAGGCAAAACCCCTCAATTCTCCTGCAAAATGAAACTTTACATTCAAAACAATGTTATTTCTTCTCGAAATGGTATTTTGTTTTCAAATGACACACACAAACCATCATATGAATAGACATTTATAAGAACCAGTTGAACACTGATGTGCTCAATGTAAAACACTATGATCAATGGAAAACGTCTCGGTTACGTATGTAACCCTCGTTCCCTGAGTAGGGAACGGAGACGTTACGTCAGAAGTGACGGAGATTGGGGGTTTCGCATAGAAAGCCAATCCTCTTCGAGTATTTAAACACGAGCCAATGGCATGCAATGCCTTGGGGCTGCGGAAATTTGCATAGCGTACTCCGCCCTACTCCGTGAGTATAAAAGGAGGAAGTGAACGCAACCGCAGTATGTCTTCGCTGAGGAGCCAAGACTGAACTCGGCATCTACCCAGCGATACAGCAGAAGTGGCAGGGAGACGTAACGTCTCCGTTCCCTACTCAGGGAACGAGGGTTACATACGTAGGGTTGGGAACCGAGAACCGGTTCTTTTCCAGAACCGGTTGTGTTTTTGAAAAAATACCGGAACCGTGCAAAATTCCTAAGTTTCGGTTCCGAAAACGGTTCCGATGCGATATCATCATGTGGGCGAAGTGCTGGGAGTAGAAGACGCCGTCTTATTCCTAAATGACAAAAACTTCACCACTGAAGTTGCGATTTGCTCTCACACGCGCTGCATTTGTCACACACAGACACACGCACGCTGCGCGCGCCGACCGCCGAGTCACTCTCTAGCCTACATTCAAATCTGTTTGCGCTGAGAGAGAGAGAGCAGTTGTCGATATGAAACTGCTTTACAATCACACAGTCTCAATATTTATTTGCTTCACATATTCAAATGATTTCCGTTACAGAATTAGTGAGATTATAGTTTGAGTAAAATTGACGGTAGTGGTCAAAACAGATGCAGTCCGTATATTTTTTGTGTTCAGAATTTACAAAATATATACAATGAGCGAGTACATCATAATGTTTTTTTTTTCAAACCGTGTTTTTGTCTTATCTTGAATCACTACGTAAAGCCTGTAATAAGCGTTAATATTGGACTTCTTGTTTAGACTGGCCGGCGGATCGCAGCTGCTGCGGAGTAGCCCAATGCCTGCGTGACTCGTCATGGACATAAACAGAGAGAAGTAGCTCCGGCAACAATGTTCTTCCGCAAGACGCATGCAGTTCTGTTTATTAACTGCTAGAGCGCCGATTTATCCAGTAATGAAATAAGTAAAGTCTTTATGAATCAATCATTCAAACCGTTTTAAAAAATAATCAGTTCTACACACATATGTGTGTTAAAGCATATTCTACTCCTTCTGAGAGGGTATTCTTCACTGTTGGAGATACAATAAAGGAGAGGTCTAAATTATTATAGAGAATGCAGAATTTTTTAATTTCCTTTATATATATATATATATATATATATATATATATATATATTTTTTTTTTTTTTTTTTTTTGCAAAGATTGCTTAATAATATTTTGAGTTTGTTTACATTACCAGTCTGTTAAACTAATTTGTCAAGTACTATAAGAAATAAACACAAAAAGGATTGTGGATTTTTCTCTTACTAATATTTTTAATTGAATGGGAACCGGAACCGGAACCAGAATCGTTTGGCGGAACCGGAATCGGAACCGGAACCGGAAAATTTCTCACGATTCCCAACCCTAATTACCAAGGTACACTGGGAAACATATCCCGGAGGGGACATGTTACCAGATGCCTACCAGAGGGAGGACTTAAGAATACTCATATGGTATAAGAACACATATGGAATACTGGAGTACCAGCAGGAGGTGGCAAGTTTAAACTCCAGGGTTGGCAGATGGCTTGCCAAGGGAAGACACATGCTCAGAGAGTCTTACAGTGGATAATACACATGAGACGGTTACCAGGGGGGAACCGTACGCACGGAGGCACCTGGCTAGCATCCAGAGCGACAGCAGTGGAGCCCGCATCGTCGGTGCTGGAGGACTCGAGTCTTCAATGGAAGAACTGAGAAAAATCGCACTTATCCAGTCCGGGGAGTGGAGTGGCGAGCAAGCGAAGACACCTGAGCGGGTCCAGTACCGGCCGGAACGAGTACGAGAGAGGACACTATCTCAATTCGCAGATTATAGAATCTGGCGAAGGTGTTGGGTGTCGCCCAGCCTGCAGCTCTGCAGATGTCTGTTAGCGAGGCGCCGTGCGCTAAAGCCCAAGAGGAGGCCACACTCCGAGTGGAATGGGCCGTCACACCAAGGGGACACGGACGGCCTTGCTGCTGGTAAGACAAAGCAATGGCATCCACAATCCAGTGGGACAGCCGTTGCTTTGAGAGAGCCCTTCCCTTCTGGCTCCCTCCATAACAGACAAAGAGCTGGTCTGAGGTCCTGAAACACTGCGTTCTGTCGACATAGGTGCGGAGAGCACGTACCGGACAGAGCAGTGCCAAGGCTGGGTCTGCCTCCTCCAGGGGCAGCGCTTGCAGGTTCACCACCTGGTCCCGGAGGGGAGTGGTGGGAACCTTGGGCACATATCCAGGCCGGGGTCTCAGGATCACGTGAGAGTAAGCCGGCCCGAACTCCAGGCACGCTTCGTCAACGGAGAATGCGTGCAGGTCCCCCACCCTCTTGATGGAGGCCAATGCAACCAGGAGTGCTGTCTTCATGGACAGAAACTTTAACTCTACTGATTGCAAAGGCTCAAAGGGATGCCTCTGCAGAGCACTTAAAACTACTGAGAGGTCCCAAGAGGGTACGAGGGGAGGACGAGGCGGATGCAGCCTCCTCGCTCCCCTCAGGAACCTGATGACCAGGTCGTGCTTCCCTAAGGACTTGCCTTCCACTGCTTCATGAGAAGCGGCAATGGCCGCGACGTAAACTTTAAGGGTGGAGGGCGACAGCCTGCGCTCCAACCCCTCTTGCAGGAAGGAAAGCACGACACTGACCGGACATCTCCGGGGGTCTTCTCCGCGAGAAGAACACCAGCTGACGAAGAGGTTCCACTTCAACGCATAAAGGTGTCTCGTGGACGACGCTCTTGCGGAAGTGATGGTTGCCGCCACCGCAGGTGGCAGCGAACTCAAACCTTCCTCGTCCCGTCCAGGAGCCACACGTGCAGCCTCCAAAGATCGGGACGAGGGTGCCATAGAGTGCCCCGTCTCTGAGAGAGTAGGTCTTGTCTCAGAGGAATAGGCCAAGGAGGTGCTGTCGCGAGGAGCATGAGATCGGAGAACCACGTCTTGGTGGGCCAGTAGGGGGCTACCAGCAAGACCTGCTCCTCGTCCTCCTTGATCTTGCACAACACCCGTGCAAGGAGGCTCACTGGGGGAAACGCATACTTGCGTGGGCCCCGTGGCCAGCTGTGCGCCAGCGCATCCGAACCGAGAGTGCCCCAGGTCAGAGAATAAAACTGGGCGCAGTGGGCTGAGTCCCGAGAGGCGAACAGATCTATCTGTGCCTCCCCGAACTCTTTCCAGATCAGCTGGACCGACTGGGGATGGAGTCGCCATTCGCCGGAGATGGGACGGACCCGAGACAGCTCGTCGGCTGCCCAGTTCCGGTCTCCAGGAATGTAAACTGCACGAAGGGACCTCAGGTGCTTCTGACTCCATATCAAGAGGTGGCGGGCGAGCTGCGACAACTGGCGCGAGCGTAGACCCCCCTGGTGGTTGATGTACGCTACAGCCGTAGTGTTGTCTGAGCGGACAAGCACATGCTGGCCCCTGAGCAACGCTCTGAAGCGGTGCAGGGCGAGCCGTACTGCCAGCAGCTCGAGGCAATTGATGTGCATGAGGCGCTGGGCTCCTGTCCAGGAACCGGCGGCTGCATGCCCATTGCACATGGCACCCCAACCCGTGGTAGATGCATCCGTGGAGACGACGAGATGTCTGGAAACTCGCTGAATAGGGACACCTGTCCGTAAAAAGCTGAGGTTTGACCACGGGAAGAAGGTTCGCCGGCATGCCGGAGTCACTGGGACTCGGAGCGAGCCGCGATGCCATGCCCACCTCGGGACTCGATCGCGAAGCCACAGCTGAAGCGGTCTCATATGAAGCAAACCGAGCGGCGTTGCCGCGGCCGCGGATGCCATATGCCCCAGGAGCCTCTGAAATAGTTTCAGTGGGACCGCACTCTTGCCCTCGAACTGTCGAAGACAAGTCAGCAGTGAGTGCGCGCGCTCGTTCGTGAGCTGCGCGGACATGGCGACCGAGTCTATCTCCATGCCGAGAAAAGAGATCCTCTGCACGGGGCAAAGTTTGCTCTTTTCCCGGTTGACCCGAAGGCCCAAACGGGCTAGGTGTCGGAGCACCAAGTCTCTGTGTTCGCAAAGCTGAGCTCGAGAGTGTGCTAGTATCAGCCAGTCGTCGAGATAATTCAGGATGCGAACCCCGTGTTCGCGAAGGGGAACAAGGGCTGCCTCGACGATCTTCGTGAAGACGCGAGGGGACAGAGCTAACCCGAATGGGAGAACGGCGTACTGATATGCCTGGCCCTCGAAGGCAAACCGAAGAAACGGTCTGTGTCGAGGTAAGATGGACACATGGAAGTACGCGTCCTTCAGGTCGATCGCTGCAAACCAATCCTGATACCGAACACATTCGAAAATGCGTTTGGCCGTGAGCATTTTGAACGGTAGTCGATGGAGAGAACGGTTCAAAATGCGCAGGTCCAGGATCGGTCGTAACCCACCGGTCTTCTTGGGGACAATGAAGTAGGGGCTGTAAAACCCGGACTTCACCTCGGCTGGAGGGACCGTCTCGATTGCACCCTTCGCCAGCAGGGTCGCAATCTCCGCTCTCAGGACTGGGGCATTGCCACCAACTATCGTGGAGCAAACTCCCCTGAAGCGGGGAGGAGACCGTGCGAACTGAATCGCGTAGCCGAATCTGATCGTTCTGATGACCCAGCGGGATATCCCGGGAAGCGCTAGCCAGGCTTCCAGGAAATGAGCCAACGGGGTCATGCGAACCACAGACGTCCCCCCGGAGGGGCAGCGGTGCGGGTCGACTGGCACGCGTGGAGGAGTTACCCCGCTCGGATGCGTCGAAGCCCGCTCCCCGACAGAAGGGACCAGGGAAAGCGGAGCGTTCCACGGGGGTCTGTTCTGCCGGGGGTCTGGCGACAGAGGGGGAAGGGATTGGTGTAGCCCGGGGACGACACACGCACCCTTCCGCGCCCTCAGAGACAGAGAGGAGTGTGTGGGCTGACGCACGGGGGCATCGAGCGCACCCACTCCAGTCTGTGAGCTCAGTGAGGATGTCAAGTCTTTCTTTAACCAGTTCAGGGTGCTGCCCACCCGTGGGTGAGCAGCGGGGAGCTGAGAACAAAAGATTCTCCCCCGGCCCTCCACCGGGGGAAGGAGGGGGCCTGCTACCGCCTCCTGGGAAAGACTCGAGATCGTCACTGAGCGGCCCGTGTCAGGATCTTCGCTTGGCCTGGCGTTTAGCGGGGCGAGCGGCCTGAGGGGGCTGTGACGCCGGCCTGCGGCCTCCTCGACGCCGGGGCCCGGGTGAAGGCTGCTGCTGGGGCCTGAGCCGCAGGGGGGCGTCCTCGGCGGCGAGCAGAGGGAGGCACCTGCGCCGATGACTGGGTGGAGGCAGCAGCTGGTCGCCGGGGCAGGATGTGTTTAATGGCCTCCGTCTGCTTCTGGGCGGTGGAGAACTGCTGGGCGAAGTCCTCGACCGCACCGCCGAAAAGGCCAACCTGGGAGAGCGGAGCGTCGAGCAGACGAGTCCGCTCAGCGCTCCGCGTGTCTGCCAGGTTGAGCCAGAGATGGCGCTCCTGAACCACCGAAGTGGCCATCACCTGACCGACGGCGCGAGCGGCCACTTTCGTTGCCCGGAGAGCAAGGTCAGTGGCGGACCGCAAATCTTTAAATGCCGTCGAGTCAGTCCCGCCCTCGTGCATGTCTCTGAGCATCTTCGCTTGGAAGACCTGCAAAGTGCTCATGGCATGCAAAGCGGAAGCCGCCTGTCCCGCCGCTCTATAGGCTCGCGCCGCCATAGCAGACGAGAACCCACAGGCTTTGGATGGGTGCTTAGGAGGACCACGGGTGGAGGCGCTCTGTGGACACAGCTGCATCGCAACAGAGCGCTCCACCGGGGGCATCCCAGTGTACCCACGGGCGGCCCCACCGTCGAGGGGGGGAAAGGCGGGGGAGAGATCGCGCTCTCGAGTGGACAAAGGAGCCCCCCAAGAGCGCGATAACTCCACATGCAGCTCGGGGAAAAAAGGTATTGGAGTTGGCCGTGGCCTTGCGGCGGCAGCTTTGTCCAGATACCAATTATCCATCCGCGAGAGATCGGGGCAGGATGGAGGTTTCCATTCTAGCCCGATACTCCCAGCGGCTCGAGACAGCATGGCCGTCAGCTCGGGATCTGACACGGGCAACGCTGGCACTCCCGAAGGGGGCAACGCAGCCGCATCTTCCTCTCCCGAGGACTCAAGCCCGCCTAGTGATGCTGTGATAGACATTGCATCATCATCTGGAGCGCTGCCCGAAGCAGCCGGTGCCGCCGAAGAGACAACCGACCGAGTCGAGCTAGCGCTCGCTGGCTCACGCACTGAGGCGGGAGGTGTGGCCCGAGGAATCGTCGGGGCTTTATCCCACACCGTCACCGTTAGATCGCCGGGTCGACGGGCCCCCTTTCGTGAAGGAAGCTGATCGAGTAGGGGGGACCGGGGCTCTCACTCTAGTGAGATCATTGAGCCTCGACCTCAGTGTGGAGATGGTCATGCTCCCACAGAAGGAACATGAGTCATCCACGAACGCTGCTGCTGCATGCTGAATGCCCAGGCATACAAAGCAGCGTTCGTGACCATCAGATGATGACAGAAATCTACCACATCCAGAAGGGCACGGGCGAACCATCTTTAAAAAGACGTGCCGCGTGCAGCTCTTTCACTTTCACTTTTATGAGAAAGGAGAAATTCACTCTTTCAGCGCTGAAGCTACCAGGGAGAAGTGCAAAGTCTGGCAGACCACTGCTCAGATCGCAGGCAATGCAAAATCTCGCTGGGTACCGCCGTCACACCAACACTGAAGAGGACGCTCGTTCTCGAAGAGTCTTGAATCAGCTTTTAGGAGTGAAGAGGTTCTCTTGGCTCCGAAGCGAAAACATACTGCGGTTGCGTTCACTTCCTCCTTTTATACTCACGGAGTAATGCGGAGTACGCTATGCAAATTTCCGCAGCCCCAAGGCATTGCATGCCATTGGCTCGTGTTTAAATACTCGAAGAGGATTGGCTTTCTATGCGAAACCCCCAATCTCCGTCACTTCTGACGTAACTCGAAGTGACTACGAAAGGGAACACTTCTTCTCCATTCATCATAATGACTTAGGCCTTTTTTGTTCAGTGTTACACTTACTACAGACATTTCATACATAACTGTGTTGTAAAATATTTGAGAATATTGTTTTTTTTAACCAGAACACACAAATACACGGTAACAAATATATTTTATTTTTCCCACAATATCAATGGGAGATAGATCCCACATTTCATACACCCCAACCAACACAAAGTTGCACATACAGTGGTCTACATACAAAACAACAGAATTTTTTATGCTGTTACAGTAAAAAAAGAAATAAAAAAAATCTATGCTGCATCTTCTCTTTGGTTTTGGTATTTTATGCTAAAGCTCTGATCGCTAATGGTAAAACTGTGTGAAATGTGTTTGCCCGTGTGACGAGTCAGTGTGAATATCTGAATGGCAGTGTGTTCCTCGTGAAAACAAGAGATTTTCTGCATGAAAATTGTGCCAAATGCAGAGAATTTGTGTGTAGTGTTTTGAAAAAAGTGTGTTTTAGAACTGCAATTTAAGTGTAAAGCAGGAATTGTGCTTGTAGTTTATCAGAATTGGTTCAGGGGGTTGGCGAATGAGTTACATGTTGTGGCCATTGTGTCTCAAGTACCAGAAAATGTGTGTAAACAATCGAGAAAAACTGTAAAAGCAACAGATAGTGCTGTACAATAAAACTTTGAGCATATAAAAAGAAAGCATTTAAGGAAAACATGCAGCGTAAAAAATATAAATTCATTACATAAAATGCAATCAGAAGACATCAACATAAGACCCTTAAATCTTAGACATTTTACTGGTAAATGGTGAATAAGAAAATAATCTTTCAAAAACAAGAGCGGTTGGTTCTGATGGTGTGTTTTAGAGATTGAAGATGTTAAGCAGAATGTCCAAGCTGCTCTTTTCCATAACAAATGTTGAGGCTGTCAGGTTCAAAAAGGAACCATAAAAAAGTTGTCAACATGACTTGGGTGATATATTCAAGTTTATGCAATTATTTATCAAATTATGCACGCTGGCATTCACATCACCACAAGAGGTTTGATAGCAATGACTCCAAATGCAGTTAATTCTTGTGATTCTTTGAATTCTTGAAACATTGGTTGTGTTGAGCAATTTCAATTACTTTGTTTGATTTGTTGATTGCAAACCGCGGAACGTCTGTCAATTATGCCTATAAACTTGATTTGCAATGGGGGTTGACTAATTTTAATTACAACTGTACTTAAAAGTTTACATTACATCACAGTGTAATGCACTTCTCATTTTCCACTTTTAAAAGTGTTCAGGGTCAGAGATGCAGCACTGCATTTGTACTGATTTATAGACACATAAATGCTTAATAAACTTCCTCCAGCATACTTCACAAAGACACAAACATATGGAGCCATTCAAATATTTTACAACTAGCAGCAGATAATAGCAGCTGTTGCATGTTTATGAAGCAAGGAGGGAAAGAGGAAAGGGGAAATATGTGCTTTTTATGTTTCTAATGAATTCTGTGTGTTTATGGATCTGTGTATACATTGTATTTGGAGCTTCATGAATAACCTTTTCCATCCCAC